>NC_060185.1:21697085-21957085 GCF_021184085.1 Oncorhynchus gorbuscha
CACAGAATTATAAATAAAAGGAGCAGCTTCTATGTAGGAACTTTGAATGTCCTTTGAGCTAGCTGGATAACAAGCTTGAGCTAGCTACACTATACTATAGGTCGATCGATTATGATTTTTCGATACCGATTATTAGAGGACCCCCAAAAAAAAGCCGATACAGATTAATCGGCCGATTTGTTTAATTTATTTGTAATAATGACAATTACAACAATACTGAATGAACACGTATTTTAACTTAATATAGTACATAAATAAAGTCAATTTAGCCTCAAATAAATAATGAAAAAGTGTTGGAGAAGAAAGTAAAAGTGCAATATGTGCCATGTAAGAAAGCTAACATTTAAGTTCCTTGCTCAGAACATGAGAAGATATGAAGCTGATGGTTCCTTTTAACATGAGTCTTCAATATCCCCAGGTAAGAAGTTTTAGGTTGTAGTTATTATAGGAATTATAGGACTATTTCTCTCTAAACGATTTGTATGTCATATACCTTTGACTATTGGATGTTCTTATTTATTGGCACTCTAGTATTGTTAGTGTAACAGTATAGCTTCCATCCCTCTCCTCTCCTCACCGCTATCTGGGCTCGAACCAGGAACACATCGACAACAGCCACCCTCGAAGCATCGTTACCCATCGCTCCACAAAAGCCGCGGCCCTTGCAGAGCAAGGGGAAAAACCAAGTGACGTTTGAAATGCTTTTAGCACACACCCCACTAACTAGCTAGCCATTTCACAACAGTTACACCAGCCTAATCTCGGGAGTTGATAGGCTTGAAGTCATAAACAGTGCAATGCTTGGAGCATTGCGAAGAGCTGCTGGCAAAACGCAAAAAGTGATGTTTGAATGAATGCTTACAAGCCCAGTCAGACTGCTCTATCAAATCATAGACTTAGTTATAACATAATAACACACAGAAATACGAGCCTTTGGTCATTAACATGGTCGAATCCGGAAATTATCATTTCGAAAACAAAATGTTTATTATTTCAGTGAAATACGGAACCGTCCCGTATTTTATCTAATGGATGGCATCCCTAAGTCTAAATATTGCTGTTACATTGCACAACCTTCAATGTTATGTCATATTACGTAAAATTCTGGCAAATTAGTTCGCAATGAGCCAGGCGGCCCAAACTGTTGCATATACCTGTAACGTCGTTCTTCGTTTGTGGAAAGAGAGCCGGACCGAAATGCAGCGTAGTGGTTACTCATGTCTTTAATGAAGGAAAAAAGCGATACATGAAATAACTATACAAATACAAAAACAACAAACGGAACGTGAAACCTATTACAGCCTATCTGGTGAAACTACACAGAGATAGGAACAATCACCCACAATATACACAGCGAAACCAGGCGACCTAAATATGGTTCCCCATCAGAGACAACGAGAATCACCTGACTCTGATTGAGAACCGCCTCAGTCAGCCAAGCCTATACAACACCCCTAATCAGCCGCGATCCCAAATACTACAAACCCCAATATGAAAATACAATAACATAAACCCATGTCACACCCTGGCCTGACCAAATAATATAACGAAAACACAAATACTAAGACCAAGGTGTGACAATACCCTGACTCTGCGTGCAATGAACGCTAGAGAAGTGACACAATTTCACCTGGTTAATATTGCCTGCTAAACTATCTTTTAGCTAAATATGCCGGTTTAAAAATATATACTTCTGTGTAGTGATTTTAAGAAAGGCATTGGTGTTTATGGTTAGGTACACGTTGAAGCAACGACAGTCATTTTTCGCGAATGCGCACTGCATCGATTATTTGCAACGCAGGACACGCTAGATAAACTAGTAATATCATCAACCATGTGTAGTTATAACTAGTGATTATAATTGATTGATAGTTTTTTATAAGATAAGTTTAATGCTAGCTAGCAACTTACCTTAGCTTCTTACTGCATTCGTGTAACAGGCAGGCTCCTCGTGAGGCAGGTGGTTAGAGTGTTGGACTAGTTAACTGTAAGGTTACAAGATTGAATCCCCGAGCTGACAAGGTAAAAATCTGTCGTTCTGCCCCTGAACAAGGCAGTTAACCCACCGTTCCTAGGCTGTCATTGAAAATAAGGAATGTGCTGACTTGCCTCGTTAAATAAAGTTGTAAAAAAAAATATATATATATATTTATTTAATCATCCAAAAATACCGTTTTCCGATTGTTATGATAACTTGAAATCGGCCCTAAATAATCGGCCAATCCGATTAATTGGTCGACCTCTACACTATACAGTATATAAAAAAAGTATGTGGACATTAGTGGATTTAGCTATTTCAGCCACACCCATTGCTGACAGGTGTGTAAAATCAAGCACACAGCCATGCACTCTCCAAAGACAAACATTGGCAGTAGAATGGCCTTACTGAAGACCTTAGTGATTTTCAACGTGGCACCATCAATAGATGCCACCTTTCCAACAAGTCAGTTCATCAAATTTCTGCCCTGCTAGAGCTGCCCCGGTAAACTGTAAGTGCTGTTATTCTGAAGTGGAAACGTCTATGAGCAACCACAACTCAGCACGCCACACAAGCTCACAGAACGGGATCGCTTAGTGCTGAAGCAAGGTAGCAATTAAAAATCGTCTGTCCTCGGTTGCAACACTCTACCAAGTTGCTTCTGGAAGCAACGTCAGCACAAGAACTGTTCGTCGGGACCTTTATGAAGGCCAAATTCCCATTGGTTTCCATGGCCGACCAGCCGCCCACAAGCATAAGATCACCATGCGCAATGCCAAGCATCGGTTGGAGTGGTGTAAAGCTCGCCACCATCGGAATCTGGAGCAGTGGAAACGTTCTCTGGAATGATGCTTCACCATCTGGCAGTCCAACTGACGAATATGGGTTTGGCGGATGCCTGGAGAACACTACCTGACCCAATGCATAGTGCAAATGTAAAGTTTGGTGGAGGAGGAATAATGGTCTGGGGCTGTTTTTCATGGTTCGGGCTAGGCCCCTTAAGTCCAGTGAAGGGAAATCTTAACCCTACAGCATACAACAACATTCTAGACTATTCTGTGCTTCCAACTATGTGGCAACAGTTTGGGGAAGACTATTTCCTGTCTCAGCATGAACTTGACTGGCCTGCACAGAGCCCTGACCTCAACCCCATTAAATACCTTGGAACGCAAAACTGCGAGTCAGGCCTAATCGCCCAACATCAGTGCCCAACCTCACTAATGCTCTTGTGGCTGAATGGAAGCAAGTCCCAGCAGCAATGTTCCAACATATAATGGAAAGCCTTCCCAGAAGAGTGGAGGCTGTTATAGCAGCAAAGGGGAGTCTAAGATCCTTAACTAGCATTGAAAAAGTATTCTGTAGCTATCTCCCTATCTTCTGAATCATGCTTGTAACGTCAGTACAGTAGCTTATGCTTCAGATGGGGGAGGGGCTGGTAGCCTAAACACGCATGCGCACAGGCAAAGATTTTCAGCTTGCAGACAGACACTGGAATAAGTTTCTGAGTGACAGAGCGAGGGCTTTGCATTGGCACTTTGTTGTGTTTTTGTGGGATGAGATAAAAATGCCTGGAGCATATAACCGAAAGTTATTAACCAGTTTCCATGTTTTTAAAATAACGTTTCTCCCCCTGGAACAGTATAGATGACTTTAGTTCTAGGTTCCATTTCTGTTCTTTGAAACAAATCTTTATTTTCCGTTTTTTGGTTCTGTTCCCTGAACAGGTTCCAACCCCTGGTGTGTACACTAACCAGGGGGAAAGTCTGCTTGCCTAGAGATTAAAGCTGTGTTATTGGCATCGACAAAGGACGGTCGGCCCACAGGCGGGTGCTGTGAGCCAGTATTCCCATATGTTTTTTTCATACACAGAGGATTACTTAACATGTCCACTATGGAGCAGGAGGGACACTGGAAGAAAAAAAAGAATGAAATAAAAATATGTGTTGCTTCAAACCAGTATCTAGCTCTAGGGGAGGACTGTATGGGGGATTATGGTAATTTACAGGGAAAAAAACAGATTATCTTCCTCCTGTAGCTGGAGAGGTGGAGAGGAGAGGACACTCAAGGAAAGGGAGCCAGAGTCACTGCGAGGTAGAGTGGCGGAGTGTAATGTCGTTAGTCTGTTGAATGAAGAGAGTCAGACCGAAATGCAGCGTGTAGGTAATAACTGAACTAAATACAAAAACAACAGAACGGAACGAGAAACTAATTACAGCCTAACTGGTGACTACAACACAGAGACAGGAACAAACACCCACAAAATACAACGCGAACTCAGGCTACCTAAATACGGTTCCCAATCAGAGACAACGACAAGCACCTGACTCTGATTGAGAATCGCCTCAGGCAGCCAAGCCTAACTAGACACACCCCTAATCATACACAATCCCAATGCTAATAAAACCCCAATACGAAACACAACATATAAACCCATATCACACCCTGGCCTACCCAAACATATAACAAAAACACAACATACGATGACCAAGGCGTGACAAGGAGGAGTGAGACTGATGCTGAGAGTCTAGGCTAAATTCCCACAGGACCCTGTTAGCAAAAATAGTTAGCATTTAGCATGGTTTGCATAAATATTATTGGTCATTTATCCAAGGGAGTGTGATATCTGTTTAAATTGAAGTCCTCCTGGTCACAGGTACCCCGGTAAACAAAACGGCTGTGCTGCTATGACAAGCCACTTGTTGTCAATCTTGGTTAATTTTGGCAATCACACCTTAGTTAGCAAAGACCATGAATAGCACAGACACATTATATACGCTGTAGGCTGCGGAAGTCACAGTCGCCCTCCTCCGTCATTAGCAGACCCAGGTGATGCCCCTCCTGGGCCAGCCCGTTTTACAGTGGAGTAACTCTCCAGTCCGACTGAGCCCAGCCCAGGCAGAAATCTTTCCCTCGACAGTGTGTTTGCCTCAACTGTGTTTTACATCATGTCTGAACATTAGAGTTGCACAGAACACTGAACTGCAATTAATCTGCCACTCCAGTGTGCAATGTGGGAAGAAATGGGCCACGGCAGCCCCCCGGCAAGACTTCTGTATGTACCCTCCTTCCTCTACTGCTCCTTCCCTCTCTCTCTCTGTTCTCTTTACCCTCTCTTATCTCTTTCCCTTCCTCACTCCTCTCAATACAATTAAATTCAACGGGCTTTATTGGCATGGGAAACATATGTTAACATTGCCAAAGCAAGTGAAGTAGATAATATACAAAAGTGAAATAAACAATAAAAATGAACAGTAAACATTACTCACAGAAGTTCCAAAATAAAAGACATTACAAATGTCATATTATGTATATATACAGTGTTGTAACAATGTACAAATGGTTAAAGTACAAAAGGGAAAATAAATAAGCATAAATATGGGTTGTATTTACAATTGTTCTTCACTGGTTGACCTTTTCTTGTGGCAACAGGTCTTGTTGAATGCACACAGTGGTATTTCACCCTGTAGATATGGGAGTTTATCAAAATCAGGTTTATTTTCAAATTCTTTGTGGATCTGTGTAATCTGAGGGGAACTTGTGTCTCTAATATTGTCATACATTGAGCAGGAGGTTAGGAAGTGCAGCTCAGTTTCCACCTCATTTTGTGGGCAGTGTGCACATAGCCTGTCTTCCCTTGAGAGCCAGGTCTGCCTACGGTGACATTTCTCAATAGCAAGGCTATGCTCACTGAGTCTGTACATAGTCAAAGCTATCCTTCATTTTGGGTCAGTCACAGTGGTCAGGTATTCTGCCTCTGTGTACTCTCTGTTTAGGGCCAAATAGCATTCTAGTTTGCTCTGTTTTTTTTGTTAATTATTTCCAATGTGTCAAGTAAATATCTTTTTGTTTTCTCATGATTTGCTTGGGTCTAATTGTGTTGCTGTCCTGGGGCTCTGTAGGGTGTGTTTGTGTTTGTGAACAGAGCCCCAGAACCAGCTTGCTTAGGGGACTCTTCTCTAGGTCCATCTCTCTGTAGGTGATGGCTTTGTAATGGAAGGTTTGGGAATCGCTTCCTTTTAGGTGGTTGTAGACTCTAACGGCTCTTTTCTGGATTTTGATAATTAGCGGGTATTGGCCTAATTCTGCTCTGCATGCATTATTTGGTGTTCTACATTGTACACAGAAGATATTTTTGCAGAATTCTGCACGCAGTCTCAATTTGGTGTTTGTCCCATTTTGTAAAATCTTGGTTGGTGAGTGGACCCCAGACCTCACAACCATAAAGGACAATGTGTTCTATAACTGATTCAAGTATTTTCAGCCAGATCCTAATTGGTATGTCGAATTGTATGTTCCTTTTGATGCCATAGAATGCCCTTCTTGCCTTGTCTCTCAGATCATTCACAGCTTTGTGGAAGTTACCTGTGGCGCTGATGTTTAGGCCAAGGTATGTATAGTTTTTTGTGTGCTCTAGGGCAACGGTGTGTAGATGGAATTTGTATTTGTGGTCCAGGCGACTGGACCTCTCTCTCACCATGTGCTCTCCATATTCTCTAGTCTATTTTCCACACTCTTCTTTGAGCTCCTCTCGCTGTCTCTCCTTCATCTTTCCCTTTCCTTCTCTCCCGCTCTCTGGGTGCATGCTGAATTACCCCCTGAGCAGGGCTCAGGGCACAGAGAGGCAGACAGGTCTAAAACTCATTAGTTCCAGCGTTGAGCGTTTTATAATCCATCACAAACAAACACCCAAACATCCAAGATTAATGGAGTTCATTCAGTGGGGAAAAGACGGGAAGATTTAAGGCAACTGCATATTCTCTCATTCACACACATTTTCTCAGTCCCATTACGTTATCCTGGACACACGCACGCACACACACACACACACACACACACACACACACACACACACACACACACACACACACACACACACACACACACACACACACACACACACACACACACACACACACACACACACACACACACACACACACACACACACACACACACACACACACACACACACACACACACACACACACACACACACACACACACACAACAAGAATGGGAGGGGCTAATAAACCGACTGTTATTTTACCTCCCTCTCCTGTCACTCATTCTTTCTCTCTCTCCTTCCGTCTCCTTTTCCCCTCTGTAGAATGCAATGCTGATTCCTTTTCTCTGGGGCTGAAGTATGTGTTCATGAACAGGGTTTCCCTGGCAGCCAGTCACAGCGGCTCTATATGGCCGAGCCGGGACGGGGCCACACTGGTAGCCCATTGCAGACATTGCCAAGGCAGGAGGCCCCTCTGCCAACTGCAATAACAGTCAATAACAGACAAAGGCTGACTGGAAAGCACCCCAGCAGACCCCAAGGAGCCCCACATCAGGGCTCTCACAGACTCACATTGAGGCTTTTTTTAGAGATGGGATGGGATATACCCATAAAGGTTGCTATGGCTAAAGGTTTACTTGTGACACTTCAATTGGTATTTCCGCTGACAGAAGGTCGATAGAATACAATCGTAATAATGACACAGCAGATATACGTTTTTTTCTAATGCTAGTAGTCTGAAATCAGTCCTATGCATCTCTCATATCATGCTTATGAGTTCCTTCAGTGATATGTCATTTTAAGAAAAATAAGGAAATTACTCTTAATCTGAGAAGTTTTCACAAAAACACGAACCAGTGTGCCACTGTTTCTCCAAGATGGCAGCTGAGACAGAGTGCTATGACCAGCTGCGTTATTGCAGGTTAAGTCACGGAGACTCTACAGAGATCCCATGTTCGGGAAGGACGGATGGCGTCTCAGTTTCCGCAAGCTGACCCAAACGAAGTGCCACGCTGTGGGCTTACAGATGATTGACATGAAGCAGGTGGGCATACCAGAGAACAACAGAATCCCTCAAGTAATGTGGATATTCAGTTAACACAAGACATAGCTCCAACTATAACATTGTTTTAACTAGTGCAGGCTTTGCTAACATTGATTTTGTTAAGATAGCTCCAACTATAACATTGTTTTAACTAGTGCAGGCTTTGCTAACATTGATTTGGTTAAGATAGCTCCAACTATAACATTGTTTTAACTAGTGCAGGCTTTGCTAACATTGATTTTGTTAAGATAGCTCCAACTATAACATTGTTTTAACTAGTGCAGGCTTTGCTAACATTGATTTGGTTAAGATAGCTCCAACTACAACATTGTTTTAACTAGTGCAGGCTTTGCTAACATTGATTTTGTTAAGATAGCTCCAACTATAACATTGTTTTAACTAGGGCAGGCTTTGCTAACATTGATTTGGTTAAGATAGCTCCAACTACAACATTGTTTTAACTAGTGCAGGCTTTGCTAACACTGATTTGGTTAAGATAGCTCCAACTACAACATTGTTTTAGCTAGTGCAGGCTTTGCTAACATTGATTTGGTTAAGATAGCTCCAACTACAACATTGTTTTAACTAGTGCAGGCTTTGCTAACATTGATTTGGTTAAGATAGCTCCAACTATAACATTGTTTTAACTAGTGCAGGCTTTGCTAACATTGATTTGGTTAAGATAGCTCCAACTACAACATTGTTTTAACTAGTGCAGGCTTTGCTAACATTGATTTGGTTAAGATAGCTCCAACTATAACATTGTTTTAACTAGTGCAGGCTTTGCTAACATTGATTTTGTTAAGATAGCTCCAACTACAACGTTGTTTTAACTAGTGCAGTCTTTGCTAACACTGATTTGGTTAAGATAGCTCCAACTACAACATTGTTTTAACTAGTGCAGTCTTTGCTAACATTGATTTGGTTAAGATAGCTCCAACTACATTGTTTTAACTAGTGCAGTCTTTGCTAACACTGATTTGGTTAAGATAGCTCCAACTACAACATTGTTTTAACTAGTGCAGTCTTTGCTAACACTGATTTGGTTAAGATAGCTCCAACTACATTGTTTTAGCTAGTGCTGGCTTTGCTACCACTGATTCAGCTAACACAGCTCAAAATCTACAACAGAGCATCAACTAGGTCTAGTAATAGGCCTACATATTTTACTAGCAAAGTCTCAGAGGTGTGAAAGTTTCAATTAAAACACGGACATTTAGACATTTATGCATTTTCCTTTGGCTAAGAGAGCCACTGCTAGCATAGAGCTACGAGGTCTAAAGCAGAGTCATTTGGTTCATACCCTTGACCATTAGCCATTATTCTTCACAGCTAGTTTTGACTAAATCCAACACTATGGCAAAACCAGTGACAGTAAAATAATGTCTAAAACAGAGTTCCTCAACAGGTGGGGTGTGGGGGAGCTGCATGCTTGGGAAGTGAGTGGTCCTTTGTATACTGAACAAAAATATCAACGCAACATGCAACAATTTCAAGTATTTTACTGAGTTACAGTTCAAATAAGGAAATCAGTTAACTTAAATAAATTAATAAAGCTCTAATCTATGGATTTCACATGACTGGGAATACAGATATGCATCTGTTGGTCATAGATAGGTGTCGTGTCTTTGGCTATGCCGGATTAAGTGATATGACATGCTATTCTATAAAATAATTTCTCCGTAATTAATATTACCTGATTGAGCTAATCATGTAAATGTAATTAACTAGAGAGTCGGGCACCACGAAATAATATTTTTAGAGCTGTTATCTTCTAAACTCTTAAAGACCTAGTAATCTGAAAGTTGTAAATTCTTGGTTATCTACACGAACCCTGGCTAATAATTTGAATCAGCAATACAAAATTGGGTTTAATTATTTATTTACTAAATACCTAACTAATCACACAGAATTACACATACACATGATTAATCATAACTTGAAAACGGTAATTAGGCTTCTCCAAGCTCTGACGCTGCTGATGGTCATTAGTAGCCTGCCAAACTTGCTAACTGCCTGGTACTCAGCATTCTATTCTCCATCCAGTCACTCTGACATCAATGTAAATATCATCAAAAATCCAATCAAACACTTTCATGAGAGCCCATGAGCTCATGTTGCACAACATTTCCATTGGCTATGCAATTGCGGAAAAAACTGATTGTTGGCCTCTATTAAAAAAGGAGAACCCACTTTCTATAGGCTTGGCCTACTATATTTATTTTTCAACTTTCCTAATATTAATAAGCATATTGCTTATATTTACAACAGGAGTATAGCCTACCTTGCAGGCATGAAAATAATCCATGGGAAAAAGCATCCTCCATTCGGTACTTAAGTGTATAGATGACATATCTTTTTTTCAGCTGTCCCTGTTTCAATACAGGTGCATGATAATGGTCCATTCTAAATCAAAACAAATTCCACACATATATTATCTAGTATATGTAAAGTCAAGATGAAATCAAGAATAATCTGATATGTGACAATTAGCCTATCACTTGTGAATTATATATTATCACTTGTGAATGATTCCCAGCATGAGAAACAATGCATTCTTTTGCTACTTTTTCAAATCATAGTCGCAGACCTCATGTAGCCTAGCCCATAGGCCTATCTACTGTATGTTTTAATGAGGTTTGTAAGTGGGCAAATAACTTCTTAAAATTAAGCACATTAATCCACTTTACAAAGGGTGTAGAGCCTTTCTGGCATACATAAGCAGCGCTTGAGTTTCAAATTCTGGTAAGATTTTCACCTGAAAAATGCACCTTTATAATATAAGCATTACTTGCATAATTGCATTTGCGGTCACTTTTGATCATGTGAAGAAATAGCCTAATAGTTAATCAACATTTTAAGCTAAACGTTCTGATCTGTTGTGTCAGCCACATTTTTTTAATGCTAGTGGATGTATTAATTTGGGATCTATCGCATCCCACAACTGTCCCAGACTATGTTTGGAATAGTTATTTCTCGCAAAGAATAGAATAGGTTGACCTTTGGATAAGGACGCATGCAGTTGCGTCCCCGATGTGTCTGTCTTCACTTGTAGCCTGTGAGACAGACCTGGTCACGTGATGGAGCGCGCAGCACTCAGGGAGAAGGGAACAAAGGCCACTGGCCACAAAAGGCATTGATTTTTTAGGGACCACACAAAGGGGATGCCACCTTGAAATTCTAGGCATTATCAAGTGCTTGTTAAATTCTGAATGAGTGACTGATGTAGTGTGTACAGTCTCCATAAAAAAATACTTTCATGCGACTTTTTTCAAATCTACATTAGTCTCATCATGCAGCCTTACAATGTATTTAAACATGAATGCACGGAAAACACGGTCACGGTCAATTGCCGTGAGAACGGCAGTCATTTGCTTGACAAACACTGGCTGACAAAATTCCGTGACCACCACAGCCCTAGTCACAGATACCTTTAAAAAAAGTAGGGGCGTGGATCAGAAAACCAGTCATTATTATCACATCTCCTTCGCATAAAGTTGATCATACTGTTGATTGTGGCCTGTGAAATGATGTCCCTCTCCTCTTCAATGGCTGTGCGAAGTTGCTGGATATTGGCGGGAACTGGAACACGATGTCGTACAAGTCGATGCAGAGCATCTCAAACATGCTCAATGGGTGACATGTCTAGTGAGCATGCAGGCCATGAAAGAACTGGGACATTTTCAGCTTCCAGGAATTGTGTACAGATCTTTGCGACATGGGGCCGTGCATTGTCATGCTGAAACATGAGCTGATGACGGTGGACGAATGGCCCAACAATGGGTCTAAGGATATCATCACCGTATCTCTGTGCATTCAAATTGCCATCGATAAAATGCAATTGTCTTTTGTTGTCCATAGCTTATTTGTTCTTAAATGACTTGCCTACTTAAATAAAGGTTAAATAAAAAATATATTAAAAAATGCCTGCCCATACCATAACCCCACCATGGTGCACATTGACTTCAGCAAACCGTTCACCCACACAACGCCATACACGTGGTCTGTGGTTGTGATGCCGGTTGGACGTACTGACAAATTCTCTAAAACAAAGTTTCGAGGCAGATTAATGAACATTAAATCCCCTGGCAACAGCTCTGGTGGGCATTCCTACAGTCAGCATGCCAATTTCACGCACCCTCAAAACTTGAGACATCTGTGGCATTGTGTTGCACACTTTAGAGTGGTCTTTTATTGTCCCCAGCACAAGGTGCAGCTGTGTAATGATCATACTGTTTAATCAGCATCTTTATATGCCACACCTGTCAGGTGGATGGATTAACTTTGCAAAGGAGAAATGCTCACTAACAGGGATGTAAACAAATTTGTGCACATTTCTGCGTATTGAACATTTCTGGGATATTATATTTCAGCTCATGAAACATGGGACCAACACTTTACATGTTGCATTTATATTTTTGTTCAGCGTACCTCAGTTGGGAGAGCATGACGCTTGTAACGCCAGGGTAGTGGATTCGATTCCCGGGACCACCCATATGTAAAATGTATGCATGCATGACTAAGTCGCTTTGGATAAAAGTGTCTGCTGAATGGCAAATAGATAAGTGGAGACATTATCTTAAACCTATGGTGACATTTACAAGGGAGTGCCATTACTATAGTATTACAGTCAGATTTGATGAAAAACATGAAATCAATGTGTTTGTGGTGTTAACACCAGTCCAACTGTCTTGTTGGGCTAAGAGGAACAACCAGCCCCGGGCCAAATCGAAATCCATCAGGAGCTGGAAGGAATAATGAGATTTGCTCTCTGTACCAGAAGATGGTTCGTCGCCTGTCACATGGTGTGGACATAATTGGTGTGGTACTGTAATTTAATATACTAATATACAGCATTTGAAAACTCTTACTGGAAACAGACATTTGTGATTGGATGCCCTTTTCGACAGAACTGGCGTGATCGTACAATTGAGAGGACAGCTTACGAGTCGTGCCTCCTGTAATTTAGGCCCGTCTGCAACAAAATAACTATGACATTGCAATGTAACTGGGCTGGAAAAAAGGTAGAAACCACATCAAGTGCATTGACCCAATGCATTCATATGGAAGAAGGATTGAGTACATGACTCTGTCCATGAATACATTTCAGGACAATGGTTATTAATTCCATATGGATGCTAGTAATAGGCCCCATCTTTTTTCCAAACCCATATGAAGGTGTGTAATGCTATAAGCTTCATACTTGTGATTTGCTCTGAGCAAGTCAATATGCCTACACTGTCTACACTCCCAGTGCTTATAAAGCTGATATGGAAGTGAATACGCGCTGAATATGTGAATGAAAGCAAAAGAGCAAAGCCGGGCTCCTGTCCTCTCTAACAGTTTTAGTATTCACATCTAGTCTCCCTGACCTGTGCCATGGAAGCCGAGTGTGTTGATTCAGATCAAAGCGTTGCTGCTGAGCTCAATCCAGTCACTTATTCACAAATCCCGAGCATGCCTTTTTATGCAAGTTACATCCCAGGGTACCTGCCGTGGAAAGAGGAAAGAGACAGGCTCTTCTGACTGCTCTTTATTTTCAGCCCAGTGTGGTCCCTTGTACCGAGGAGGAACTCAAGTCCTAGTCAATTGTAGATCTGTCCTCAAACCTACTTCAGAGTCCAATCCATATATTCTCTCTTTATTCTAGTTGTCTGTTTTGTTTTGGTCTATAGTCCCTCAGCTGACCTATGCCCCCTAGTGTCTTCCTTCTGATTGGAGAGTTTGGGAGGTTACTCCGGGCTGCAGCAGTTATGTAACAAAAGAAGGGAACATCTAGAGATTCCCACGCCTCACGGACTGAGAATAGGTGCTTTGAGGGGCCGAGGAGGGTTCCGTTTGCGTTTGGTTGACACATGACGGACAGGTGTTGCCAGCGGCACACACAGATGTCCATGTCCATGCCCCCCCCCCCCCTCTACTCACCCAGACAGACAACACACCCATTCCAGCCCCGCCATTCATGAATGGCCACACTGCATACCTCACACACACACACACACACACACACACACACACACACACACACACACACACACACACACACACACACACACACACACACACACACACACACACACACACACACACACACACACACACACACACACACACACACACACACACCTCAAAGACCCCTGTAACCCAGCCATCCTACCATTGCTATTCTGTCCACTGCATTGGTCAATGTCCACACAGCACATGTCCCCCAGTCACACAGACCACAAACACACACACAACTATATTTATCAACCCCGCTCACACACACACATAAATAATCATGCTTAGACCATCTTGATTGGTTGTTGCTCAGAACTTTCTAGAGGTCATGAACAAGGAAGAGAGTCACCTTATTAGCATTAGCTTGTGTAAACCAGGGAACGCTGAAGTTCCCTCCATTGCCCTCCATCCATTCCCCTATCAGTATACAAGATGAGGTGACCTTCTATTCAGATAATAGAGTTAAGTGTAGACTAAACGAATCGCAGCATATACTGTAGATACTACAGCTTCACCAACATTCCTGCTTTTACACACAGACACACACACACTCTCTAACACACACTAACTTACACAGGTTAACTTACACACACTCTCTAACACACACTAACTTACACAGGTTAACTTACACACACTCTCTAACACACACTAACTTACACAGGTTAACTTACACACACTCTCTAACACACACTAACTTACACAGGTTAACTTACACACACTCTCTAACACACACTAACTTACACAGGTTAACTTACACACACTCTCTAACACACACTAACTTACACAGGTTAACTTACACACACTCTCTAACACACACTAACTTACACAGGTTAACTAACACACACTAACTTACACAGGTTACACACACTCTCTAACACACACTAACTTACACAGGTTAACTCTACACACACTCTCTAACTAACACACTAACTTACACAGGTTAACTTACACACACTCTCTAACACACACTAACTTACACAGGTTAACTTACACACACTCTCTAACACACACTAACTTACACAGGTTAACTTACACACACTCTCTAACACACACTAACTTACACAGGTTAACTTACACACACTCTCTAACACACACTAACTTACACAGGTTAACTTACACACACTCTCTAACACACACACACGTTAACTTACAGTTGAAATATAAATAAATAAATAAACACACACAAACTTACACTCTCAGTCATCACACTGGACTGTGCTGCTGACTTCAACATGCCTGATTCCTCTCACTGTCCTTTCCTCTCACTCTCTCTCTGGTCTTCCGTCGCAGTTCAGCCTCTGCATAATGTATGGGTCCACAGTGCTAATGCATTCATGTTTCGTGACTCCTCTCTCTCTGCCGTACCACGGCCTGACTGAGCATTTTAAACAGGGCCCGGTCCGGCGGTGTCTGTCTGTCACTCATGTTCTACCAACTCCTCAGGGAAACTCTAGTAAAATGACTGGATCAACAAGGAGGAGAGTTGTTTTACGTCGATGTGATGATCTGCAAACTACATCGATGGATTTGTGATCAGGTTTGGCACATGATCAAACAGGCCTACCCAGTTATTCATCAGGAATAGACAGTGGTGATGATGTTCCATGTCAAACATTACAGAGAGCGATTAGCAGAGCAGTACACAACACTACCCTGCTCACACACACAGAAACACTACCCTGCCCACACACACAGAAACACTACCCTGCCCACACACACAGAAACATTACCCTGCCCACACACACAGAAACACTACCCTGCCCACACACACAGAAACATTACCCTGCCCACACACACAGAAACACTACCCTGCCCACACACACAGAAACACTACCCTGCCCACACACACAGAAACATTACCCTGCCCACACACACAGAAACACTACCCTGCTCACACACACAGAAACACTACCCTGCCCACACACACAGAAACACTACCCTGCCCACACACACAGAAACACTACCCTGCTCACACACACAGAAACACTACCCTGCCCACACACACAGAAACACTACCCTGCCCACACACACAGAAACACTACCCTGCTCACACACACAGAAACACTACCCTGTCCACACACACAGAAACACTACCCTGCATACAACACAGAAACACTACCCTGCCCACACACACAGAAACACTACCCTGCCCTGCATACAACACAAAAACACTACCCTGCCCACACACACAGAAACACTACCCTGTCCACACACACAGAAACACTACCCTGTCCGCACACACAGAAACACTACCCTGCATACAACACAGAAACACTAACCTGCCCAAACACACAGAAACACTACCCTGCATACAACACAGAAACACTACCCTGCCCACACACACAGAAACCAGAAAGCAATAGATTACCCTCTCTCTCTCTTTCTCTCTCACATGCTCTCTCACACACACAGAAAATCTCATTTTGCTAGGGCCCAGATCAGAGCAGCCGAGAGGTGAGAGGTCACGGTTGGTTCTTAACGGCTGGTTCTTATCACACCCTGCCCGGTCCTGGACTCCCTCTGTACAGAGACGCTCCACAATGGATTGGAACCACAAGCCACTTTGAATGGAGAACACGGGGCCAGCCGCCGGCTGTTTGCTATAATTTGGGCACAATTTTTAATGTTTCTTAAATATCTCATTTATATGCTCCCTTCAGTCGCCTGGTTCTAATCTATCACCATCAGCTGAGACTCCATAGGAGTTTTTATTTTTAACACCGGCCCCTACTCCTACGAGTCATCCCTCTCTCCCTCTCTTCCTCTCTCCCTCTGCTGAGAGTACACCTCTGCTTTCCTTGTTCTCTTTACTCCTTCCATCTAAATGCAGTCATGAGGCGTGTTGTAGTATCAATAGAATGGCTCTGGTTGAGGGTCTCGCTGGGCTGAGATGAACTTCACTATCAGAGAGAGTAGAGGAGGTGAGACGGGTAGGGGAGAGGGGGAGGGGAAAGGGGAGAGAGGGGGGAGAGGAGAAAGCAGGAGGTGAGAGGGGAGGTGAGGGGAGAGGGGAGAGGAGGGGAGATGGGGAGGGGAGGAGAGAGAGCAGGAGGTGAGAGGGGGAGGCGAGGGGAGAGGAGGGGAGAAAGGGGGAGAGGAGAGAAAAAGAAAGACATGACAGGAAAGTGAGAGAGGAATGAAGAGATGAAAGCAGAAGTGAGAGAGGAAGATGGAGGGAGATGTGAAGGGGAAGGGAAGAGAATAGAGAGCGAGAGGGAGTGAAGAGAGGAAAGTGTGCGACAGAGATGAGGGGAGGATGAGAGGGAGTCAACTCTGTTCCCAACTCACCACTCTGAACATCCCTGTAAACAAATTAGATTCCACAAAACCCTGCTAAGAAATTGTCAATAGCACAAATTTGCCATCACTCTCCTGCTCTTCCCGACCAAACTCAAGTGAATCCTCCATCTCTGCTTAACCCAACCAAGGCTCACTCCACCTGGGCTACAATCAGGCATTACAGGTCCCCCAAGCTAGCTGAGCTGGTAAATAAAATCAAACATGCACTACTCCTCTGCCAGCCGCCGATCTCAGCCTCTATTATGAGATTGTCAGAGGAGGCTGTCAGAGATGGTTAGCTAACGCAGGGGTTCTACGTTGTGGCATAGCAGTAAGGCAATCAGGCCGAGGACAGGCTAGAGCTAGCAAGCAGCTTGGTTGATGCTACTGTACCACTTCTATTATCAGAGCTAAGCATGGTGGGGGATAGAGAGAAAGGGCTAGAGGGAGAGACTGTGCAGGAGGGAGAGATGGAGAGTGTATGGTACTTGAGCATAAATAAGAAGGGAAGAAGGGACAGATGAAGGTGAAGAAGGTGTCAGTAGACAGAGAGAATCAAATACATAATAAATATGCAAGGGAATACCTAGCAGAAAAAAAACAATGGGGCAAGACAGATATGAGCTCTGGGTGAGGAAGAGAATAGGAAGGGTTGATCTCCTGACTCTCTCTGTCTCTGTCAATTCAATTCAATTCAATTCAATTCAATTCAATTCAATTCAATAGGATTTATTGACATGGGAAACATGTGTTAACATTGCCATAGCAAGTGAGGTAGATAATATACAAAAGTGAAGTAAACAATAAAAATTAACAGTAAACATTACACATACAGACGTTTCAAAACAATAAAGACATTACAAATGTCATATTATGTATATATACAGTGTTGTAACAATGTACAAATGTTTAAAGTACACAGGGGAAAATAAATAAGCATAAATATGGGTTGTATTTACAATGGTGTTTGTTCTTCACTGGTTGACCTTTTCTTGTGGCAGCAGGTCACACATCTTGCTGCTGTGATGGCACACTGTGGTATTTCACCCAGTAGATATGGGAGTTTATCAAAATTGGGTTTGTTTTCGATTCTTTGTGGGTCTGTGGGTCTGTGTAATCTGATGTAAATATGGTCATATATTGGGCAGGAGGTTAAGAAGTGCAGCTCAGTTTCCACCTCATTTTGTGGGCAGTGTGCACATAGCATGTCTTCTCTTGAGAGCCATGTCTGCCTACAGCGGCCTTTCTCAATAGCAAGGCTATGCTCACTGAATCTGTACATAGTCAAAGCTTTCCTTAAGTTTGGGTCAGTCACAGTGGTCAGGTATTCTGCCACTGTGCACTCTCTGTTTAGGGCCAAATAGCATTCTAGTTTGCTCTGTTTTTTTGTTAATTCTTTCCAATGTGTCAAGTGATTATCTTCTTGTTTTCTCATAATTTGCTTGGGTCTAATTGTGCTGCTGTCCTGGGGCTCTGTGGGGTGTGTTTTTGTTTGTGTTTGTGAACAGAGCCCCAGGACCAGCTTGCTTAGGGGACTCTTCTCCAGGTTCATCTCTCTGTAGGTGATGGCTTTGTTATGGAAGGTTTGGGAATCGCTTCCTTTTAGGTGGTTGTAGAATTTCACGGCTCTTTTCTGGACTTTGATAATTAGTGGGTATCGACCTAATTCTGCTCTGCATGCAATATTTGGTGTTCTACGTTGTACACGAAGGATATTTTCGCAGAATTCTGCATGCAGAGTCTCAATTTGGTGTTTGTCACATTTTGTGAAATCTTGGTTGGTGAGCGGACCCCAGACCTCACAACCATAAAGGGCGGGCTCTCTCTCTCTCTCTCTCTCTCTCTCTCTCTCTGACTCTCTCTCTCTCTGGTCTACAGTGTTCTGCAGCTGACTGCTGGTTGACGAGAGGTGGCCCTTGGTAACCGGGGGCTGTGTGTTTTAGCGGGGCTGTGAAATGTTAATGAGGGCAGTGAGATGCAAACAAATACTGTAGAATTGAGCTTAATGACATGGAGCGAGAGGGAGGGGGAAGGAGAGAGATTGAGGCAGAGAGAGAGACACATTGGAACACATAGCAAACGGCCATAAACAGAGAGTACACAGTGGCAGAATATCTGACCACTGTGACCCAAAATTAAGGAAAGCTTTGACTTTTGTACAGACTCAGTGAGCATAGCCTTGCTATTGACAAAGGCCGCCGAAGGCAGACCTGGCTCTCAGGAGAACACAGGCTATGGCCGATCGGCATGGCCGATTAATTAGGTCCGATTTCAAGTTTTCATAACAATTGGTAATCTGCCTTTTTGGACGCCGATTATGGCTGATTACATTGCAATCCACGAGGAGACTGCGTGGCAGGCTGACCACCCGTTACTCCACGAGGAGACTGTGTGGCAGGCTGACCGCCTGTTACGCGAGCACAGCATCAAAAGGACCTTGTGGCTGCAAGGAGCCATGGTAAGGTGCTAGCTAGCATTAAACTTATCTTATAAAAAACAATCAATCATTAAACATAATCATTAGTTAACTACACATGGTTGATGATATTACTAGGTTAACTAGCTTGATCTGCGTTGCATATAATCAATGCGGTGCCTGTTCATTTATCATCGAATCACAGCCTACTTCAACTTCGCCAAACGGGTGATGATTTAAAATAAATTAATGTTAGCAGGCAATATTAACTAGGGAAATTGTGTCACTTCTCTTGCATTCAGTACAAGCAGAGTCAGGGTATATGCAGCAGTTTGGGCCGCCTGGCTCGTTGCGAACTGTGTCAGGGTATATGCAGCAGTTTGGGCCGCCTGGCTCGTTGCGAACTGTGTGAAGACCATTTCTTCCTAACAAAACCGTAATTAATTCTCCAGAATTTTACATAATTATGACATAACATTGAAGGTTGTGCCATGTAACAACAATATTTAGATTTAGGGTTGCCACCCATTTGATAAAATACGGAACAGTTCTGTATTTCACTGAAATAATAAACTTTTTGTTTTCAAAATGATAGTTTCCAGATTTGACCATATTAATAACCAAATGCTCGTATTTGTGTGTGTTTATTATATTATAATTAAATATATGATTTGATATTTGATAGAGCAGTCTGACTGAGCGTGGTAGGCAGCAGGCTCGTAGTCATTCATTCAGACAGCACTTTACTGCGTTTGCCAGCAGCTCTTAGCAATGCTAGAAGCACCGCTGTGCTTTGTGACACTGTCGCTGTTTATGACTTCCAGCCTATCGACTCTCGAGATTAGGCTTGCAATACTGAAGTGCCTATAAGAACATCAAATAGTCAAAGGTTAATGAAATACATATAGTATAGAGAGAAATAGTCCTATAATTCCTATAATAACTACAACCTAAAACTTCGTAACTGGGAATATTGAAGACTCCTGTTAAAATGAACCACCAGCTTTCATATGTTCTCATGTTCTGAGCAAGGAACTGAAACGTTAGCTTTTTTACATGTCACATATTGCACTTTTACTTTCTTCTCCAACACTTTGTTTTGCATTATTTAAACCAAATTGAACATGTTTAATTATTTATTTGAGACTAAATTGATTTTGATTTTGTTTAAGTATTATATTAAGTTAAAATAAAAGTGTTCATTGTTCATTCAGTATTGTTGCAATTGTCATTATTACAAATATATATATAAAAATCGGCCAATTAATCGGTATCAGCTTTTTTTGGTCCTCCAAAATTGGTATCGGCATCGGCGTTGAAAAATCATAGTTGGTCGACCTCTAGTGCACACTGCCCACAAAATGAGGTGGAAACTGAGCTGTACTTCCTATCCTCACATACATGGGCGGGTAGGATGTGGGACCCTGGAAATTCATACTCTCTTAAAACCAAATGCAAATAAAATAACCGATGAATGACCCAATGGCTAGAAGGACTGCCTGTATGTGAGAGAGCGAAGCGTATGTGTTCCTGTGTCATTCCCTGAAGGTGACTTGGCTGCTCGGTTGTTTGCTGAGTCGCGCCACTTTCCCGTAAATCTGAATCATCACTAGCCAACAGGTAAAATTTTGTGACAGTGTCGCTGTTCCCAACTCTCAGTGACATACACACAACACACACACCCTGCTCTGGAGCTGAAGGTCACTCATCTTCATTCAATTATTCACATATCTCATTTGAAGCATGAAAGGGCAAAATCTACACTAACTTGACACACACTCAAATGACATGTCATTGAATCCCTGCCAAGATTGCGTGACACTGTGTAAATAATGATGAGACCCCTGGATATTTCTCAAATCCACTGAGTGGACAGTTTTTTATATTTATTTATTTATTGATTTTTTAACCTTTATTTAACCAGGAAGGGCTCATTGAGATTTAAAATCTATGTTTCAAGAGTGTCCTGGCCAAGATTGGCAGCTTAATCTGTGCCACTGAACCAGCGAGACACATTAAGGCACGGAAAATATAAACGTTTAAGTGGACCATCAATAGCACATCATCGGTCTTCTTCCTGAAGCTGCTCACTCAAGTCTACACATTTAATTATCCTGCTTTGAAAACGAGCGGGGGAGAGACATACTGAGGGGTGGGGAAAGGTGCTAAGAGACAGGGAAAAAGAGGGGGGGTTGATGAAATTAAAGATGAGCTGTCCTTTGCTTGAAAGTGGATGTAAGGTGTAGACTAACAGTGAAATACTTACTTACGGGCCCTTTTTATATTATTCTGCAACAACGCAGAATAACATAAAAAATATAATATAATAAGAATAATAAGAATAACAATAATAATAATAACATAAGAATAAGAATAGAATATGCAATGATAGCTTGACGCGCGGTAACAGAGCGGTACCAGTACCGAGTCGATGTGCAGGGGTAGGAGGTAATTGAGGTAGATCTGTACAGTACATGAAGGTAGGGGTAAAGTGACTAGGCAACAGGATAGATAATAGACAGTAGCTGCAGCGTATATGGTGAATGTGGAAGTGTGGGTGAGCGACAGTGTGTCTTCGTGTACGTGTTATGTGTGAGTGTGTGTGTGTGTGTGTGTGTGCGTGTGCGTTGGAGTGTCAGAGTTAGTATGTGTTGTAAGTGTGTGGACAGAGTCAAAAAGAGTTAGGGCAAAAAGGGTCAATGAGGATAATCTGGGTACATATTTGGTTAACTATTTAGCAGTCTTATGGTTTGTGGGTAGACGCTGTTCAGGAACCTTTTGGTCCCAGACTTAGTACTTCAGTACCGCTTGCCGTGAGGTAACAGAGAGAACAGTCTATGGCATGGGTGGCTGGAGGATGTACTGTATGATAGTGTGTGCTAATGCTATGGCTCAAAATGCTAACGTGAGGTGCTAGCCCAACGCTAACATAAGGTTGAAGTGTTTTGAATGAACAGGCTGGCCTACTCTAGCTAAAGCTAAGCACTCTTTCAGCTCTCATTTCCTAGTACCAAAGTTAGGCTATTTCAGTTACATTTTTGCCAACAACTCTAAATAAATGTCTTAGTGAAATATTCCAAACAAAAATTGCTTTCTTGGAGCCACAGATCACACACAGACTCAAACTAACATAATGATATGGCTGCCATGCTTTCAGAAACTAGGTGCCATGCTTTCTGAGAAACATAACATTTTGCAGAAAATGTCAGACTGCTCGTTACGACCCTGCCAAAGCTGACCCATCTCTAGTACCCCTCACAGGAAAGATCATGTCCTTTCATTTCTGTTTTCCTTCAACTGCAATGATAGTTATCTGTTCTCTCTTTCAGTCTCACACTGATAGCAAGATGATTGGGCTGGCTCGCCTGGCTGGAAAGATTGTCAGAAAATGACTGCAGTGATGTCTGGTCTTTTCTCCTTCTTGCTCTTCTCTGCTCTCCTCCATCCACTGCTCCTGCACTATTCACACACACACACACACACACACACACACACACACACACACACACACACACACACACACACACACACACACACACACACACACACACACACACACACACACACACACACACACACACACACACACACACACACACACACACACACACACACACACACACACAGGACCAATATATGATATTATAATATAGGATTTCAGGATATTTTACATTGATGAAATATCATGAAGGGCCAGATGATACTCTATTTTACCTACAAATCAAAACTCAAGCTGTGTCAGTAAGTTCAACATGAAGTTGAGATAAAGTATTGTTTTTTTGCCATACGAACATTATTTAATGACAATGCGACTATAATATCGTAAAAAAAGAACAACAATTACACAGTCTGGAATGATTCAGTCAGTAACGGCACAAAAGCATCATATCAGACATCACAATATTTGGGGTAACATGTGGTAGACGAGGTCTCCCCAAATATCGGCCAACCCTAACACACACACACATTGTTCTCCTCCTCCACTCCTCTTCTCTTGCTTGAATATTTGAGCAATGTAAAGAGGATAGATGAGATAGGTAGAGTGAAGATTCTGCTACTTTTGGAATGCACTGTGTGTGTGTGTGTGTGTGTGTGTGTGTGTGTGTGTGTGTGTGTGTGTGTGTGTGTGTGTGTGTGTGTGTGTGTGTGTGTGTGTGTGTGTGTGTGTGTGTGTGTGTGTGTGTGTGTGTGTGTGTGTGTGTGTGTGTGTGTGTGTGTGTGTGTGTGAAGGTATGAAACAAGGCCAATTTCTCAGGGAGGACAGAGTAGCCCCTATAGGAAGTAATTTAACCTTGGTGTTCCGTTTTTCTCTCTCTCTACCCCCCCCCCAATTCCTCTCTCTCTCTCTCTCTCTCTCTCTCTCTCTCTCTCTCTCTCTCTCTCTCTCTCTCTCCTCTCTCCCTCTCTCCCTTTCTCTTTTTTTGACAGATGGCAGTATATTTCCCAGAGTCCGACGTAAATATAGGGCATGTGCAGCAAGCTTGGTTCTGAAGTGGAGATCAGTGAAGTGTCATGTTGAGGGGAATTGAGTGTGTTCAACTGAGAGTGTTTGTGTGGGTGTATTTGTCTGTGTGTGTGTGTGTGTGTGTGTGTGTGTGTGTGTGTGTGTGTGTGTGTGTGTGTGTGTGTGTGTGTGTGTGTGTGTGTGTGTGTGTGTGTGTGTGTGTGTGTGTGTGTGTGTGTGTGTGTGTGTGTGTGTGTGTGTGTGTGTGTGTGTGTGACTGCAATGGGGAATTCAGAGGAAGGAGAAGACTGGTACTTAAAACAATTGCTTCTACATTTGGCAAAATTCATTCCATTACAACTGCACATTTACAATAACACATTTCTAAGTTATTTAGCAAAGTGCTAACTGGAATATATTCACAAACTGCTACAGTGCTATTAATGATAAAACACGATTTCAGGACCAGCCACTGGTAGCAAAAACTATTGTCTTAAAATCTCTTTGAAAAACCTTTCTATCTGGTTCATCACTTTTAGGACAATGCTAGTTCAGATCCATTATGGCAAACCAATGCTAGTCCAGATTCATTATAGCTAACCAACAGCTAGATAAGGTGCATTATGGCTAACAAACAGCTAGTCCAGATCCATTATGGCTAACCAACTGCTAGTTCAGATCCATTATGGCTAACCAACTGCTAGTTCAGATATATTATTGCTAACTAATGCAAGTTCAGATCCATTATGTCAAACCAATGCTAGTTCAGATCCATTATGGCTAACCAACTGCTAGTTCAGTTCCATTATGGTTAACAAACTGCTAGTTCAGATGCATTATGGCTAACCAACTGCTAGTCCAGATCCATTATGGCTAACACATGCTAGTTCAGATCCATTATGGCTAACCAACTGCTAGTTCAGATCGATTATTGGCTAACCAACTGCTAGTCCAGATCCATAAAGGCTAACCAACTGCTAGTTCAGATCCATTATGGCTAACTAATGCAAGTTCAGATCCATTATGGCTAACCAATCCTAGTCCAGATTCATTATTGCTAACCAACTACTAGTCAAGATCCATTATGGCAAACCATTGCTAGTTCAGATCCATTATGGCTAACCAACTGCTAGTTCAGATCGATTATTGGCTAACCAACTGCTAGTCCAGATCCATAAAGGCTAACCAACTGCTAGTTCAGATCCATTATGGCTAACTAATGCAAGTTCAGATCTATTATGGTTAACCAACAGCTAGTCCAGATCCATTATGGCTAACTAACTGCTAGTCCAGATCCATAAAGGTTAACCAACTGCTAGTTCAGATACATTATGTCAAACCAACTGCTAGTTCAGATACATTATGTCAAACCAATGCTAGTTCAGATCCAATATGGCTAACTAATGCAAGTTCAGATCAATTATGGCTAACCAACAGCTAGTTCAGATCCATTATGGCTAACCAACAGCTAGTTCAGATCCATTATGGCTAACCAACTGCTAGTTCAGATACATTATGCCTAACAAATGCTAGTTCAGATCCATTATGGCAAACCAACTGCTAGTTCAGATCCATTATGGCTAACCAACAGCTAGTCCAGATTCATTATGGCTAACCACGCAAGTTCAGATCAATCAGGGTTAGGGCAGAACTAGTTAAAATCAATCACCATTTTCACAGCTGCCGTTTATAGATAATGATCAATGTTGAGTGTGACCCCTGGCTGGGTCAGAATCGTTAGCACATTACTATATTAGCCACGCCATGGTTAGCTCATCAATAATTTTGCTATTACAGGTCGTGATGAGAACCAAACAGTTAGCATTGTGCTAGTTAAATCATTTTTGACATAAACATGTAGCGTAGCCAGATGCATTATGGCTTTATCATCATTAGCATAGCACTATTAAGATTGTTACTGGTTACCCAAGCAG
The DNA here is from genome assembly GCF_021184085.1 of Oncorhynchus gorbuscha. Lineage (NCBI taxonomy): Eukaryota > Metazoa > Chordata > Actinopteri > Salmoniformes > Salmonidae > Oncorhynchus > Oncorhynchus gorbuscha. Next base: position 21,722,965 of record NC_060185.1, read on the forward strand.
TAGCTTAGATTCATCATGGTTTGAATTTAGTACCAAAGCACTAGCTAGCTCCATCATACTTTTTGCTGAGTTGATCCATCAGCTACGTGAGACTATATCTTCAAGAGGGCCACCATTGTTCCTGTTCCCAAGAAAGCTAAGGTAACTGAGCTAAATGACTACCGCCCTGTAGCACTCACTCATGAAGTGCTTTGAGAGACGAGTCAAGGACCATATCACCTCCACCCTACCTGACACCCTAGACCCACTCCAATTTGCTTACCGCCCCAATAGGTCTACAGACGACAAAATTGCCATCACACTGCACACTGCCCTAACCCATCTGGACAAGAGGAACACCTATTGAAGAATGCTGTTCATCGATTACAGCTCAGCATTTAACACCATAGTACCCTCCAAACTCTCCATTAAGCTCGAGACTCTGGGTCTCGACTCCGCTCTGTGCAACTGGGTACTGGACTTCCTGACGGGCTGCCCCCAGGTGGTGAGGGTAGGTAACAACATCTCCACCCTGCTGTTCCTCAACACTGGGTCCCCACAAGGGTGCGTTCTCAGCCCCCTCCTGTACTCCCTGTTCACCCACGACTGCGTGGCCATGCACGCCTCCAACTCAATCATCAAGTTTGCAGACGACACTACAGTGGTAGGCTTGATTACCGACAACAACGAGACAGCCTAGGAGGTGAGGGCCCTCGGAGTGTGGTGTCAGGAAAATAACCTCACACTCAATGTCAATAAAACAAAGGAGATGATCTTGGACTTCAGGAAACAGCAGAAGGAGCAGCCCCCTATCTACATTGACAGAACAGTAGTGGAGAGTTTTAAGTTCCTCGGCATACACATAATGGAAAAACTGAATTGGTCCACCCACACAGACAGCGTGGTGAAGAAGGCGCAGCAGCGTCTCTTCAACCTCAGGAGGCTGAAGAAATTTGGCTTGTCACCAAAAACACTCACAAACTTTTACAGATGCACAATCGAGAGCATCCTGTCAGGCTGTATCACCGCCTGGTACGGAAGCTGCTCCGCCCATAACCAGAAGGCTCTCCAGAGGGTAGAGAGGTCTGCACAATGCATCACCGGGTGCAAACGACCTGCCCTCCAGGACACCTACACCACCCAATGTTACAGGAAGGCCAAAAAGATCATCAAGAACAACAACCACCCGAGCCACTGCCTGTTCACCCCGCTATCATCCAGAAGGCAAGGTCTGTACAGGTGCATCATAGCGGGGACCGAGAGACTGAATAACAGCTTCTATCTCAAGGCCATGACTGTTAAACAGCCATCACTAACATTGAGTAGCTGCTGCCATGTAATCAATTTAACACTAGCCACTTTATATTATATTATGTCATAAGGTGAACGCACCAATTTGTAAGTCGCTCTGGATAAGAGCGTCTGCTAAATGACTTAAATGTAATGTAATGTACTTACCCTACATTACTCATCTCATACAGTGGGGCAAAAAATAATTTAGTCAGCCACCAATTGTGCAAGTTCTGCCACTTAAAAATATGAGAGAGGCCTGTAATTGTCATCATAGGTACACTTCAACTATGACAGACAAAATTAGAAAAAAATCCAAAAAATCACATTGTAGGATTTTCAATGAATTTATTTGCAAATTATGGTGGAAAATAAGTATTTGGTCAATAACAAAGTTTATCTCAATACTTTGTTATATACCCTTTGTTGACAATGATAGAGGTAAAACGTTTTCTGTAAGTCTTCACAAGGTTTTCACACACTGTTGCTGGTATTTTGGCCCATTCCTCCATGCAGATCTCTTCTAGAGCAGTGATGTTTTGGGGTTGTTGCTGGGCAAGACAGACTTTCAACTCCCTCCAAAGATTTTCTATAGGGTTGAGATTTGGAGACTGGCTAGGCCACTCCAGGACCTTGAAATGCTTCTCACGAAGCCACTCCTTCGTTGCCGGCGGTGTGTCTGGGATCATTGTCATGCTGAAAGAAGTTTTCACTCAAAATCACACGATACATGGCCCCATTCATTCTTTCCTTTACACGGATCAGTCGTCCTGGTCCCTTTGCAGAAAAACAGCCCCAAAGCATGATGTTTCCACCCCCATGCTTCACAGTAGGTATTGACGAGTTGAGTTTTTACCAAAAAGTTCTATTTTGGTTTAATCTGACCATATGACATTCTCCCAATCTTCTTCTGGATCATCCAAATGCTCTCTAGCAAACTTCAGACGGGCCTGGACATGTACTGGTTTAAGCAAGAGGACACGTCTGACACTGCAGGATTTGAGTCCCTGGTGTGTTACTGATGGTAGGCTTTGTTACTTTGGTCCCAGCTCTCTGCAGGTCATTCACATTATCACCGTTCTTGTGATAATTTTGACCCACGGGCTGAGATCTTGCGTGGAGCCCCAGATCGAGAGAGATTATCAGTGGTCTTGTATATCTTCCATTTCCTAATAATTGCTCCCACAGTTGATTTCTTCAAACCAAGCTGCTTACCTATTACAGATTCAGTCTTCCCAGCCTGGTGCAGGTCTACAATTTTGTTTCTGGTGTCCTTTGACAGATCTTTGGTCTTGGCCATAGTGGAGTTTGGAGTGTGACTGTTGGAGGTTGTGGACAGATGTCTTTTACACTGATAACAAGTTCAAACAGGTTCCATTAATACAGGTAACGAGTGGAGGACAGAGGAGCCTCTTAAAGAAGAAGTTACAGGTCTGTGAGAGCCAGAAATCTTGGTTGTTTGTAGGTGACCAAATACTTATTTTCCACCATAATTTGCAAATAAATTCATAAAAAATCCTACAATGTGATTTTCTGTATTTTTTTTTCTCATTTTGCCTGTCATAGTTGAAGTGTACATATGATGACAATTACAGGCCTCTCTCATCTTTTTAAGTGGGAGAACTTGCACAATTGGTGGCTGAATAAATACTTTTTTTGCCCAACTGTATGTATATGCTGTACGCTATACCATCTACTGCATCTTGCCATCTTGATGTTCTCATACCCCACATTACTCATCTCATATGTATATACTGTACTCTATACCATCTACTGCATCTTGCCTATGCCGTTCGGCCATCACTCATTTATATATTTTTATGTACATATTCATATTCCTTCCTTTACACTTGTGCGTATAAGGTAGTTGTGAAATTCTCAGGTTATGTTACTTGTTAGATATTTCTACATGGTCGGAACTAGAATCACAAGTATTTCGCTACACTTGCATTAACACCTGCTAACCATGTGTATGTCACAAATACATTTGATTTGATTTGAACCACAGCTCTCTTCAATCATCTCCTGACCTGTATAACCATAGAGCTTATGAAAGGCTCCATATGTGCCTGTTCAAAAATCTATTTAGCAGAATCAAACCCGGAGAGGTAGGCTATATTAAAAAGGTGGAGAGAAGGGCTCTCACGATACATGGAGTGTGTGTGTGTCGTGTTTGGAGCCTGCAGACACTCAGAAACGTGTGTGTGTGTAGAGAGGGGTTATTACCACTATCAGAGCAAGCGACACCACAGTCACATCTCACACAACCCTCTGGGGACTGATTAGAGTTCTGCAGGTCCTGTCTGGTCCCACACACACACACACACACACACACACACACACACACACACACACACACACACACACACACACACACACACACACACACACACACACACACACACACACACACACACACACACACACACACACACACACCTCCATGTCTGCTTACTAAAGGGCTGGGAGAAGAGGAGTAAGAAAGGGAGGAGGGGCTGGCAGAGAAAAGAGGAGGAGGGGCTGGCAGAGAGAAGAGGAGGGAGGAGGGGCTGACAGAGAGAAGAGTAGAAGAGGAGGGGCTGACAGAGAAAATAGGAGAGGAGGAGGGGCTGACAGAGAGTAGAGGAGGAGGGGCTGGCAGAGAGAAGAGAAGAGGAGAGGAGGAGGGGCTGGCAGAGAAAAGAGGAGAAGAGGAGGGGCTGACAGAGAAAATAGGAGAGGAGGAGGGGCTGACAGAGAGAAGAGGAGGAGGGGCTGGCAGAGAGAAGAGGAGAGGAGGAAAGCCTGGCAGAGAGAAGAGGAGAGGAGGAGGGGCTGACAGAGAGAAGGAGAGGGTCTGACAGAGAAAATAGGAGAGGAGGAGGGGCTGACAGAGAGAAGAGGAGGGTCTGACAGAGAAAAGAGGAGAGGAGGAGGGGCTGGCAGAGAAAAGAGGAGAGGAGGAGGGGCTGACAGAGAAAAGAGGAGAGGAGGAGGGGCTGACAGAGAGAAGAGGAGGGGCTGACAGAGAGAAGAGGAGAGGAGGAGGGGCTGGCAGAGAAAAGAGGAGGCGGGCTGGCAGACTGTTTGGTAGGGAGAGAGAGAGAGAGAGAGAGAGAGAGAGAGAGAGAGAGAGAGAGAGAGAGAGAGAGAGAGAGAGAGAGAGAGAGAGAGAGAGAGAGAGAGAAGAGGAGGAAGACTCACAGAGAGAAGAGAAGAGGAGGAGGGCTGGCAGAGAGGAGAGGAGGAGGGCTGGCAGAGAGGAGAGGAAGAGGAGGGCTGGCAGAGAGGAGAGGAGGAGGGCTGGCAGAGAGGAGAGGAGGAGGAGGGCTGGCAGAGAGGAGAGGAGGAGGGCTGGCAGAGAGGAGAGGAAGAGGAGGGCTGGCAGAGAGGAGAGGAGGAGGAGGGCTGGCAGAGAGGAGAGGAGGAGGGCTGGCAGAGAGGAGAGGAGGAGGAGGGCTGGCAGTGAGGAGAGGAGGAGGGCTGGCAGAGAGGAGAGGAGGAGGGCTGGCAGAGAGGAGAGGAAGAGGAGGGCTGGCAGAGAGGGCAGGAGGAGGGCTGGCAGAGAGGAGAGGAGGAGGAGGGCTGGCAGAGAGGAGAGGAGGAGGAGGGCTGGCAGAGAGGAGAGGAGGAGGGCTGGCAAAGAGGAGAGGAGGAGGAGGGCTGGCAGAGAGGAGAGGAAGAGGAGGGCTGGCAGAGAGGAGAGGAGGAGGGCTGGCAGAGAGGAGAGGAGGAGGAGGGCTGGCAGAGAGGAGAGGAGGATGGTTGGCAGAGAGGAGAGGAGGAAGGCTGGCAGAGAGGAGAGGAGGAGGAGGGCTGGCAGAGAGGAGAGGAAGAGGAGGGCTGGCAGAGAGGAGAGGAGGAGGAAGGCTGGCAGAGAGGAGAGGAGGAGGAGGGCTGGCAGAGAGGAGAGGAGGAGGGCTGGCAGAGAGGAGAGGAGGAGGAGGGCTGGCAGAGAGGAGAGGAGGAGGGCTGGCAGAGAGGAGAGGAGGAGGGCTGGCAGAGAGGAGAGGAGGAGGGCTGGCAGAGAGGAGAGGAGGAGGGCTGGCAGAGAGGAGAGGAAGAGGAGGGCTGGCAGAGAGGAGAGGAGGAGGAGGGCTGGCAGAGAGGAGAGGAGGAGGAGGGCTGGCAGAGAGGAGAGGAAGAGGAGGGCTGGCAGAGAGGAGAGGAGGAGGAGGGCTGGCAGAGAGGAGAGGAAGAGGAGGGCTGGCAGAGAGGAGAGGAGGAGGGCTGGCAGAGAGGAGAGGAGGAGGAGGGCTGGCAGAGAGGAGAGGAAGAGGAGGGCTGGCAGAGAGGAGAGGAGGAGGAAGGCTGGCAGAGAGGAGAGGAGGAGGAGGGCTGGCAGAGAGGAGAGGAGGAGGGCTGGCAGAGAGGAGAGGAGGAGGAGGGCTGGCAGAGAGGAGAGGAGGAGGGCTGGCAGAGAGGAGAGGAAGAGGAGGGCTGGCAGAGAGGAGAGGAGGAGGAGGGCTGGCAGAGAGGAGAGGAGGAGGGGGGCTGGCAGAGAGGAGAGGAAGAGGAGGGCTGGCAGAGAGGAGAGGAGGAGGGCTGGCAGAGAGGAGAGGAGGAGGAGGGCTGGCAGAGAGGAGAGGAAGAGGAGGGCTGGCAGAGAGGAGAGGAGGAGGAGGGCTGGCAGAGAGGAGAGGAGGAGGGCTGGCAGAGAGGAGAGGAAGAGGAGGGCTGGCAGAGAGGAGAGGAGGAGGGCTGGCAGAGAGGAGAGGAAGAGGAGGGCTGGCAGAGAGGAGAGGAGGAGGAGGGCTGGCAGAGAGGAGAGGAGGAGGTGGGCTGGCAGAGAGGAGAGGAAGAGGAGGGCTGGCAGAGAGGAGAGGAGGAGGAGGGCTGGCAGAGAGGAGAGGAAGAGGAGGGCTGGCAGAGAGGAGAGGAGGAGGAGGGCTGGCAGAGAGGAGAGGAGGAGGAGGGCTGGCAGAGAGGAGAGGAGGAGGTGGGCTGGCAGAGAGGAGAGGAAGAGGAGGGCTGGCAGAGAGGAGAGGAGGAGGAGGGCTGGCAGAGAGGAGAGGCAGAGGAGGGCTGGCAGAGAGGAGAGAGGAGGAGGAGGGCTGGCAGAGAGGAGAGGAGGAGGAGGGCTGGCAGAGAGGAGAGGAAGAGGAGGGCTGGCAGAGAGGAGAGGAGGAGGGGCTGGCAGAGAGGAGAGGAGGAGGGCTGGCAGAGAGGAGAGGAAGAGGAGGGCTGGCAGAGAGGAGAGGAAGAGGAGGGCTGGCAGAGAGGAGAGGAGGAGGGCTGGCAGAGAGGAGAGGAGGAGGGCTGGCAGAGAGGAGAGGAGGAGGAGGGCTGGCAGAGAGGAGAGGAGGAGGGCTGGCAGAGGAGGGCTGGCAGAGAGGAGAGGAAGAGGAGGGCTGGCAGAGGAGGAGGGCTGGAGAGAGGAGAGGAAGAGGAGGGCTGGCAGAGAGGAGAGGAGGAGGAGGGCTGGCAGAGAGGAGAGGAGGAGGGGGCTGGCAGAGAGGAGAGGAAGAGGAGGGCTGGCAGAGAGGAGAGGAGGAGGGCTGGCAGAGAGGAGAGGAGGAGGAGGGCTGGCAGAGAGGAGAGGAAGAGGAGGGCTGGCAGAGAGGAGAGGAGGAGGAGGGCTGGCAGAGAGGAGAGGAGGAGGGCTGGCAGAGAGGAGAGGAAGAGGAGGGCTGGCAGAGAGAGAGGAGGAGGGCTGGCAGAGAGGAGAGGAAGAGGAGGGCTGGCAGAGAGGAGAGGAGGAGGAGGGCTGGCAGAGAGAGAGGAGGAGGTGGGCTGGCAGAGAGGAGAGGAAGAGGAGGGCTGGCAGAGAGGAGAGGAGGAGGAGGGCTGGCAGAGAGGAGAGGAAGAGGAGGGCTGGCAGAGAGGAGAGGAGAGGAGGGCTGGCAGAGAGGAGAGGAGGAGGAGGGCTGGCAGAGAGGAGAGGAGGAGGTGGGCTGGCAGAGAGGAGAGGAAGAGGAGGGCTGGCAGAGAGGAGAGGAGGAGGAGGGCTGGCAGAGAGGAGAGGCAGAGGAGGGCTGGCAGAGAGGAGAGGAGGAGGAGGGCTGGCAGAGAGGAGAGGAGGAGGAGGGCTGGCAGAGAGGAGAGGAAGAGGAGGGCTGGCAGAGAGGAGAGGAGGAGGAGGACTGGCAGAGAGGAGAGGAGGAGGGCTGGCAGAGAGGAGAGGAAGAGGAGGGCTGGCAGAGAGGAGAGGAGGAGGGCTGGCAGAGTGTTTTGTAGGGAGGGAGAGAGAAGAAAGAAGAAGACACGGAGTGAAAAGACGTAGAGAATGAAGAGATATAGAAAGAGGGAGGCGAACACCAGGGGATTTGGGCCGAAGCAGACATTTTTCACGTTAAAATGTACGCAAAACAAAAACCAGTGACTACAAAGTTTTTCAAAAACATACAACTCTATGCACAAGTATGGCTTTTAACAATTTTCACAGAATATTATGCAAAAACACACTTAATTGAAGAACAGTGCAGATGCAAAGTTGCAAACAAAATCAAACAGAATGACGGTTTGTGCTGCTTGTGCTGTTTGTGCTGTTTGTGCTGTTTGTGCTGTTTGTGCTGTTTGTGCTGTTTGTGCTGTCATTCTGTTGATTAACTCATTGTTTTTTGTTTGACATACATTTTAAAGTGAAAAATCTGAGTTTCAGAATCATCCCGTTACTGTGGAATTGCTCAAAACAGACAGGTTGCATGGGGCAGGGAGAGCAGGGGAATGAAGAGGTGAGGAGGGGTGAGTAGGGGAGAGGAAGGGAGAGAAGCGAAGAGCAGAGGGAGAGCAGGGTTTGTGACAGGAGCTGTTGAAGTGTGACTGGCTTCCCCAAGGGGCCTTCCTGCTGCCTGCATCACACCAGACAACGTTTACTCTTTCACTGAACACAGGCCCAGGAAGGGGAAGCAAAAGAGACAGTGGAAGAAGAGAGGAAGAGGAGAGTGCCACTGGCCGATGGTCCACTGCACCCGTTGGACGTGAAGCAAAAGCCCTTACTTCGATTATCTTTGATCCACTGCCATGATGGATGGGGCTGTGTGTGTGTATGTGTGTCAACGTTTCTGTTAGCCGGTAATAGCCGGAAAAAACGTTGCCGCGAAATAAAATTCCCGCCAGCCAATTGCCCGGGAGAAGAAAACCTCCCATTGTGAAATCATGCTTTTTAGACTATTCATTGATGTAAATATGGATCGATGGAAACACATTTCACTGGTCATTCTTATCAGTCTATAGGTTCATTTGCATGAACCTATAGCCCCATCCATCATAAAATGGCGCATGTGTACAGTATATTCATTAGGTATCTTATTTATCACACTCGTACATCATACAGACGCAGAGACTTTGAGCGGAACATGTGTCTGACAGCGTGAAAGCTGCTGCTACAGCATCTCAAACAGCACATGCAGAGGCAACAGAAGGCAGGCTTCATCAGCGCATCACACACCTATTTGCAATGAGCTGGAGGCAGTAAGCATTTTGAAAACATATTCTTAAATGTTTGAAACCTGAACACTTGACTACATATTATGAGGCATGTCTTACCCTGCATTCAAAGTAGCCTAGCCAAAATCAGACCATATCTGTGGAGGCAATTATTTGATCTAATTTGTATTGTATTGCCCAGTTGCCAAAGCACAATCCTAGTAATATTAGGAGCCCATGCTAGTTGTTGCACATTAGATCTCACCTTTTTCTGCATTTCTAACTGATCATTTCATCTCTGTCACATACTGCCTTGTGTGCATTGCTGTGCTGTGCATCACTGTAAAGAAATAACAGTTGATCAACATTCTAAACATTCGAAGCTTCTGATCAGTTGCGTCAGACTCATTGAAATGTATTTTTTTTAATGTAGCCTTTGCCTACTGGTTGTATACATTTGTGATCTATCATCCCCATCTATCCCAAAGTATGTTAGGAAAAGCCATTTCTTCCCTTCAACAAGCTGACCAATAGAATCGGTAAACTTTCCTACTATGGGGGAAGTGATAGGCTAGTGATTATTGTGTACATTACTGGTCTTGTTGGCTGAGGAAAAATACATGTGGACAGTGATTCTAACATCTTCAAAGTGCACATCAGAATTCAATAAGAAAGACCGCACCGCACATCGATGCATCCTTGACTTGGATGTTCTGTAAAGATGAATTACCATAATGTAAATGTGATTTCTGTCATTCTGAGCACCGTGGGTGGACACCCTAACCAGGTTACTCACCCAATGCATATGGGTCCAGTAGATTTCTCAAATGTCCAGTAAATTGAAATGCTGCCACATTTTCCAAACGGAGACCCTGGTTTGTGTGTGTGTGCGTGCGTGTGTCACCCTGCACCTAACGGATTACAGACACACTGAACCCAGTACGCTGATTTAAGCATTTAATGACCTCTATGTGACCTAGTTAGATCAAAGCGACACAATAAGATGAAACAGATGAATGAAAAGGGAGTCACACACCACACGCATGACAAAACATATGAAAATGACTCAAATGAGCAATAAAGGAGCGTTCCATATGTCAGACTGAACAAGTCTGACCCCATGTCGCTCCTTTCTCCGCTCCCATGAGCTTCCCTTATCCTGCTCACTGATCTTGCCATGTGAACACACACACACAGCTGCCTGCCAGTCTCCAGAGAGCAGGACCAGGCCTATTGTTTTGTCTCAGGTTAGCAGAACGATCTCTCTCTCTCTCTCTCTCTCTCTCTCTCTCTCTCTCTCTCTCTCTCTCTCTCTCTCTCTCTCTCTCTCTCTCTCTCTCTCTCTCTCTCTCTCTCTCTCTCTCTCTCTCTCTCACTACACTACACTACACTACACTACACTACACTACACTACACTACACTACACTACACTACACTACACTACACTACAATAACACAGTGCTGAAGAGGTGTTCCATCCCTGACGCTGAAGCATCCGCTAACACTAGAAGGCACACAGATCTTCCACTCCCACAGTGCCCGCCCAACCACACACACACACATCACACGACACACATAGACACACCCACTATTGTAAGCCAATGAGGTAGAGCAAACAAACTTGCATTACTGATGACAGATTTCAAGTCCCATGTACAGTAACTAACACACCCAGAATATCAACACAGTGTTAAAGACGCGAGACAGGCTGGCAGACAGAATATACAGCTAGTGATGCACCGATATGACATTTTTGGCCGATACCAATATCCAATATTTTCCTTGCCAAAAACAACGATACCGAATGAATCCAGGCTGTACCACATCAGGCCGTGATTGTGAGTATTATTTCATAATTTTTTTATTTCACCTTTATTTAACCAGGTTGGCCAGTTAAGAACAAGTTCTCATTTGCAACTGCGACCTGGCCAAGATAAAGCAAAGCAGTGTGACAAAAACAACAACACATAGTTACATCTGGGATAAACAAACATACAGTCAATAACACAATAGAAAAATCAATGTACAGTGTGTGCAGATGTAGTAAGGTTAGGGAGGTAAGGCAGTAAATAGGTCATAGTGGTGAAATTATTACAATTTAGCATTAACACTGGAGTGATAGATGTGCAGATGATGATGTGCAAGTAGAAGTACAAGTAGAAGTACTGGGGTGCAAAAGAGCAAAAATATAAATAACAGTATGGGGATGAGGTGTGCTATTTACAGATGGGCTGTGTACAGGTACAGTTAGTGAGGGAGATATAAGTCTCCAGCTTCAGTAATTTTTGCAATTTGTTCCAGTCATTGGCAGCAGAGAACTGGAAGGAAAGGCGGCCAAGGGAGGTGTTGGCTTTGGGGATGACCAGTGAGATATACCTGCTGGAGCGCGTCCTACGGGTGAGTGTTGCTATGGTGACCAGTGAGCTGAGATAAGGCGGGGCTTTACCGAGCAAAGACTTATGGATGACCTGGAGAAAGTGGGTCATCCATAAGGGGGATAGCCAACGAGAGCACACAGGTCACAGTGGTGGGCAGTATACAGGGCTATGGTGACAAAACGGATGGCACTGTGATAGACCACATCCAACTTGATGAGTAGAGTTTTGGAGGCTACTCTGTAAACAACATCACCAAAGCCAAGGATTGGAAGGACAGTCAGACGATTCTAGATTCAATTTTGGATTGGAGATCCCACAATCCAACCAGACACCTAGGTATTTGTAGCTGTCCACATATTCTAAGTCAGAACCGTCCAGACTAGTGATGCTAGGCGGGTGGGTAGGTGCGGGCAGCAATCGGTTGAAGAGCATGCATTGAGTTTTAATAGCATTAAAGAGCAGTAGGAGTCCACAGCCTAGCATTGTAGCTCATTTGGCAGTTTGTTTACACAGTGTCCACGAAAGGGCCAGATGTATACAGAATGGTGTCGTCTGTGTAGAGGTGGATCAGAGTATCACCAACAGCAAGAGCGACATCATTGATATATACAGAGAAAAGAGTCGGGCACGAGAATTGCACCTGTGGCACCCCCATAGAGACTGCCAGAGGTCCGGACAACAGGCCCTCCGAATTTGATATACTGAACTCTATCTGAGAAGTACTTGGTGAATCAGGTGAGGCAGTCATTTGAGAAACCAAGGCTATTGAGTCTGCCAATAAGCATGCGGTGATTGACCGAGTCGAAAGCCTTGGCCAGGTCGATGAAAACGACTGCACAGTACTGTCTTTTATATATGGCAGTTATGGTATCATTTAGGACCTTGAGTGTGGCTGAGGTGCAACCATGACCAGCTCTGAAACCAGATTGCATAGTGGAGAAGGAACGGTGTGATTTGAAATGGTCGGTGATCTGTTAACTTAGCTTTATAATACTTTGGAAAGGCAGGGCAGGATGGATATAGGTCTGTAACAGTTTGGGTCTAGAGTGTCTCCCCCTTCGAAGAGGGGGATTATCACGGCAGATTTCCAATCTTTAGGTATCTCAGACGATACGAAAGAGAGGTTGAACAGGCTAGTAATAGGGGTTGCAACAATTTCAGTGGATAAGGGTCCAGATTTTCTAGCCCAGCTGATTTGTAGGGATCCAGATTTTTCAGCTCTTTCAGAACATCAGCTGTCTGGATTTGGGAGAAGGAGAAGCGGAGGGGGCGCTTGGGCAAGTTGCTGTGGGGAGTGCAGAGCTGTTGGGCAGGGTAAGGGTAGCCAGGTGGAACAATGGCGAGCGGTAGAAAAATGCCTGTTGAAATTCTGGATTATTGTAGATTTATCGGTGATGGCAGTGTTTCCTAGCCTCAGTGCAGTGGGCAGCTGGGAGGAGCTGCTCTTATTCTCCCTTTTTGGAATTAGTGCTTCAGGATGCACATTTCTGTTTGAAAAAGATAGCCTTAGCTTTCATAACTGACTGTGTATGTTGGTTCCTGACTTTCCTGAAAAGTTGCATATCGCGGGGGTCATTCCATGCTAACGCAGTACGCCACAGGATGTTTTTATGCTGGTCAAGGGTAGTCAAGTCTGGAGTGAACCAAGGGCTATATCTGTTCTTAGTTCTACATTTTTTGAATGGGGCAAGTCGCTCTGGATAAGAGCGTCTGCTAAATGACTTAAATGTAAATGTAAATGATGAGGAAAACACTTTTAAAGAACAACCAGGCATCCTCGACTGACGGGATGAGGTCAATATCCTTCCAGGATACCCGGGCCAGGTCGATTAGAAGTGTTTTAGGGAGCGTTTGACAGTGATGAGGGGTGGTTGTTTGACCGCGGACCCATTACACACGCAGGCAATGAGGCAGTGATCGCTGAGATCCTGGTTGAAGACAGCAGAGGTGTATTTAGAGGGCAAGTTGGTCAGGGTGATATCTATGAGGGTGCCCATGTTTACGGATTTAGGGTTGTACCTGGTAGGTTCCTTAATAATTTGTGTGAGATTAAGGGCATCTAGCTTAGATTGTAGGATGGCATGGGTGCTAAACATATCCCTGTTTAGGTCACCTAACAGTACGAACTCTGAAGATAGGTGGGGGCAATCAATTCACATATGGTATCTAGGGCACAGCTGGGGGCTGAGGGGGGTCTATGACAAGTGGCAACAGTGAGAGACTTGTTTCTGGAAAGGTGGATTTTTAAAAGTAGAAGCTCGAACTGTTTGGGCACAGATCTGGATAGTATCTCTGCAGTAGATTGCAACTCCGCCCCCTGTGGCAGTTCTATCTTGAAGGAAAGAGTGGCAGACACAGCACCAGCTAACACAAAGACACAGAGACAGACTGGCAGACACAGTACCAGCTAACACAAAGACACAGAGACAGACTGGCAGACACAGCACCAGCTAACACAAAGACACAGAGACAGACTGGCAGACACAGTACCAGCTAACACAAAGACACAGAGACAGACTGGCAGACACAGTACCAGCTAACACAAAGACACAGAGACAGACTGGCAGACACAGCACCAGCTAACACAAAGACACAGAGACAGACTGGCAGACACAGTACCAGCTAACACAAAGACACAGAGACAGACTGGCAGACACAGTACCAGCTAACACAAAGACACAGAGACAGACTGGCAGACACAGTACCAGCTAACACAAAGACACAGAGACAGACTGGCAGACACAGTACCAGCTAACACAAAGACACAGAGACAGACTGGCAGACACAGCACCAGCTAACACAAAGACACAGAGACAGACTGGCAGACACAGTACCAGCTAACACAAAGACACAGAGACAGACTGGCAGACACAGTACCAGCTAACACAAAGACACAGAGACAGACTGGCAGACACAGCACCAGCTAACACAAAGACACAGAGACAGACTGGCAGACACAGTACCAGCTAACACAAAGACACAGAGACAGACTGGCAGACACAGTACCAGCTAACACAAAGACACAGAGACAGACTGGCAGACACAGTACCAGCTAACACAAAGACACAGAGACAGACTGGCAGACACAGCACCAGCTAATACAAAGACACAGAGACAGACTGGCAGACACAGTACCAGCTAACACAAAGACACAGAGACAAACTGGCAGACACAGTACCAGCTAATACAAAGACACAGAGACAGACTGGCAGACACAGTACCAGCTAACACAAAGACACAGAGACAAACTGGCAGACACAGTACCAGCTAACAGAAAGACACAGAGACAGACTGGCAGACACAGTACCAGCTAACACAAAGACACAGAGGCAGACACAGCTAGATATTTGCTCTATCACTACCGGTCGTGATTGGGAGTCCCATAGCATGGCGCACAATTGGCCCAGTGTCGTCCGGGTTTATGCCAGTGTAGGCCGTCATTGTAAATAAGAATTTGTTCTTAACTGACTTGCCTTGTTAAATAAAGGCAAAAAAACAGCTAACACAAAGACACAGAGGTAGGTAGACTGGCTGACTGAGCAGTCTCTCCTCCTGTAGGTCTGTACAGGCCTGCTGCTCACTACCCCAAGGGAACAAGTAGTGAGGAAACACACACAGTCAGTTTATCTCATCATCGTCTGAGCAGCAGCAGGCCAGTAAAGAGAAAGCATGCGCAACCAATCAATGCTTTTTTTGATTCGCCAACATCTGCAAGCTAGAAAGAGAGAGGGAGGGAAAGAGAGGGAGAGGAAAAGAGAGGGAGAGGAAAATAGAGTGAGAGAAGAGAATGTGGTGGGGCAGTGGTTCCATTCCAGACGGTTTATAGCTGAATTACCTTCCCACAGAAGATCATCAAACAGCGCTCTAACGAGCTATCGATCCCAACCCCACGCTACACTTTATATGGACTGTTTTCCTGTTCTTGGGCGACAAGGTCTCTGGCTCTAAACAACAACATATATCAAAAATGGAATGAATCTACAGTCAGGAGAAGAAGGGAACGGCCGGGCAGCCCCCCCCCCGACCGAGTTGATTGAGTAGTCTGGTGACAACCGGGGCCATATTTTAAGAAAAAGGGCAGAAGTTAGTAGCAGTTTGTCTGACACTGCATCATCGAGCTGAACGCATTTGTTATGGTCGCTAGCAACACCAGTGTTCCAGAATCTATAGCTCAACACCAGTGCTCTCAAATCTATAGCTCAACACCAGTGTTCTAGAATCTATAGCTCAACACCAGTGTTCTAGAATCGATAGCTCAACACCAGTGTTCTAGAATCGATAGTTCAACACCAGTGTTCTAGAATCGATAGTTCAACACCAGTGTTCTAGAATTGATAGTTCAATACCAGTGTTCTAGAATCGATAGCTCAACACCAGTGTTCTAGTATCTATAGTCAACACCAGTGTTCTAGAATCGATAGTTCAACACCAGTGTTCTAGAATCGATAGTTCAACACCAGTGTTCTAGAATTGATAGTTCAATACCAGTGTTCTAGAATCGATAGCTCAATACCAGTGTTCTAGAATCTATAGTCAACACCAGTGTTCTAGAATCGATAGTTCAACACCAGTGTTCTAGAATCGATAGCTCAACACCAGTGTTCTAGAATTGATAGCTCAACATCGGGGGAACAGAAGTAAAGCTCTGCCATTTTCAAGCCTCTGTCGGTGCAGTTTATGTAGAGGGTCTCAGCACGGCAAAGTAAATTACACCACATACTGTAGAGTTGATAAGCTGCAGGTGGCAGGAGGCCATGTGTTTCCTCTGACTCGCTGTACGACAGACCTATCAGCATAATTTGAATGCACGGTGTGTGCGCCGAGCGAGAAAAGTCAATTATTACAAGAAAGCATTTTTCTCAAAAAATAGGAATGGCAGGCATTTCTCACTCGACTGGAAAAACACAAAATATATGGCTTCAAAAAGGGTTTCACTTTTTATATGAGCCTGCTCTGACCTTCATCAAAGACAAAGAAAACCGACATGGAACTTAAGCACTGAGTACAAGCACTAGGCCTAGGTCCCATTTAGGGAAAAATAGCAGTGGCTTTCTCTCTGTCACTAGCATATGGCTTGGCAGCTAGGCTAACTATTCCTCAACAGAACATCAGGTCCAAAATGCTATGCCTAGCCTATTAGCTATACAATTAGCCGTTACACATAAACTCACATTAATTCAGCACCAGGATTGGTGCTTAAAACTCAAATGTAATACGTGCAGAGGGATCTGTTAGCAGAACAAGTATTTTATTGACAAAAGGTAAACAAATGCGTCTGCTTTACAGAACTTTTTGTTGTTGTTGCAGTTTTAAAAGAGAATGTTCACAATTCTACACAATTTTGCATAACTTACGCTATGTTAATATGATATCTGATTGAGAGTGACTAACAAAAACAATGGGGGCCCCCTAGAGGTCAGGGCCCTGGGCATGTGCCTTGCATGAACGGTCAGTATTTCGGCCATGATAACTACAAGTTTAGATAGCTGGCTAGACTAAATAAACTAATTTACCAATCTGAAAATGTTAAACTAACATGGGATAATTGAGTGACTGTCAGTTAGTGACAAAGTATAACAAGAGGAAAACTGCTGATGCACAACCAAGTTTCCAAATTGCGCCTTTTGTTTTCTACTATTTCAGCTCTCAACAGTAAATTGAGACCCTGAAAATATACAATATATATAAATATATATTATTTGTATTTATTTTAATATTCTAAAACTTCATATATGTAGCTGGCCTTTGCACTCCAAAGAAAGAAATCAAAAGGGAACCTCTGTAAAATTGCAATTATATACCGGCAGCGAACTACAGATGTAGGATCTTAATTTGAGCCAATTTGCTACAGCAGGACAATAATCCTGCAGCAATGGGAAATGTGAATTATTATGTGTATTGTAATTAATCATTTTTTTCGTAAGGTAAAATTCTGAAATTACAAAATGGAAATTACAAACTTCAGAAGCCATTTTAAACCTCAAATACACGACACGTTTTACATGTCCTGCATTGCAGGAAAGTTCTCCTGCAACAGGGTGATCAAAATAAGATCCTACATCTGTAAAAGAAAAGGTCATTTAATAGCTGTTCAAATCTCCAGGCTTACCCACTAGTACCCACTGGTTGTGCCCTGCTGGTCCAGTCTGCTGTGTGATTGACAGGCCAGACTCTGCAGCCTGCCCCTCTATCCCCGTCTCCCTGTGCTCCTGCCCCCCTGCCCCAGACACACATTGGGCAGGGACTGGGCTCCAGTGATCAGGGAGGCAGGGACACACAATGTCATGGAGGCAGAGATGATCGATACCGCTCTGTTCGCCAGCTGCATACCACCCTGCATACCACTGCTGGCTTGCTTCTGAAGCTAAGCAGGGTTGGTCCTGGTCAGTTCCTGGATGGGATACCAGATGCTGCTGGAAGTGGTGTTGGGGGGCCAGTAGGAGGCACTCTTTCCTCTGGTCTAATTTTTTCTTATCCCAATGCCCCAGGGCAGTGATTGGGGATATTGCCCTGTGTAGGGTGCCGTCTTTTCGGATGGGACGTTAAACGGGTGTCCTGACTCTCTGAGGTCATTAAATATCCCATGGCACTTATCGTAAGAGGAGGGGTGTTAACCCCGGTGTCCTGGCTAAATTCCAAATCTGGCCCTGAAACCATCACGGTCACCTAATAATCCCAAGTTTACAATTGGCTCATTCATCCCCCTCCTCTCCCCTGTAACTATTCCCCAGGTCGTTGCTGCAAATGAGAACGTGTTCTCAGTCAACTTACCTGGTAAAATAACGGATAAATAAAAATGTCCCGGCACCAGTCAACCAGCCAGCACGTCAGTCAACCAGGGGGCATGGCATGACACCCAGGAGCATGAAATGAATACTGCCTGATTGGGCAACACTGTATCACGTCACACCATGCTGTCTGCACAGCACTCTACTGGCACTACAACACATACTGAGTTAGGGTGGCAAGGCCGAGGTGTGTCTATGCATCATTCTGACTGGTAGTCATAGTGTGTTTCACTCTCAGTATTGTACACTCCCAGTTCCCCTTCATTAGTATTCTCTTGTGTCTTTCTAGTTTCCTTAATGTCCCTATGAGGATATAGCCTATCACTTCAGTTCTAGAGGACACCCCAATAGCCCAAAGAATAACACTAAACAGCACTATTGTCACCAATGCATTCGTTTCCTTTTTCACATTCTCTCCATCTCAGCAAGAACCCAACTTTCATGATCCATCACAACAGGAAATGAACATACCAAAATACAGAGGATCCCCTCAATCACATCCAACAGCAGCAAATGAATTGCTGTATTCAAATAAAGGTCCTTTCTATAGAAGACCTGACAAACAATCAGCCAATGGAATAATTACCAGTAATCTCTTTGTCATGCTAAATCATGTCCACTGCTATTCATTTAGAGTGTACCATTTATTCACACATAGAGAGGAGTCCTTTTTACTCTCCACGTATACACACTCTCACACAGGCACACACACACACACACACACACACACACACACACACACACACACACACACACACACACACACACACACACACACACACACACACACACACACACACACACACACACACACACACACACACACACACACACACACACACACAGTGAGATGAACTGCTGGCGGAGTGAGCAGAAAACGTCAATTAAACATTCTCATTTATTTTCCCTCAAGCCATTACGAAAGCTGACATAAGTCATTACTTGTGAATAATTGTAGCTCTGCTAATATAATTTAGGCATCATTATTTAAACCAGGCCTGTCTTTGGAGATTGTAAGGTACACTGCTTCTCTGTCCAAAAGTCAATTCCCTGCGGTGGGAACTATTCCCAAACCAGTGCTCTCTGATTCATAAATTAAACACTGTGGTGAGGAGGGAGAGGGATACACAGACAGATACACACAGGTGGATGCACACACACACACACACACACACACACACACACACACACACACACACACACACACACACACACACACACACACACACACACACACACACACACACACACACACACACACACACACACACACACACACACACACACACACACACACACACTCAGAGAAAGATGCACAGACACTCTTCTATCTTCAATTAGGCTATTGCACAGTGTTGCATAAAGTCTATATATACATAGGCTAGATGACAAGCAAACCAATACCATGGCTCCAACACACACACAAACACACACACAAACACACACACACAAACACTAAGACAAACACAAACAGCGACGCATACAGAGCCAAGACATCCATCACATGAGAATCAGCCAACTGAACAACAAGGAAATAATAGCTTACTCCCTTCGGCTACAATTGAATTTGACACCATTTGCCACTACTTGTAACATGCCATGTAACAGATATGAAGCAAACTTGTCTGGCTGTCATGTCACTGTCACACCTCAGATGAGTGTTGGATTGGAAAGCCATCCCAGAGAGATAATTGGCTGACTCCAACGGCGACTAAAAAGGATCATAAAAGAAAACAAAACACCAGACCACAACTGAAAAACCTTGGGCTCAGTCATAAACTCATAATATCTTACAGAGCTAAGCATTCTAGAGGCTGTAATACCTTCCAGCCATGACTATCTCTGACCAGAAATCTAGGATCAGATGACCCTAATGGATAACACTTTAGGCCAACATTCATTAGCTCTTATACCTGTGTAGTGATACTATTTTTGTATTCACATGTTGTTAAATACATAGAACCTCATTAATAGCATTATCATTGGATAGTAATGGAGTTGAACGTGAGGAATGAGGGACAGGAGCAGGAGAGAGAAATAAAGAAAGAGAGAGAGTGCATTCCAGCAGTTGCAGAGAACAATGGCACAAGTGCGGCAGTGTGCACACACACACACACACACACACACACACACACACACACACACACACACACACACACACACACACACACACACACACACACACACACACACACACACACACACACACACACACACACACACACACACACACACACAATAGCACAAACAGTGGGACACAACAGCCGCCATCCCCCTCCGCACTGAAGAGAAGAGGGGGAAGGGGAGAAGCTTGAAAGATATCCTCCTCCTCGCACACAGGGAGAAAGGGGGGTCACTCCACACAGTGTTGGCATTTGGCGCGAACAGACACTCATCAACCCCCAGGAGACTAGCGAGCGAGGGATGAAGGTAGGGGGTCAGAAGGAGTAGAGAAGGGAGGAGGAGAAGGAGGTAGGTGAAGGTGGAGGCATTTCAGCCCAGCCTTTAGCGCAGTAGCATGCAGGGAGGGGAGGTGGAGTAGGGGGGGGTTAGGAGTAGAGAGAGAGGCAGAGAGAGAGAGAGAGGGGAGTAGGAGTGGCGGGTGGGAGCATTTTAGCCCAGTCTATAGAGTGGAGAGAAAGGGAGGGCAGAGGAGAAGAGGAGGGGAGCCGAGTGAGTTCTCCTTGTGAGGCTGCATCTGGCAGTCAATACTGGCAGGCTGCTTACCACTGAACCACCTGAGGCAGACAGGTCATTCACTGAATCAGACTTCAGTTTGCAGCACCAGGCAGGAAGATTATAACACGGCTCAGAGCTCCGGGCGCAGGCTGGGTTCCAATCAGACCAACATTACTGTGTGTCTGTCTGGGGAAACAGGTGGAGCAACCAGAGTGGGAAGCAGCGCGGTGTAACGCAACCCGACAGAGCAAGGCAACAGACAGCTGTTTGGCGACCTGCCCTGCCTGGCTAGCTACTCACCTGCTGAAAGGTGAGACGCCATGTCCCTGCCTCTCTCTTGGAGAGCGGATCAGGCAATCAATAAGCAAAACGCACAGAACGCACACGCTCACACTGATGGGGACAGAGAGAGAGTCAAAAGGAAAGCACACACAACCACACACATATAGCGAGACACACACACACACCAGCCAGGTCACACCCGATATTCAACGATCATCCAGGGGATGTTGGGCCTTCAATACTGACCACTAGGGGCAACGGTGCGCGCTAATACCATGAAGTACGCCCGCGGCTTGCTAGGCCATTGTAAGATCGTGGCTTGCAGGCCATTGTAAGATCGTGGCTTGCTAAGCCGTTGTAAGCTCGCGGCTTGCTAGGCCATTGTAAGATCGCGGCTTGCTAGGCCATTGTAAGATCGCAGCTTGCTAGGCCTTTGTAAGATCGCAGGTTCAATCCCATTGCTAGGCAATCGTTTTTTTGTCTTGTTTTACCTTACTCCAAACCTTAACACCTACCCTAACCTTTCAGAATGAATGCCAAAACTTGACCCCTACCCTAACTTTTCAGAATAAATGCCTTAACTTGACCCCTACCTTCACCTTTCAGAATGAATGCCTTAACTTGACCCCTACCTTCACCTTTCAGAATGAATGCCTTAACTTGACCCCTACCTTCACCTTTCAGAATGGATGCCTTAACTTGACACCTACCCTAACCTTTCAGAATGAATGCCTAAATTTGACCCCTACCTTCACCTTTCAGAATGAATGCCTAAACTTGACCCCTACCCTAACTTTTCAGAATGAATGCCTTAACTTGACCAATACCCTAACCTTTCAGAATGAATGCCTAAACTTGACCCCTACCTTCACCTTTCAGAATGAATGCCTTAACTTGACCCCTACCTTCACCTTTCAGAATGAATGCCTTAACTTGACCCCTACCCTAACCTTTCAGAATGAATGCCTTAACTTGACCCCTACCCTAACCTCTCAGAATGAATGCCTAAACTTGACCTCTACTTTCACCTTTCAGAATGAATGCCTTTTCTTGACCCCTACCTTCACCTTTCAGAATGAATGCCTTAACTTGACCCCTACCCTAACCTTTCAGAATTAATGCCTAAACTTGACCCCTACCTTCACCTTTCAGAATTAATCCCTTAACTTGACCCCTACCTTCACCTTTCAGAATGAATGCCTAAACTTGACCCCTACCTTCACCTTTCGGAATGAATGCCTAAACTTGACCCCTACCTTCACCTTTCAGAATGGATGCCTTAACTTGACACCTACCCTAACCTTTCAGAATGAATGCCTAAACTTGACCCCTACCTTCACCTTTCAGAATGAATCCCTTAACTTGAACCCTACCTTCACCTTTCAGAATGGATGCCTTAACTTGACACCTACCCTAACCTTTCAGAATGAATGCCTTAACTTGACCCCTACCTTCACCTTTCAGAATGGATGCCTTAACTTGACCCCTACCCTAACCTTTCAGAATGAATGCCTAAACTTGACCCCTACCTTCACCTTTCAGAATGAATGCCTAAACTTGACACCTACCCTAACCTTTCAGAATTAATGCCTAAACTTGACCCCTACCCTAACCTTTCAGAATGAATGCCTTAACTTGACCCCTACCTTCACCTTTCAGAATGAATGCCTAAACTTGACCCCTACCTTCACCTTTCAGAATGGATGCCTTAACTTGACACCTACCCTAACCTTTCAGAATGAATGCCTAAACTTGACCCCTACCTTCACCTTTCAGAATGAATCCCTTAACTTGAACCCTACCTTCACCTTTCAGAATGGATGCCTTAACTTGACACCTACCCTAACCTTTCAGAATGAATGCCTTAACTTGACCCCTACCTTCACCTTTCAGAATGAATGCCTAAACTTGACCCCTACCTTCACCTTTCAGAATGAATGCCTAAACTTGACACCTACCCTAACCTTTCAGAATTAATGCCTAAACTTGACCCCTACCTTCACCTTTCAGAATGAATGCCTAAACTTGACCCCTACCTTCACCTTTCAGAATGAATGCCTAAACTTGACCCCTACCTTCACCTTTCAGAATGAATGCCTAAACTTGACCGTTGAGTTGTTTTAACCCATCTCAAACCATAACCCTTAACTTAACTAATTTGAATGAATGCTTAAACTTAACCGTTTATCTCCCCTTGAAAAATACTGAAGTCAGAATATTAGATCTTAGTTGTTGCACACACACACACACACACACACACACACACACACACACACACACACACACACACACACACACACACACACACACACACACACACACACACACACACACACACACACACACACACACACACACACACACACACACACACACAGTGGGAGAGAGAAAAACAGTAACCCTCTTAGTCTGAACAAGATATGCCGAATTTCCATGCTCTACTGCACTAGGATCATTTTCCCAGAGAAACTCTGAATTAATAGATATTTCATGGATAATTGCGACTCCGCCCAACAAACCGTCGGCACAATTCTGCTGATAAGCTAAACAAGGCTGGAATGAATAGTTCCACAATATAACAACCCTTAGAACCACCATAAAACCGCGCATACGCGCGCTCACAGGGACGCACGCAGCCTTCTTTTAAAAACACACACACACACACACAGTTAATATTCTTCATGCGCAACGCCCACCGGGTACTGAAGAAGATGGACAGACAGACGTCTGTGCGTCAGTCTGTCTATTTGCGTACACCATGTCAATAACTAAATTGTACTTTGTCCATCATCCTCAATCTGAAAATCGTGTCGTTTGTGGCTGCTGAGTTTGTAAACTATCAATTTCGAGAGCAGATATATATTTTTCTTCTTCTTAACGTCATAAATGCATTGTCCATATATGTGTCCCACCTGCATCAATTCGATTCAGGCTGTCACTAACACATATTTTACATTTTGAATTGGGAGAGCTTGGTTTGAAGAACGTTTAGGGCCGCACAGACATGCTTCAGCTCGTGGCATATGGCGCCAGTTGTGATGAAGAAATATCTAATATTTTGGTGCCCACATTCCAGTCTCGGGCAAGCTGTGTGGTGTGGTGCTTAGCGTGGCTAAGATAATACCACTTGATCCATTCATTGAACAATACTTTGCTGCAGTGCAAGCCAATTGTTATTTTCTGGGGCACTGGGCTTCGTGGTATGTGCAAAACATTTCAAGCTCAACCTTTTTATTCAAATTCCCGAGCAATGTCCCTGGATAAAAAGTGGCTCGCACTCAAGTACTCCTACACAAGCCGCTATGTGGGCTTTTTCAAAACCATGGGTTAGACTACTATCAGTCTATTATTAATAGGGAATCATGTTGGTTGTATTCTATACATAAACTACTTTGTTTTCCTTTGTTCCCTATTTTCCTGCCATTACACGAGTCATTTGTCCTTATTCTAATTGAGTAGGAATATGGGGGAGATGCACATGCACCCCATCCTTTCTTGTTATGACATAGGTTATGTATAAATGCATCATATGACATACGTAGAAACATTTATCTGATGTTTAATTTAGGGGTTATGTTCGGTACAGATTTCTATCCCCGTAGATGCATCGTTAAACTTGATTCCGCTCCTACACGATGCTGACGATGTCATGTGTATTGCTCCGGGTTTGCGCCGCCGCCGATTTGAGTTCTCACCCAAGCTTGCAATTTTCTTCATGGCTGGTACACTGTCCTGAGCATTTGAAAATCAATTTCCTCCAGCTAATCTTATTTACAAATACGTTGAAAAAAACATCCCAACAACTTTCCCTTTCGCGTCGCCTGGAGAAACCAATCGAGTGTCGCAACCTGCAAAGAGTGTCTATCTACCCTCCAGGCTGCATAATATCGACCCGCCTGTCATATACATTTAAATCAGCGATCAACGGAATCAAATGCGAGCGGGCTAGAGGGCAAGTATTGATGAAAAGCCACTGTTGTAGTGGTTAATATTTAGCGGATATATACTCTCCCTGCCCTCCCATCAAACTCATACTGTGCTGTTTAAAAACCTGCAAATGCAACCCTCCAAATCCGTTGACCGCATTCCAAGCAAGCTCCCGCACCACATTCACTCACTCAGCATCGGGTTCAATGAATAGAACTAGCTCGGCTGCTACCTAATGAATGACGAGGTTACTGCAACCGACTTTCACTCTCGATTTCTGCAGCAAAATGCTTCAATCATTTATTTGAAACGAATAAAACTTACCCTTCCATTCTGTGGTAAATCCGTTTTGGCGAAACTCTTAGCTACTTTGAAGTATCCATAGAAGTTGTAAAGGACCGCACCGGGATCAGTCCAGTAGCAGTAGCCCGCGTTTCACTAGCCTCAACTCGGCAATGTGCTTAATATCTACTATCGTGCAGTGCTTCTGGATATGGGGAGGGGGGGGGCGGCACAGCGCAGCCTACCGGAGTACAAGCAGAAAATAAATAAATCACTGTACGACACGATAGGACCGGTGCTCACCGCACCCGCCCACAGTAGTCACAGTTTTCTGAACGCATCTGTAAGGACGGGACATTGATTTACTATTAATATTTCACTGGAAAAGGTCTACTTTAAACTAGAGAAGCATAATAAACATGTGAATGATATACAAAGACTAGGCTATATAAAGGGTTTCATATGCTATATTTTGCATAGCAACATGTAGACCTATCCCTTAAAGCCTATAGCATGGCATGTGTTTGTAAATGATTTCTAAATCATTTATGTAGGAGTTATTAAGGCTTTATGAAGGCTCATCTAAAGCCTAGTCCCAATATTGACATGCCTCCTTTCCTTCATGATCACACTGAACAGTGATCTAAAATATCAATCCTCCTCCTACTACCTAACCTATCCTATCCTCTCACCTATCTGTGATGAGAGGAGATACAGAAAGAAGCCATTCATTTCACTTTTACAATACAAGGCTGAGTGAATAACCCACCTGTGTCGCTGACCATAATCCCTTTACCTGGGTCTATCTACAGGGAGGGGGTAGAGAGGGGGGGGGGTTGTTTTGGCAGTGTCAGAGGTGGAACTGCTTTAAAACTATCAAATCCACAGGCAGATCGTTGTGTTACCTTATTGCAGACACTACCATTGGACGCAACGAAACCACACCCAACTATAGTCCAACAAGTCTGTAGCTGTGTTACAAGTTCAAACACTCAATTTCAGACTGATAGGCCATAAATCACCCATCCAAATGAACATGAAAACATGACATTTGAGACTCTTTATTTCTAATGTAAATTGATAAAAAAGTGTAGACTCTCTCTTTTGAACTTCTAACATGGTAGGGATAATACTGAAGGGAGTGTGGTTTGTGACACAGCAGCAGCCGCTCACCGATATGTCAGCTCATACCACAGTTACAACTCCAACACCGCCAAAACATCTGCTATGCGGATGCTACGCTGTTTACCGCTGGTTAACGCTCAACCTGATTGAACCGAGGCCCACGTCTACTTGCAGACAGCAGTGAGAAAGATATCTCTGTTTCCAGGCCTCCCATAGCCGAGTGATGATGAGACTTGGGGGAACAGAGATGGGTTAGATATGGTAGGTGCATGTGAGGAGTAGAAGTTTAGATGGGGCCTATTTGGACGCAGGATTGCGTAAGCATCCTTTCAAGATCTCACTAACGCTTATTTTATAAGAGCTGTTAACATTATGGCCACATTAATGAATATACTTCAACACAGAAAACGTTATGTGCCGTCCCCATGAAAACTGATACTGTTGGCTTATAGAGCTAACCAATAAAAAGTCACATCTCTCTTTCCAAAGCTTCATTCACTGTTGATGAACTCGCTGAATGAAGCAATAAGTTGATGGTACACGCAGCTGCCAAAATACACTGACAGAAATGGCCTATTCACGTCTCTGCATGTTACGTTTAGAAGAGGCTGGCCTGTATTCTCGCTATTAAAATTGCAAATATGGGCATTTTTCTTGTGATGAGGTGAGCTAAATATGCTCTCTCCTGTTAGTTCATGTGAATCTGTTGTAAGCTGCCACGGGAATCACTGTTAATGAACTGGACAGAATGGAGATGGGCTCACATGCTCGGACCAGTTTCTTAAATACAACCTTGTGGCAAGCAATTATTTAGCAACAAAGCATTTTATTTAAAAACACCCATTCCAAGAGCCAGGTTCAAAAAAGTTCAAAGTACTGTATAATATTTCAGATGTCCATTACAGACTAATAGCTATTGACCTTAAATAGAATCAAATATGTTTAAATAGATAGTACATTTTCTATTGGTCTAATTATCTGATGCTATGGACCTGTAAGAGGACCAACTCTGTAATTACATCTTTATCTAAAGCCTTGTCAGACAAGAGATTGCTGCTGTGCTTGACACGGTCTTTAACTCACTATTTAAAACACTGTTGGTCAGCCCATGAGGTTCAAGGAGAGATAATGGCCTAAATAGTTTCCGCAGTCTTTCCACACCTAAGATTTAAAACTTCTTCGGGATCGGTGTCCCTTCCACAGGACGGTTGAGCTAACATAGGCTAATGCAATTAGCATGAGGTTGTAACTAACAAGAACATTTCCAAGGACATAGACATATCTGATATTGTCAGAAAGCTTAAAATTATTGTTAATCTAACTGCACTGTCCAATTAGAGTATCTATTACAGTGAAAGAATACCATGCTATTGTTTGAAGAGGGTGCACAATTTTGAACACTAAAAGGTATTAATAAACAAATTAGGCAAATTCGGGCAGTCTTGATACAACATTTTGAACAGAAATGTGATGGTTGATTGGATCAGTCTAAAATGTTGCACATACACTGCTGCCATCTAGTGGCCAGAATCTAAATGGGACCTGGGCTGGAATAATACATTATGGCCTTTCTCTTGAATTTCAAAGATGGTACAAAGAAAATAGAAAGAAAAGGAAAAGGATCTATTGTGTTATATTCTCCTAGATCCTTTCACATTTCCACAAACTTCAAAACGTTCCCTTTCAAATGGTACCAAGAATATGCATATCCTGGCTTCAGGGCCTGAGCTACAGGCAGTTCGTTTGGGTATGTCATTTTAGGCAAAAAATAATAATATTACGGGGCGGATCATTATTAAGTACTTAATCAGTTGAAGTTTTGTCCAGAGAATTTGACCTTGAGAGTGTTTATGTGGCAGCTTGCATTAGTTAGCATTCTGTGTGGACTTTAAACTGCCCTTAGTGGACTAGATGATTGAATTGAGACTGGGGGATTGAACCCTGGTCTCCAGGGATAATACATGTGGGCCAGATGTGGCAGCACTACTGCTAGATTGAGTGGACAGCGTTCTACAGCTCCCTCAATTACAAAAGGAGAGAAGTGACATGATTGTTCTCTATGACCATTATCCCAGCTCGCTACATCAAATCAGGATTTACTGCGAATAAGAGGCCACCTTGTTCTTTAAATAGGGCGAGTGACAGGATGAGCGCAGGCCATGGGGAAGTGATCTCTAAATCGTATTTTCGTTGCCACTATCCTTATTTTCAATAAATGGTGCAGAAAGCCTGCCATTTTCCTGTCATGACTGACTTTGCGGTGCCAACCCACTTAAGCTACGTATTGCATGACAACTGGAAAATGGAAAGCGTTTTTTTTTTCTTCTGCTACTCTGACTCTCAAGTAGATCTCCATTCAAATGCAGTGACCCCGTAACAGAGAACCACACAAGATTGTATCTCCTGGTGATTTTGTGGAATTTATGTAAATCCAATATGGGGGATGGGTGGATGAGTCCTTCCCTTGGAGGCCAGAGATCCCTATTCTGTTCCCAGCGCTCCGGGTCTTTTCCTTTGATATATTCTCTTCTTCATGTCAATCCAAGCAGGTTCTTTCCTGCTTACTTTATCTCAATGCTGCCATTCCCTGACCCGGAATATCCACAGGGATGTGTGTAGTAGGACTGCACCTGAGCATGTGTACAGAGCATGTTGTTAGGTAAACTATTCCAAGCTTTTTCTGAAATTAAAAGCATCTCTCCTTGTAAGATTACTGGAGTCACTGGTGTGACATGATTGATCTAACATGCTTGGAACATGTCTCTTACTCTATCTCCCCCCACCCACCCACTCTCTCCTCTCTCAGTACCTCTCATCTCAGGCATCTGCAGGTAGCAGGCACTCTCAGATGGGCCATTTGCTCATAATATTATTACCTAGTGTTCCTCCTCATGGGCCTCTTAATGGTGGGGTCAACTCGACCTCTCACATCTCAGCAGAACACAGCGTTAAGGTAGAGACAGACGCTGACACCTTCAGGGTGAGAAAACAGACATAACGATGTGACTCTTTAGTAGGCCAACATTTATTTATTACTCCAGTATCCTCTCAGCCGAGCAAAGAGCACTGACATACTGTCGTTTTTTGATTTTGGATCGACACTCGTTATTTTCTGTCAAATATGATTTGAATGTCTGTTCTTCTGTTTTGAAGTGTCTGTAGGGAAATGAAAGGAAATCATTATTTTGGTGCCTTGGTTTGTATGATGAGATACGTCCATACACAAGTTCAGCACATACCATATATTTCTCTCCCTTGTTATTTCAAACAGCATGTGGTTCTTTCATGCTCTCCATCTGTTTTCTCAAATACTGGAAAGGAGAAAAAATGAATTCATCAACAGGACAAAAACAGTCATTGTTATTGTTAAGTGGAACGCGCCATCCCCCTGTTTCCCATTTTACCACATTGAGGTTCTTGCGGGGTCGTTGCCTACCGATTATTCACACAATCAACGCTTCCTGTAACCAAACCCACATCATCCTTGTAACGATGATGCTGTGAGTCAAGAAGCAGGTGCAGGTGAAATGTTTAATTAAACAACAAACATGAAACAAGACAGCGTAACAGTGGTGAGACAGCATCAAAACAGGAAACAATACTGACTAAGGAAAGAACATAAGGGAGGGACATATAAAGGGGAGGTGATGAGGAATGTAATGGAGTCCAGGTGCGAATCATGAGGATCTGCAGGTGCGCGTAATGAAGGATGTCAGGTGTGCGTAATGATGAATTCCAGGACCAGTGGTTGGTATTCTGGCGACGTCGCACGCCGGAGGGGAGGAGCAGGAGTAGACGTGACAATCCTCTTGCTGTGCTATTCTGGGTGCTACTCAAAACCCAGTATCAGATTTGTCTTAGACAAAGAGAGAATAAGAAAAATGAGGGAGGAGGATGGAAGGAGGAGGATGACCACATGAAGATATGAGCTGTCCACCCACTTTCCTCCTGGGCTCTGTATGCAAATACTGACTGATAGTGATGTAAGCCTGTCTCCCTGCTTCTATCTGCTTCTATCTCCCTGTTCTTATGCTGTGTCTGAGGTCTATCTCTGAAAGGCTTCCTTCCTAGTCGGTGACACCGGTCCTGCCCTGACAATGTTATCTGTCCCCCGGACCAGTGAGTGACCTTTCAGTTGCCATGGTGAAGTGTTTGTTGAAGACGTAGGGCCCTCGGGGAGTAGAGACGGTGTGAATGGCCTCCTGTCACTGGCTCTGTCCTGGAAGGATGAGGAGGCTTTCTACAGGGTGTGTGCAGGATACACACACTTACAGGCGTACGGTACTTGAATCTTTTTAGAGAAAAACAAAAACAACCTCCATACAGACACACACTGTGCACACACACACACCCACACGCTCGCTCACACACACAAACACACACCCACACACGCACCCACACACACACACACCCTCAACCCTGAACTGTCACAGTGGCATCTAAAGGCTTTTCACACTCAGAAGACCCTCACATACAAACACAACCTTTCTAATCAATCCGACATAGAACCTGTGCCTCACACTCACCTACACACACACAGACATACACAAAGACAGAGCTGGAGGGGAGAGAGTGGGAGGAGTGGAAAACGATGAGATGAGCATTATCTAGTAATTACCATCGTCCAACACAGCTCCTCTCTAGAACCCTTGAAAATTGTCCTTCATTTCTCAGAATAATTGCAAACATTTCACAGTTCTGCAAACAAACTGGGCCTGTATTCTGATTGAGATAAAAAACAATGTGTATAACTGTCAAAGATGAAAGACGATGGAAGTTTTTCCGCTCGACCATTACCCTGTTGACCCGACCCAAATCTCCACACAGCATAACCGTTTGTGTTGAGTGATGCTTTACTGAAACGCTGGGAACAAACAAAACAAATGACACAATGAGATGCTGTTATGACATCACGTGGTGTGGATTCGATCCCTCTCTGACCTCACACACATGGTGCGCATGCACACGAGCACACACACACTCTTCCTCCTCTCTGCTAAAGCAATTAGGCTATAAACCCACAGGGAATGTGGAAGGTAAACTTCTTAACACTAGTGGGAAGTTCAGGACCACATACTGTTTACAAGAGTACACAGTGGACAGAGGATGACGTTCAGTACCAGTAGAAAAACATTGTGGACTTCTGACTACTTCCCATACAGTTCCTATCCATCCGTCTCTCACCATGTCTTGTCTCCAGGGCAGTGTATGTAGAACCAGTTAATAGTTCAGGGGTCAGGTCACTCAACAAGGCCACTTAGAAATAAACTAAGCCATATGTATCTGGTCGACTGTATGTCAAACACACTGCAATGCTCATAATGGAGAAGTAATCAATGGGTTCCACACGTGGTGTGTGTGTGTGTGTGTGTGTGTGTGTGTGTGTGTGTGTGTGTGTGTGTGTGTGTGTGTGTGTGTGTGTGTGTGTGTGTGTGTGTGTGTGTGTGTGTGTGTGTGTGTGTGTGTGTGTGCGTGCGTGCGTGCGTGCGTGCGTGCGTGCGTGTGTGTGTGTGTGTGTGTGTGTGTGTGTGTGTCAAATCACATTATATTTGTCACATGCGCCGAATACAACTGGTGTAGACTTAACTGTGAAATTGCTTAATGAGCTCTTCCAATGATAGAGAGTTAAAAAATAGTAACACAAGAGGAATAAAATACACAAGAATGGAACTATATACAGCAAGTACCAGTACTAGACCAATGTGCAGAGGTACAAGGTACTTTAGGATGTGAAAATATGAAGCACTGTTCTTTCACTAACTGGAACACTATGTCACCGCCAAGTCTGAAGGGAGAGCTACAAAATTGTAGCCCCTTGGGTGCTGCCATAGAGTTACATTAGAATTGCCCAACCAAAAAGGCTCAAGGTCATTGGCCACATATAAAATTACATCAAATCACGTTATATGTAGAGTGGCTTTGATTGACTGATGCAACTGCAACATCATGTCAACATCACCATGTCAACATCAACATCATAAAATCTTAGCTAGCAGTCATCATCATGAATCAAGTCAACAATCTGCTGGCAAATATTTTTTAATCCTTGTCATAGGAAGAGAAATAATGAAGAGAAATTATAGATAGAACGTATCAGCGGTCATTGTCCATTGGACATAAACATTACACAACAAATTGGAAATGCAAATTCAACAATGAGTGGTTTTGAAGGAATCAGTGACAGTGGCTAATGTTAACTGCAAGCATTGCAAAGCAGTTACTAGCCTGCTATTGAGTGGAGTGGCTGTGTGGTGCCAAATCTGGGATTAAGGGGCTTTTCCATGTTTAAAGTGATAAACATTCAACATCGGCCATGCTGTCAATTAAGCATGATTTGTGCCGCCCTCAAAACAACTGTTATCTCGGAACTGCGAAAACTTGACTTCAGTGAGTTCAAGACAGCTGGGAAGTGGGGAATAAACGAGCTCTGACTGGGAAAATACGGTTCGAACGGTCATCCAACTCAGAATTGTAAATCCGGCCTCTTTCTAGAACTACAACCTGAAGATCAATGACGTCATTATGATTCAACTTTGTTTTTTCAGAGTTCCCAGTCGTTTTGAAAGCACCATAAATCCAGAGAAATGCCAGACTTTGATGACTAAATTTGCCCACGAAGGACCGATGCTCAACCTTTCTGTTCAAGTGAGCACAGCACAACAAGATGAGTGCAAAAATGTATTGTATGCCGCTGCATAAATGACATATGTATACTGTAGCTAAGAAAGTAATACTAAGTGTATGTTGTATAGTAAGATGTTAGTAACCCATGTGCCTCACCCTAATCTATTTACCACTCTTAATTTTGCCTACTGTTCTGACTTAGTGGTGGACATGTAGCCTATAACCTGTTTTAGAGAAATGTAATCATTGAATATTGCAAGAGCTATCATTGTCTGCTTGCATGCCCCCTTTATTTATCCTATGGTTCTGACTTGGTGTACAGGGAGAACACTGTAAGAATGGCCCACGTTCTGAATTCTGTCATTTGAACTATATATTTGGATTTGTTGAACTTTTTTTGGTTCCTACATGATTCCATTCCGTGTTATTTCATTGTTATGATGTCTTCACTATTATTCTACAATTTAGAAAATTAGTAGGATGAATGAGTAGGTGTGTCCAAACTTTTGACTGATGCTGTACACATACCCCCAAATATGTATATTTATGCTAGTGTAGATGTTTTCTTCACACACACACACACACACACACACACACACACACACACACACACACACACACACACACACACACACACACACACACACACACACACACACACACACACACACACACACACACACACACACACACACACACACACACACACACACACAGAGAGAAATGGGTTGTAAGGGTTCCGCTGATATAAGGGTTTATGAGCGGGGCCTGACAGACATTAGCTGGAGGAGATTGGTTGACTGCCTCCTGCTTCCCTGATTACACACATGCAAATCAGCCTAATTATTCCACCAGAGCTTCCAAATATTAATCTCTGATTAAAAACCAGGAATCTTTAATTAGAACGCACCAATAAATCTATTTCCAACACACCTCAAGGGAGGGAGGGGAGGGGAGGGGAGAGGAGAGGGGCATATGAGGGGTATAAGAGCTAGTGGGTTTAAGAGCTAAGAGCTGGGAGAGAACCTTTATGGAAAAATATAGAGATACAGTGTACATAAATCAGACAATTAGTTTAGTGCGACACGGAGACAGCAGGAAGTCGCATGGGGAGGGAGGACGATAAGTAACCGGAGATAGTGCATCACATATGAAGAGCATGGCTGTTAAGCTACGTCGTTGTGGCCTTAATGGAATAGATAGAAGCCTTCTCTTCCGATCCAAATGTCTGAGGGCTGTTAGAGTGAGGGGGGAGTGGCTCTGTATACTGCAATTAGTACCTATTGATAGGCTATCATCTGAGACACTCGTGAATGGAGGAGAGGGAGAGAGAGAGAGAGAGAGAGAGAGAGAGAGAGAGAGAGAGAGAGAGAGAGAGAGAGAGAGAGAGAGAGAGAGAGAAAGAAAGAAAGAAAGAAAGAAAGAAAGAAAGAAAGAAAGAAAGAAAGAAAGAAAGAAAGAAAGAAAGAAAGAAAGAATGAGTGAGTGAGCAAGAGAGAGCGAGTAAAGCAGGGAGAAAGATGAAGGTGAGAGAAGTTAAAGAGAGAGCATGCCAGAGAGAGAGGAGGGAAGAATTTCTCTGAGATTTCATTTTAAAAACCCATCTGTGGGGCTGAGTATTCCCCATACTCAGTGTGGTTGTTCTCCGCCTGCAGAATGAGTTTTGCCACTAATTCGATTTTATTTACGTGAGTGCCTCTGTAGACGGCTGCCTGCTCTGCACTGATCACTAACACCTGCCGCCCAACTCCAGATGGAGATCAACACATAACAACAGCACACAGTAGTGTTCCACACACGCCCACGCATGCACGCACCCACCCACGCAGGCATGCAAGCACGCACACACACACGTATCTCCCACTGACAGACACACCCACACAACTCAGCAGTTTGTCACATCAACAGACACAAGCAAATCTGCGTGTCTCACACTCACCACCTCACCTGCCATACACACATTGGCAAGCAGTGCCAGCCAGCTCAGCACTGTGTGTCTGACAGGTGACAGTGTCTGACACAACAGAGTGGCTGGCCCTGGCCCAGTGAACGACGGCTCTGTGTTGTGTTTGGCTGGGAGGAAACATTCCGCCAGCTACACAGCTAACATGGTGAAGAGACTCACACACCTCTATGTGCTTCAAAGGACTACAACAGCTTTAAAAAATGTACGAACACTTTGGCACTGATTTCAGAACCTTGATGTCATTTTTCAAAACGCTCGACACAAAACTCACAACCGATGATGAAAATGCACACTTTTTCCAATTGCTTGGATACAATACACATAACAGTAAGATCATTTGTTCATTAAACTAAATCACCTGTTCAAAATGACACAACTGAACATCAAAGTACAACCATTTCAAAATGCAATTCACACATCACATCTGAGATGACAGTCTATTTATTTCTTTACAATGATCTAACTATCAATTGATACAACTCCTCAAAATGATAAGTAGCTGTTGCATTACACTTAATGCATAGTTTTATGGAAACTGACGAACAATATTCCATGTTTAGATCATGAACGTTTCAAGATAATGAGATCCATTGACACCACTTACCGTGGAACATGAACCAATTGGACTACATTATCTATGGATGTAATATTTAATCATCATTCTTTATCAGACACTGGTACATGGTCCCATGTACCACTTCTCCAGACCATGTTTTCAGATTTGACATTACACTTTATTAGGTACACCTATCTAGTACTGGGTAGGACCCCCCCCATTGCCTCCACAACAGCCCGAGTTATTCACAGTGTTGTACATTAAGAGATGCCATTCTGCACACCACTGTTTTAAACAGCTGTTATTTGAGCATTTGTGGCCATTCTCTTAAATGAGTCTGGACATTCTCCTCTGACCTCTCTCATTAACCATGTGTCTTTGACCACAGAATAGCCACTCACTTTACACAACATTCTCTGTAAACTCTAGAGACTGTAGTGTGTAAAAATCGCAGGAAGGCAGCTGTTTCTGAGATGCTGGAACCACCATGTGTGGCACCAACGGTCAAAGTTGCTTAGATTAGAATATTTTGCTGCTGGTGCCATTGTCCATAGCAGTCTCTTTCTGCTGTAAATCAAAGGCTTACTGAACAGGTGGTGCAGGTGATGGGGCATTTCCTGTGACATAGTGCACAACGACGTCTCCCTACTGTGCCCTTTTTGCCCTGAGGCACATTCATGCCTGCATAGATGAATCTGGGCAGGTGAACACCACTGGTTGGAGCAGAAGGGACAGAGGTAGAGGGGACAGAAGGTGCTGCAGTGGACTTGCTGTAGCTAGCAAGCTCCTGGTTGAGCAGCTCCCTGAAGGCTAGCTGTGAGATGGGGGGCTGTCCACAGCTCTTGGCCATTTCCTTCTGGAGGATGAAGGAATTCACCCCAGCAATGTCAATGAAATGATAGAAAAATGTCTTCAACCATTTCATGGTCTTGTGGAGAACATTGTAGTATCCTATCAGAGCATCTGACAGGTCCACACCTCCCATGCCCTTGTTGTAGCCCTTCAGAGCAGCTGGAATGGGGACATTTTTTGTGGTCCATGCCCCGGCACCGTCCTTCACGTGCCTGACGACGTGATCTCCACTGAAGGACTTATGGATACTGGAGCACATGACCACCTCTCTGGTATCCATCCACTTCACAAAGATCAGGCCATGTTCACGGATCCATTGCATGGTACCCCGCTCAGCCCGCTTAGGCATGTCGTTCACCTTTGTCTTTGGAAAGCTCACTCTGTTGGTCCGAATGGTACCACAAGCCCACACATCCCGCTTCCTCAGCTCTGTAAACAGGGTAGGGCTTGTGTAGAAGTTGTCCACAAACATTTTGTAGCCCTTCCTCAGCTCTGTAAACAGGGTAGGGCTTGTGTAGAAGTTGTCCACAAACAGTTTGTAGCCCTTCCTCAGCTCTGTAAACAGGGTAGGGCTTGTGTAGAAGTTGTCCACAAACAGTTTGTAGCCCTTCCTCAGCTCTGTAAACAGGGTAGGGCTTGTGTAGAAGTTGTCCACAAACAGTTTGTAGCCCTTCCTCAGCTCTGTAAACAGGGTAGGGCTTGTGTAGAAGTTGTCCACAAACAGTTTGTAGCCCTTCCTCAGCTCTGTAACAGGGTAGGGCTTGTGTAGAAGTTGTCCACAAACAGTTTGTAGCCCTTCCTCAGCTCT
The DNA here is from genome assembly GCF_021184085.1 of Oncorhynchus gorbuscha. Lineage (NCBI taxonomy): Eukaryota > Metazoa > Chordata > Actinopteri > Salmoniformes > Salmonidae > Oncorhynchus > Oncorhynchus gorbuscha. The sequence goes on from NC_060185.1 coordinate 21,759,848, forward strand.
GTAACAGGGTAGGGCTTGTGTAGAAGTTGTCCACAAACAGTTTGTAGCCCTTCCTCAGCTCTGTAATAGGGCAGGGCTTGTGTAGAAGTTGTCCACAAACAGTTTGTAGCCCTTCCTCAGCTCTGTAACAGGGTAGGGCTTGTGTCGAAGTTGTCCACAAACAGTTTGTAGCCCTTCCTCAGCTCTGTAACAGGGTAGGGCTTGTGTAGAAGTTGTCCACAAACAGTTTGTAGCCCTTCCTCAGCTCTGTAATAGGGTAGGGCTTGTGTAGAAGTTGTCCACAAACAGTTTGTAGCCCTTCCTCAGCTCTGTAAACAGGGTAGGGCTTGTGTAGAAGTTGTCCACAAACAGTTTGTAGCCCTTCCTCAGCTCTGTAAACAGGGTAGGGCTTGTGTAGAAGTTGTCCACAAACAGTTTGTAGCCCTTCCTCAGCTCTGTAACAGGGTAGGGCGTGTGTAGAAGTTGTCCACAAACAGTTTGTAGCCCTTCCTCAGCTCTGTAATAGGGTAGGGCTTGTGTAGAAGTTGTCCACAAACAGTTTGTAGCCCTTCCTCAGCTCTGTAACAGGGTAGGGCTTGTGTAGAAGTTGTCCACAAACAGTTTGTAGCCCTTCCTCAGCTCTGTAACAGGGTAGGGCTTGTGTAGAAGTTGTCCACAAACAGTTTGTAGCCCTTCCTCAGCTCTGTAACAGGGTAGGGCTTGTGTAGAAGTTGTCCACAAACAGTTTGTAGCCCTTCCTCAGCTCTGTAACAGGGTAGGGCTTGTGTAGAAGTTGTCCACAAACAGTTTGTAGCCCTTCCTCAGCTCTGTAACAGGGTAGGGCTTGTGTAGAAGTTGTCCACAAACAGTTTGTAGCTCTTCCCCAGCAGTTGGAAATCCAATAACTCCATAACGGAATCATAACTCAATAACCGGCAGCAAAACTGTTTTCCCCTCTTAAACAAAACAATTACAAGTGTAGGCACACACAGAATCAGCCAAAACAAACAGTTTGTAACACCATTTGGTTGGTTTGTTACGCATGTATTGTTTGAGGCTGATTCTGGCCTTTGAAGCTACCATCCTCTCATCGATGGACAGGTTCTGGGCTGGCTGAAAATAGGTCTTGCAGGCCTCAACGATGTTGGGGTAGAGAGGTTTGATTTTGCACAGCCTATCAAACCTTGGTGTGCCTCTCTTCTTGTCATTCTCCCCATCAACTTCTGGGTCACTGATGTGAAGCGCCCGTGAGATAGTCAGAAACCTTTTACAAGACATGACAGTCATGGGGAAATGCAGTTGATAGAGAGCTGATGTTTTCCAGTAGTCCCTTAGAGTTTTCAACTTCACCAGCCCCATGTAAATGACCATTGAAAAGTAACAGAAAAGGTCTGACATGGAAAAGGTCTTCCATGCCTCTTTCTTTCCTGCCTGCTTCTTAGCCCCATACTTATTGGTGTTCGCCACCAGGGAATCAACAACCGACGAGGTGAAAAACAGTTGAAAAAGTTAAAAGGGGCTGTACTTTGCAATCATGTCTAGTTGAGGTCACAACTTCCTTTTGGGCCTAAAAACTGGTGGATTTGGTTCCACATCATCTTCTAACACAGAGTGCCAACGACCCTCTGGCCCTCTGTCTGAAGTTTTCTCTCTTCCCCACCTCCTCTTCTTTGTCTCTAGATGGCCGGGTAGGTGTGGAACCGGAGACAGTGGGGGTCCGGCTGGATTAACCAGCTTCAGAGGGAGATGGACACCTAGACATTGGCGGATCATAATGAGAATCACTGCCACTGTGAAAGATTTTAAAAATCAGTAACTATACTTTCACGTATGAGCCCTGTATCAAACAGAAAATAAACAGATATATATAGAGTACATGGAATATAATCACTGTGGTGAAGTGCTGTTCCATTCCATTCCATGTTTCTGTAAAAATAATGTAGAAAATATCACACACACACACACACACACACACACACACACACACACACACACACACACACACACACACACACACACACACACACACACACACACACACACACACACACACACACACACACACACACACACACACACACACACACACACACACAGTATAGCCAATGTGTACTTTACACATTTCATTACAGATGATATTTTTATATATTGCAAATAAAATAAGAAAATCTTTTAAAAAACTCAAATGAATAATATTTGATATTATTCATTTCAAACAATGACATTACCATTAGAACTTACCAATTCAGCATGGCATCCTCGCCATGCAGAAACATGTCTTCCGCCTGGGAGTCAAATCTAGCTTCGCTGAAAGATTAATCTTCCTGAAGAAACTCGGTCTCGCTGCCTCTATCTATTTCCTCAATAATTTGGGTTAAATTGAGCATTTCCTGATTTATTCGCCATAATTTAAATATATACATTTGTTGAAAATGCTATTGAATATGTACTGCTATGCGTAACCCTCGTGGCTCCGTCAAGTAAGATTTGCAATGGCGAATGAACCTCTTTTACGCCAGAGTTTACGAGAAAGGCTGGGCTTCCAACATATAACCATTACATATTGCCGTTTACCTCAGCTCATTGGCTATCTTCCAAGCTAGGTTTCAAGATGATTAGTGATCATTGAGCCAAAATAAAGTCAATCAACGATAGACCGGTCCTACCATTGGTGCCCATTGAGGTCATTGATTGGTGTCTTCAAATAGGTTTGTTTCGGTCAATATGTCTCAGGAAAAGAACCATCAAGCATGGTTGTGTTAGTAACAACCAGAGGATTGCAATGAAACCAACCATGACTGGATAAACGTTTGTTTAGTGTGTGTAATTACCACGAACACTTCGTCCAAAGTTGAATGAGACGGAAATCACGACGCAAGCGGTTAACAAATGTTTCGTGTTAGGCTATGAAATGGATTTTTATCAAACAAAATGAACATTCAGTTAGTTAGGACACTTGGAATTGCCACCAGAGGAATATCTTCAATGGTAAGCAATTTATTTTATTGTTATTTCTGACTTTCGTGACGCTAATGCTTGGTTGGAAAATGCTAGTAATACTTGTGTGTGCGGGACGCCGTCCTCAGAAAATCACACGTTTGCTTTCGCAGTAAAGGCTTTTTGAAATCTGACACAACGGCTGGATTAATAAGACGTTCATCTTTAAAATTATGTAAGATAATTGACAGCTTTGGAAAGAAAACACTCTGACGTTTCCAAAACTGCAAAGATATTGTCTGTGAGTGCCACAGAACTGATGTTACAGAAAAAACCCAGATAAAAATCCAATCAGGAAGTGGCGCATTTTTTGAAACCGCCTCATGCCAATGACTCCTTATATGGCTGTGAATGAGCTTAGGCTTTCTGACGCTTCCCCAAGGTGTCGACAGCATTGTGACATATTTGTAGGCATATCAAAGAAGATTGACCATAAGAGACTACATCTACCAGGTGGTCGCTTGGTGTCCTCCGTCGCAATTATTGCGTAATCTCTAGCTGCAGTATTTTTCCGTTTGCTTCTGATGAGAAGCCAACTGCCACCACTGATAGATTATCGAATAGATATGTGAAAAACACCTTGAGGATTGATTCTAAACAACGTTTGCCATGTTTCTGTCGATATTATGGAGCTAATTTGGAAAAAAAGTTAGGCGTTGTAAGTGACTGCATTTTCCGGTCTTTTTCTTAGCCAAACGTGATGAACAAAACGGAGCTATTTTGTCTACATAAATAATATTTTGAGAAAAAATGAACATTTGCTATCTAACTAAGAGTCTCGTCATTGAAAACATCCGAAGTTCTTCAAAGGTAAACAATTTTATTTGAATGCTTTTCTTGTTTTTGTGAAAATGTTGCCTGCTGAATGCTAGGCTTAATGCTATGCTAGGCTATCAATACTCTTACACAAATGCTTGTGTAGCTTTGGCTGAAAAGCATATTTTGAAAATCTGAGATGACAGTGTTGTTAAACCAAACCTCAGAAGATCAACCGTGGCCTCAATCATCAGAACTTTCCTCAATGAGAACCGGTAAGTCTTCAGCAAGCACTAAACATTAGGCTACTCTCAATTGTCAAATGACTATATACTGCATGCCAATGTGTACCACAGAGTAGGTGATGTGACAATGCGTTCTTATTGTAATTTTCCCTGCAGAATTGAGACTAGGCCGAATAGGGGAGGTAGAGGCAAAATCCTGACTGACCAACAAGAGCAGGCTGTGGTCAATTTGGTTCGTTCCAGAAATGATATTCGCCTTATAGAACTTCAGCAGCACATCTTGGACAATGACAACATGTTCAACAATGTGGAAGCCATAAATTTGCAGACTATTGCACGCATGCTGAAAAGGCACCAGGTGTCTCTAAAACAGCTATACCGTGTGCATTTTGAAAGAAATTCAGACAGAGTGAAGCAACTGAGGACTGAGTATGTTCAGGTATGTTCAGTTTCAAGGTGCCTGTTGTGAAAAATCCCCCCAAAATGAATCAGTAATTGTCTTTCCAAAATGTATTTTTAGATGGTGATGGAGCTGGATGCTGACGAAAACCATCACAAATTCCTATTTTTGGATGAGGCAGGCTTCAACCTGGCCAAGACAAGGAGGAGAGGTCAGAATTTCATTGGCCAGCGGGAAACCATCCAAGTACCTGGACAACGTGGGGCAAACATCTCCATGTGTGCGGCTATATCGGAAGATGTTGTGGTTGGACGCAGACCTAGTATTGGATCATATAGTGCAGCTCTCCTTGTAACCTTCATTGATGAGCTAAATCAGGTCTGGAGAGCTGATGGCGTGACCTATGTCATTATGTGGGACAATGTCAGGCTCCACCATGCTCAAATGGTGAAAGTGTGGTTTCAGGCCCATCCACAATTTACCACCCTGTACTTACCCCCATACTCTCCATTCCTTAACCCGATTGAGACATTTTTCTGCACATGGAGGTGGAAGGTACTGTATATGATTGGTGCCCTCACGTACAGGTGACCCTTCTCCAGGCCATGGATGACGCATGCAATAACATCACGGCAAACCAGTGTCAGGCCTGGATTCGCCCGAAGATTCTTCCCAAGATGTTTGGCTAATGAAAACATCCATTGTGATGTGGATGAGAACCTGTGGCCAAATCCACAAAAAAGGGTTGATGGAAATCTAGAGGTACAGTAATCAATCTTTTGTTTTGCTTTATACAGTAAGCCAGGTGAGGAACACTGCAGTTAACGTTTTACTGTAATTTTTCTTTTTTGTATCTAATTATTTTTGCTTTGTTTCAAAGAAACCTTTGTTGTGATTTTATTGTATTTCATCAATACATTTCAGATTTTCTCTCTACTAGTCCTTTTACAGTGATGTATTTACATGTAGTACCATAATTAAACATGTATCACATATTTTGTACTACAATATTTAATGATTGTACTACACAGTGATACTATCGGTATCTTGTGTGTGGGTGATCTAAATGAATGTTCCTATGGTATTTCATGATAAGTGAGTTACTTGAACCAATGATTCTGCAAGTGCAAGGTTTCTTTAAAGATATGAATGCACAATGCAATGTTTTGAACATTGGACAGCCTGTGTTACAAGTGATGACCGTTTTGAGTTGTGTTTAGAAAAATGACCACAAGGTTCTGAAATTAGTGCCACAGTGACTGGAAAAAACTGTATTGTGTATGTGTGTGCCCTAGCAATGCATGGTTTGTGTGTATGTGCGTGCACGCACATGGTTATCAGGCAGTTGAGTGATTGTGTGGGTGTGGGTGAGATGACACATTTGCTTCTTAGCTCTTTTCAGAGACAGGGCTAACTGCTGAACTGGTGTGTAAGTGTGTTCATGTGTTTGTGTGTGCTTGTGTGTGTGAGTGTGTGTGAGTTTGTGTGTGAGTGTGTGTTTGTGTGTTATTAGAAGAGGCAGTAGAGAGAGCATGTAGGAGCAAATGTGTGTGTGTTTGCCTCTGATCCCTCTGTTAAACAAATGAATAGCTAGACCACCATCGTACACCCACACTTTGTGGTACACACACACACACACACACACACACACACACACACACACACACACACACACACACACACACACACACACACACACACACACACACACACACACACACACACACACACACACACACACACACACACACACACACACACACACACACACACACACACACACACACACACACACACACACACACACACACACACACACACACACACACACACACACACACACAGGCATGCACACACACACACACCAAGCTCATCACTAAACTAAGGACTTTGGGATTAAATACCTCCCCCTCTGCAACTGAATCCTACACTTCCTGACGGGCCGCCCCCCAGGTGGTGAGGGTATTCAATAATTAATCTACTACGGTGACCCTCAACATCGGGCCCCCCCGCGGGGGTGTGTGCTTAGTCCCCTCCTGTACTCATAGTTCACCCTGACTGCGTGGTCCGCACATGACCCCAACACCATTATCAAGTTTGCAGATGACACGATGATGGTAGACCTGAACACCGACGACGATGAGACAACCTACAGGGAGGTGGTCAGAGATCTGGCAGTGTGGTGCCAGGACAACAACCTCTCCCTCAACGTCAACAAGACAAAGGAGGAAACTGAGGGTCGAGCACACCCCCATCCACATCGACAGGGCTGATGTGGAACAGATAGACAGCATCAAGCTCTTTGGTGCCCACATCACTAAGGGACTAACATGGTCAACACAGTCGTGAAGAGAGCACGACAACACCTCTCCCCACTCAGGAGGTCGAAATGATTCAGCATGGAATGTCACATCCTCAAAAGTTCTACATTTGTATAATTGAGTGTCTTGACTGGCTGCATCACCGCTTGGTATAGCAACTGTTTGGCATCCGACCGCAATGCGCTGTGGAGGGTAGTGCGTATGGCCCAGTACATCACTGGGGCCGAGCTCCCTGCCATCCTGGACCTATATGACATCCGCATAACCACTCTCCCCCACGACGCCATACACGTTTTCTGTGGTTGTAAGGCTGGTTGAACGTACTGCCAAATTCTCTAAAACAACGTTTGAGGCAGCTTACGGTAGATAAATTAACATTAAGTTATCTGGCAACAGTTCTGGTGGACATTCCTGCAATTAGCATGCCAATTGCACGCTCCCTCAAAACTTGAGACATCTATGGAATTGCATGGTGTGACAAAACTGCAGATTTTAGAGTGGCATTTTTTTGTCCCCAGCTCAAGGGGCACCTGTGTAATGATCATGCTGATTAATCAGCTTCTTGATATGCCACACCTGTCACCTAGAAGGATTATCTTGGCAGTCGTGAACAGCCTGCTTGGAGCTTGTCAAAAGAAGCCCGGGGAAGGACTGCCCGTTCCATGATCTCGCCATCACGGTTTACAACTCCATTGTGTCCTCCTCCCAGAGCGCTAAGACCCTTGGCGTGATCCTGGACAACACCCTGTCGTTCTCAACTAACATCAAGGTGGTGGCCCGTTCCTGTAGGTTCATGCTCTACAACATCCGCAGAGTACGACCCTGCCTCACACAGGAAGCGGCGCAGGTCCTAATCCAGGCACTTGTCATCTCCCGTCTGGATTACTGCAACTCGCTGTTGGCTGGGCTCCCTGCCTGTGCCATTAAACCCCTACAACTCATCCAGAACGCCGCAGCCCGTCTAGTGTTCAACCTTCCCAAGTTCTCTCACGTCACCCCGCTCCTCCGCTCTCTCCACTGGCTTCCAGTTGAAGCTCGCATCCGCTACAAGACCATGGTGCTTGCCTACGGAGCTGTGAGGGGAACGGCACCTCAGTACCTCCAGGCTCTGATCAGGCCCTACACCCAAATAAGGGCACTGCGTTCATCCACCTCTGGCCTGCTCGCCTCCCTACCACTGAGGAAGTACAGTTCCCGCTCAGCCCAGTCAAAACTGTTCGCTGCTCTGGCTCCCCAATGGTGGAACAAACTCCCTCACGACGCCAGGACAGCGGAGTCAATCACCACCTTCCGGAGACACCTGAAACCCCACCTCTTTAAGGAATACCTAGGATAGGATAAAGTAATCCTTCTCACCCCCCTTCCCCCCTTAAAATATTTAGATGCACTATTGTAAAGTGGCTGTTCCACTGGATGTCATAAGGTGAATGCACCAATTTGTAAGTCGCTCTGGATAAGAGCGTCTGCTAAATGACTTAAATGTAATGTAAATGTAAGCCTAAAGGACTCTCAGAAACAAGATTCTCTGGTCTGATGAAACCAAGATTGAACTCTTTGGCCTGAATGCCAAGCGTCAAGTCTGGAGGAAACCTGGCCCTCTCCCTACGGTGAAGAATGGTGGTGGCAGCATCATGCTGTGGGGATGTTTTTCAGCAGTAAGGACTGGGAGACTAGTCAGGGTCGAGGGAAAGATGAACAGAGCAAAGTACAGAGAGATCCTTGATTAAAACCTGCTCCAGAGCATTTAGGATCTCAGACTGGGGCGAAGGTTCACTTTCCAACAGGACAAGGACCCAAAGCACACAGCCAAGACAACGCAGGAGTGGCTTTGGGAAAAGTCTCTGAATGTCCTTGAGAGGCCCAGCCAGAGCCCGGACTTGAACCTGACTGAACATCTCTGGAGAGATCTGAAAATAGTTGTGCAGAGACGCTCCCCATCCAAACTGACAGAGCTTGAAAGGATCTGCAGAGAAGAATGGGAGAAATTCCCCAAATACAGGTGTGTCAAGCTTGTAGCGTCATACCCAAGAAGACTTGAGGCTGTAATTGCTGAAAAAATTGCTTCAACAAAGTACTGAGTAAAGGGTCTGAATACTAAAGTAAACGTGATAATTCATTTTTTTTATACATTTGCAAACATTTCTAAAAACGTGTTTTTGCTGTGTCATTATGGGGTATTGTGTGTAGATTGATGAGGGGGAAAAAACGATGTAATCCATTTCAGAATAAGGCTGTAACGGAAAAAATTGTTGAAAAAGTCAAGGGGTCTGAATACTTTTCGAATGGACTGAGCTTCGAAAGTATTGGGACAGTGTATATATTTATATATACATATTGTTTTTGGCTCTGTGGCTCTGTTGTTTTGGCTCCAGCACTTTGGAATAGAAATGATCAAATGACTATGAGGTTACAGTGCAGACTGTCAGCTTTAATTTGAAGGTACTATTTTCATCCATATCAGGTGAACCGCTTAGAAAGTTACAGAAGCACTAACATCATACCCCCCCAAAAAGCGAACCTCCCTTGTTATTGTAATGGTGAGAGTTTAGCATGTCTTGGGGGTATGATATTTGTGTGCCTGTAGTCACAAGCTTGATGTAGTCATTGCATTTTATGAATATGCGACCAAATACTTAACTTTTTACTACATAGAAGTGGTCCTTCTGTAGCTCAGTTGGTAGAGCATGGCGCTTGTAACGCCAGGGTAGTGGGTTCGATCCCCGGGACCACCCATACGTAGAATGTATGCACACATGACTGTAAGTCGCTTTGGATAAAAGCGTCTGCAAAATGGCATATATTTTTTATTTTTATTTTTATTTATTTTTATTTTATTTATTTATTATTATTATTTTTTTTTGTCTTAATGCTTTTGGTGACCTACTGAATGTCTAAACATTTCACCCGATATGGATGAAAATACCCCCATACCCCCCAAATACCCCCATACAGTCTACACTTTAGTTTCATAGTCATTGTATAATTTTAAATCCAAAGTGCAGCAGTACAGAGCCAAAAACATTGACTCAGTACTGGTACCCCATGTATTTAGCCAAGTTATCGTTACTCATTGTGTATTTATTCCTTGTGTTATTATTTTTCTTCGTCTTTATTTTATACTATTTATATTCTGATACTCACTGCATTGTTGGGAAGGGACCATCAGTAAGCATTTCACTGTTAGTCTACACCTGTTGTTTACGAAGCATGTGACAAATACAATTTGATTTGATTTGACACACACACACACTTCACTAATGAGGTGGGCTGGATTGTTGTTGCACTGTTTTCTTGAGCCTCTGGACTCCTGAGGATATAAAGCACCTGCAGGAGATTTCTTTGGTTTTCCCTTGTTGGTGGTGTGTGTGTGTGTGTGTGTGTGTGTGTGTGTGTGTGTGTGTGTGTGTGTGTGTGTGTGTGTGTGTGTGTGTGTGTGTGTGTGTGTGTGTGTGTGTGTGTGTGTGTGTGTGTGTGTGTGTGTGTGTGTGTGTGTGTGTGTGTGTCTTTTTCTTACACTAGTTCTTCTCTCTCCACTTTCTTTGATTTCTTTCCTTCTCTGTCTGCCTCCCCTGCTCTCCCTCTCATTCTCCATTGCTTCCCTGACTCTCCATCCCAGTGCTGGCCCTAGCCTTTTGGGGGCCTTAAGCGAGATTTAGTAGTGCCCCCCCCTCACCTCACGGGCAAAACATTTGAGTGTCCCCCCTCCTTGCTAAAAGCAAGCTTGCTGCAATACTACACATTTTGCCATGGGGCAGATATTTTTTGTGCAGTTTTACAGTTAATCTCCTGCAATTCTACACATTTTGCTAAGACTTATGCCATGTTAATGATATCTGAGTGAGAGTGACTAACAAAATCAATGGGGGCCTCCAGGTCAGGGCCCCTGGATACCTGACCTGTGTACCCGGTCAGTATTCGGCCACGATAACAAATTTTGATAGCTGGCAAAACCAACATATCAATCAAAACATTGGTAGCTGACATGCTAATTGAGTGACTGTCAGTGAATGACATAACAAGAGAAAAACTGCTAATGCATAATAAAACAATGAATTGCTCCTTGTGTACTCTACCATTCTAACTCTCAACAGTAATTTGAGACCCTGATTGAGTTCCCCTAGCGGTCAGGGGGCCTTAAGTGAACGTTTATGTCGCTTATGCCTGGAGCCGGCCCTGCTCTATCCTCCTCACGTTCTCTCCCCTCTCTCGCTACCTTAATGTAGTAACCATTGGGTATTAGGTTTGACCGGTAGGGTTAAGCCAGCATGGTGCAGAATATTAATACTTCTCTCTGTGCTGCTCTGAGGGCAGAAGCCTCCCATCCCGTGTTCACTCTTCCCACCGATTACTTAAAACTCCTTCAAACCGACACCAGACTATCCTTTCTTCTCTTTAAATGAGAAACCAAGCTACTTTAGCTAGAGCCAAGCCCTCATATCTCAGATGGGATGGGTATATTCCACTCTGGATATATTTGACTCATTTGGTCTTCTCCATAACTTCTTGGATGATGAGATGGGGAGTTCGATTCAATCAGTAATGCCGAAGTTCAGCGCTATATGCAATGTTCCCACTTTTGCGGAGACTGCATTCACGGTCAACATTGCATATGTTGGCTCAATCGGAAATTACCATAACATTTAAAGCGTTATGGTGCTGAATTTAGGCGATACAGATTGAATTGAGCCCCTAGTCTCTTTCTCGCTCTCTCTAACAACCCTTAGTCCTTCCTTCCTTCTCAGCCTCCATCATTGACAATATGACACTCTCAGAAGTGCACTTACCCCCCCATATATCCCCCTGGGGACATATTCTCTTTCTTAGCCTCAGCCTCTCCCCCTCATCCCTCAGCCTCTTGTGGAATATAAATCCCTCTTTCCTTCATATGCCTTCCATAACAGATTCAGCCTTTTGGGGAAATATGACACTGTCTACCCTACCTCTGTCTGTTTCTCTCTACTCTCATTTTCACTATAATCAGAATCTACTTGTGGAGGGGAACATCCTATTTTCCTCTCTCCCTCTCTCTTTTTGACCCCCTCTTCTTCATCATCTTCATCAGAGCACTTCTTGTGGAGAGGGTTACATCCAAAGCTTCAGAGACACTTTCTCGCTTGTACTAATCACAGAGTGGCTTTAAATAAACGGGTGTAATAAGTGAGCTGGGCTTTAATGACTGATGCACTGTGGAGTAACAGTTTTAATTAGCACATAGATTAGCTCCCTTCACAAAAACAGCATGTCGCTAATCCACCCTTGCACTGATACTGTATTGTTGTGGACTCGCTTGCGTAACTCTAGAGAGGGGAGAACACTGCCTCCTCCATGAGTTTCCCCTCCCTTATTTCCGACTCTGCTCAACTCGGATAGGTTCAGTTTATTACTGCCCCCCCCCCCGTGATATTTTATGTTCCTCCACCTCCAGCTGCTTTATTTTGCATGCGCCCAGAGTGCCCTGCAACCTCCACCAGGAGATGAGTAAAGGCAGCTTGACTTTGCAGGGAGTAGAAGTACAGAAGAATAGCTGAAGACTCTGAACTTTTCAGCGTCAACCAGCCAGACATTTCAGCCGAAGGGTTTCCCTTTTTGGAAGATGGTTTTCAGTTTATCGGTAGGGGGTACCCAGTGAGAGGGAGGTGACACTGAAGTACAACCTAGGCAAGTCTTGTATGAGCTAATAAATTCCCCCCAAAAGTATCTGGACTTGTGAACCACAGTTATAGACCAGGTACTTTGGATACTGGATACTGTTTGGCTAAAACAGCATTGAGCCTTGTGTGAGATCGTATACCATGACTATGACGTTGAGCCTTTTCACCTTTATGTCGTTGAGCCTTTTCACCTTGATAAAATGGCTACACCAACAAAAGTTTGAGATGTCGATGTACAAAATAAGTGTTTCGATTAACTTGAGAGAAACCGAAACGAAAAGAACGTTGTGAAACAAGCAAAGTGGGCACTTACCTGCTTCACTAACTGGTGGGCAGAACAAGGGATACATTGTGAATTAAAGTGGGCACTTACCTGCTTCACTAACTGGTGGGCAGAACAAGGGATACATTGTGAATTAAAGTGGGCACTTACCTGCTTCACTAACTGGTGGGCAGAACAAGGGATACATTGTGAATTAAAGTGGGCACTTACCTGCTTCACTAACTGGTGGGCAGAACAAGGGATACATTGTGAATTAAAGTGGGCACTTACCTGCTTCACTAACTGGTGGGCAGAACAAGGGATACATTGTGAATTAAAGTGGGCACTTACCTGCTTCACTAACTGGTGGGCAGAACAAGGGATACATTGTGAATTAAAGTGGGCACTTACCTGCTTCACTAACTGGTGGGCAGAACAAGGGATACATTGTGAATTAAAGTGGGCACTTACCTGCTTCACTAACTGGTGGGCAGAACAAGGGATACATTGTGAATTAAAGTGGGCACTTACCTGCTTCACTAACTGGTGGGCAGAACAAAAGAAATACATTGTGAATTAAAGTGGGCACTTACCTGCTTCACTAACTGGTGGGCAGAACAAGGGATACATTGTGAATTAAAGTGGGCACTTACCTGCTTCACTAACTGGTGGGCAGAACAAGGGATACATTGTGAATTAAAGTGGGCACTTACCTGCTTCACTAACTGGTGGGCAGAACAAGGGATACATTGTGAATTAAAGTGGGCACTTACCTGCTTCACTAACTGGTGGGCAGAACAAGGGATACATTGTGAATTAAAGTGGGCACTTACCTGCTTCACTAACTGGTGGGCAGAACAAGGGATACATTGTGAATTAAAGTGGGCACTTACCTGCTTCACTAACTGGTGGGCAGAACAAGGGATACATTGTGAATTTGTGAATACAACAAAAATGGAGCTGAACATCATTATATGGAACCTGCATGGTTCAGTTAGAAACATGAATGCCGAAGAATATGGGATGAACTGCTACACTGGATTTAGAGCTGAATTGAACCATCAACGACCCACCTCTCAGTCTGGCATGGAGTATACAGAAGGACACTGAATTCACAACGGCCCACCTCTCAGTCTGGCATGGAGTATACAGAAGGACACTGAATTCACAACGGCCCACCTCTCAGTCTGGCATGGAGTATACAGAAGGACACTGAATTCACAACGACCCACCTCTCAGTCTGGCATGGAGTATACAGAAGGACACTGAATTCACAACGACCCACCTCTCAGTCTGGCATGGAGTATACAGAAGGACACTGAATTCACAACGAGCAACAACGTGTTTGTCGGTGTAATTCAAAAGTTGTGGGAAGACGGGCGCAATAAATCTGCACACCAGTGAACGGCTACACATGGTATTTAACTGTTAGCTAAATCATTCTAATGTTCCCTGACAATATAACCTAGCTATGTAGGCCTAACTATTAGCTAAATCATTCTAATGTTCCCTGACAATATAACCTAGCTATGTAGGCCTAAACTAAATCATTTAGCTAAATCATTCATTATAATGTTCCCTGACAATATAACCTAGCTATGTAGGCCTAACTATTAGCTAAATCATTCTAATGTTCCCTGACAATATAACCTAGCTATGTAGGCCTAACTATTAGCTAAATCATTCTAATGTTCCCTGACAATATAACCTAGCTATGTAGGCCTAACTATTAGCTAAATCATTCTAATGTTCCCTGACAATATAACCTAGCTATGTAGGCCTAACTATTAGCTAAATCATTCTAATGTTCCCTGACAATATAACCTAGCTATGTAGGCCTAACTATTAGCTAAATCATTCTAATGTTCCCTGACAATATAACCTAGCTATGTAGGCCTAACTATTAGCTAATGTTATTTTGTCTTATGTTACAGGTACACAGGAACACCCTCGCAAAAATGCTGCCAAAGAATTATACAAACCACTGCCTTCCAACCACCATGATCCAGAATGTCGGATGACAGAGGCATGAGAAATAGAGATACGAAAAATACTGTCTGTCAGAGGACACAGATTCGAAACCTCGCTTCAAAGGTACTGGAGGCCAAATCTGGAAGCGGTTCTCTCTGACAACACAGCAACAGCTCCCCCAGTTTCCAGCAGCGTGGAGCCAACAAATGACAACATGGGCAAGCCAACAACAAACGATAACATGGGACAATTTTTTCATTTTTTTCACAAAAAATTGCAACATACAGATCAACATGAATAAATAATTGTTGAGTATTAGTCACTCTAGAAATGGCGCTAATGCTTGGTTCTTGCATACATTTATTGTAAGCTTGTTAGCTAGCCTGTGTTTGTTGCATAGCAACCAGTCTAGCAATGAGACTTTTGTCCGGACTGCTTCTTCTGGCGGAATGTATTTATAATAAGTTTTTTACCTTACTGTGTTGGTAACCGGTTTATAAAATCAATAAGGCACCCCGGGGGTTAGTGGTATATGGCCAATATACCACGGCTAAGGGCTGTATCCAGGCACTCAACGTTGCATCGTGCAAATAAACAACCCTTAGCCATGGTATATTGGCCATATGCAACACCCCCTCGGGCCTTATTGCTTAAAAAAAATATTCTCCATTTATTGTATACCACTCTCTCTGTCCTTTAATCTCCCTCTCTCTCATATTATTTATGTGTTTTGAAAATGAAGATACAATTTTAACCTTTAAAGTGGCAGGTCTATTTCAGGTCAAACCTGACCTTCGAGCAGCATATAAACGACAACAACAACAAAGCCCATCGCTAACATCACATTTCATGGAAGGCCGCTGCTGAGAACATTCTGAATCTGTGAACGCTCCCATAGTGCGTGTAAACAGCTCATATTACCATTATCCCTGTGTCCGTATCACTAGTGAATGATGATGATATGTTTAAACACAGTGGGAGCTCCAGTCTGGGCTCAATGAGGCGTAGCAGAGTGCAGGTTGTCCTGAGCAGAGGAAACCAGTACCCAGCGGGCGTTCTAACGTTCCACTGGTTCATCCTGTCATTCCGAGCGCCTAGCCCAGCCTCCGGGAATCCTGCAGAGAAAATGGCCAGGGAATGGCCTGAGGCAGAGACACTGAACTATCGATCAAAAGGGAATTTGTCCTCCTGTTTCGTTAACGCCTCTTTCAGCTCTCTGCCTTTCTTCTCTCTCCAGGTGTCTATCCTTTGTTCTGCTTTGAGATGAGATGATTTGCTGAACAGTGTTGATCTTTTACTCGCAAAAATGATTCTCTCTCTCTCCCTCTCTCCCTCTCTCCCTCTGTCTCTCTCCCTCTGTCTCTCTCTCTGTCTCTCTCCCTCTGTCTCTCTCTCTGTCTCTCTCTCTCTGTCTCTGTCTCTCTGTATCTCTCTCTCCCTCTGTCTCTCTCTCTGTCTCTCTCTCTCTGTCTCTCACTCCCTCCGTTCCTCCACTTCTCGTCACCCTGCTCTGTTTTGGCAGTGCCGTTCAAGGCAGCGTCTGCAGGGTAGAGTGTGTGTTGGATTAAAATTATCCATCTGCACACAGCCAGTAGTGTTTAAAATGCTCCATCTGCACACAGCCAGGAGTGTTTAAAATGCTCCATCTGCACACAACCAGTCGTGTTTAAATTTCTCCATCTGCACACAGCCAGGAGTGTTTAAAACCCTCTATCTGCACACAGCCAGTAGTGTTTAAAATGCTCCATCTGCACACAGCCAGTCATGTTTAAAATGCTCCATCTGCACACAGCCAGGAGTGTTTAAAACCCTCTATCTGCACACAGCCAGTAGTGTTTTCTTTCTAATCCCAAACTCTTATAGAGGACGATTTCACCCAGACTGGAGTTTTATCCAACATTTCCTTTCTGCTGGCCCAACCAAACCTGCCAAACATCAATTCTGGTGTCCAACTCAAACGTGTAGACTTGCCAGATGCCCTCATTTTAGAGCTACTCAAGTCAGGGACAACAAAGAGAGAGAGAGAGAGAGAGAGAGAGAGAGAGAGAGAGAGAGAGAGAGAGAGAGAGAGAGAGAGAGAGAGAGAGAGAGAGAGAGAGAGAGAGAGAGAGAGAGAGAGAGAGAGAGAGAGAGAGAGAGAGAGAGAGAGAGTTTCCCTTAGCCTTCATAACAACAAACTGGCTGGTTTATTACATATAGTTTCTCTGTTTTATTTGCTGTCATGGGAAATAAAGTGTCTTCTGTTCTGTTCCCCAGAGTTGGAGGAAAAAATCTCCCCAGAAATGGTTGTCACTGAGGTTGAGCGCAGCTTAAGAAAATGTTTCGATAGGTAATTTCCTCACCCTCACCCTCACACTAACAAGTATTGGGAATAGACACAATGGAAAAAGGAAACTAGAGAGAGGCCAAAAGAGTGAGGGGGAGGGAGATGGAGAGAGAGAGAGAGAGAGAGAGAGAGAGAGAGAGAGAGAGAGAGAGAGAGAGAGAGAGAGAGAGAGAGAGAGAGAGAGAGAGAGATGAGGCGGGATGAGGTACCAACACAATGGCAGTCCATAGAGCAACAAGCAGAAGAATAATGAGGATAGAGAGCAGAAAAGAGAGAGAGAGAGAAGTTGGTAGATGTACCCTAAAAGCCTACCAATGGGAGCCATGAATCTCAGTCCTCTCCCCAGAGTTCACCAGGCGTGTGGCTGTGTTGTGGATGTGCTGTCCTGCCTGCAGGGCTCCGAGGCTCCCTCTCTGGCTCTTGTTAAAAATATGAGCGGGTTCATAAAGAGATCTTCAGGGAGGGATGTGAATGGCTGCTTTATGAAAGGGGCCTCCATCTTATCTTCCTAATAGGATTCCCTGCTCCTCATTAAAGACCAGCATGGAGCTGGACACTCTCTCTCCCTCTCTTTCACTCGCTTTCTTTATTTCCTGGTTTCTGTCTCCATTGCTCAGCTAAAGGCTTCCACCTTCGTAATCTGTTGGGTTCTTGTGCACTTGAATTAATTCAGAACTCTCTCGCCGGCCTAGCTTCCGCCTCCTCTGTCCCTTCATATCTCTTGTTCATTGGAAATAATGCAGGACTCTCTCTCTTTCTCTACTTTCTCTCTGTTGCTCAGCATCACCCTTTCCACACTCTTCCAATCCTGTCGTTCATGTTGATAAAAGAGGGCAGAGTGGGAACTGGCCTCTTGTTGATGCCTCTGTCAGGTGACAGGCAGTAACCAGGCTCTCCCATAGCCCGCTGTGTCAACCCCAAGGTAACAGCCAGTGACCAGGCTCTCCCATAGCCTGCTGTGTCAACCCCAAGGTAACAGCCAGTGACCAGGCTCTCCCATAGCCTGCTGTGTCAACCCCAAGGTAACAGCCAGTAACCAGGCTCTCCCATAGCCTGCTGTGTCAACCCCAAGGTAACAGCCAGTGACCAGGCTCTCCCATAGCCTGCTGTGTCAACCCCAAGGTAACAGCCAGTGACCAGGCTCTCCCATAGCCTGCTGTGTCAACCCCAAGGTAACAGCCAGTAACCAGGCTCTCCCATAGCCTGCTGTGTAAACCCCAAGGTAACAGCCAGTGACCAGGCTCTCCCATAGCCTGCTGTGTCAACCCCAAGGTTAACAGCCCGTGACCAGGCTCTCCCATAGTCTGCTGTGTCAACCCCAAGGTGACAGCCAGCTACAACTCTTCTAGCTACAGTACATCAGCATTTTGTTGTCTGAGCAGAGAAAACAGTGGTTCACTACGGGAAATTAAGCATGCAGAGAGCTGGCAGCCTCAACACCAACCACACACACAGAAAGACTCACAGCGTAGTGACCATGTCCTCCACATGCATGTACGCACACGCGCACGCACACTTGCAATCAAACCCTTCACATGCATCCCCTACAAACACAATCCCATTCACACCTCCACCCCCATCACCCCTTCCCCACATCTTCGCATACACTATTCTACATTCTATACACCGGCTTGCGAAAGTGATCACCCCTTTGGCATTTTTCCTCTTTGTTGCCTTACAACATGGAATTAAAATGTATTTTTGGGAGGGTTTGTATCATTTGATTTACACAACATGCCTACCACTTTGATGATGCAAAATATTTTGTTATTGTGAAATGAACAAGAAATAAGACAGAAAAACAGAAGAGTTGAGCGTGTGTAACATTTCACCCCCCAAAGTCAATACTATGTAGGACTTTGTAGAGCCACCTTTTGCAGTGATTACAGCTGCAAGTCTCAAGGGGTATGTCTCTATATGCTTGGCACATCTAGCCACTAGGATTTTTGCCCATTCTTCAAGGCAAAACTACTCCAGCTCCTTGAAGTTGGATGGGTTTTGCTGGTGAACAGCAATCTTTAAGTCATACCACAGATTCTCAATTGGATTGGGGTCTGGGCTTTGACTAGGCCATTCCAAGACATTTAAATGTTCCCCCTAAACCACTCAATTGTTGCATTAGCAGTATGCTTAGGGTCAATGTCCTGCTGGAAGTTGAACCTCTGTCCCAGTCTCAAATCTCTGGAAGAATGAAACAGATTTCCCTCAAGAATTTCTCTGTATTTAGAGCCATCCATCATTCCTTCCATTCTGACCAGGTTCCCAGTCCTTGCCGATGAAAAACATCCCCACAGCATGATGCTGCCACCACCAAGCTTCACTGTGGGGATGGCGTTCTCGGGGAGATGAGAGGTGTTGGGTTTGCGCCTGACATAGTATTTTCCTTGATGGTCAAAAAGCTCAATTTTAGTCTCATCTTACCTTCTTCATATGTTTGGGGAGTCTCCCCCATTGATTTAAGAAAAAAAAATAGCAAACAAGTTTGGTGTTCTCCAAAATGTGGTCATATGGACAGATACTCCAATCTCTGCTGTGGAGCTTTGCAGCTCCTTCAGAGTTATCTTTGGTCTCTTTGTTGCCTCTCTGATCAATGCGCTCCTTGCCTAGTCCGTGGGTTTTGGTGGGCAGCCCACTCTTGGCAGATTTGTTGTGGTGACATATTCTTAACATTTTTTAATAATGGATTTAATGGTGCTCCACAACTTTGACCCTGACCTGTTTGGAGAGCTCCTTGGTGGTGCCCCTTGTTTAGTGGGGTTGCAGACTCTGGTTCCTTTCTGATACAGTCCTGGCCAAAAGTTTTGAGATTGACACAAATATTAATTTCCACAAAGTTTGCTGCTTCAGTGTCTTTAGATATTTTTGTCAGATGTTTCTATGGAATATTGAAGTATAATTACAAGCATTTCATAAGTGTCAAAGGCTTTCATTGACAATTACATGAAATTGATGCAAATAGTCAATATTTGCAGTGTTGACCAATTCTTTTTCAAGACCTCTGCAATCTGCCCTGGCATGCTGTCAATTAACTTCTGGGCACAATTCTGACTGATGGCAGCCCATTCTTGCTTAATCAATGCTTGAAGTTTGCCAGAATATGTGGGTTTTGTTTGTCCACCCGCCTCTTGAGGATTGACCATCAGTTCTCAATGGGATTAAGGTCTGGGGAGTTTCCTGGCCATGGACCCAACATATCTAAGTTCCAAGCCACTTAGTTATCACGTTTGCCTTATGGCAAGGTGCTCCATCATGCTGGAAAAGGCATTGTGCATCATCAAACTGTTCCTGGATGGTTGGGAGAAGTTGCTCTCAGAGGATGTGTTGGTACCATTCTTTATTCATGGCTGTGTTCTTAGGAAAAATTGTGGGTGAGCCCACTCCCTTGGCTGAGAAGCAACCCTACACATGAATGGTCTCAGGATGCTTTACTGTTGGCATGACACAGGACTGATGGTACCGCCCACATTGTCTTCTCCGGACAAGCTTTTTTCCAGATGCCCCAAACAATCGGAAAGGGGATTCATCAGAGAAAATGACTTTACCCCAGTCCTCAGCTGTCCAATCCCTATACCTTTTGCAGAATATCAGTCTGTCCCTGATGTTTTTCCTGGATAGAAGTGGCTTCTTTGCTGCCCTTCTTGACACCAGGCAATCCTCCAAAAGTTTTTGCCTCACTGTGCGTGCAGATGCACTCACACCTGCTTGCTGCCCTTCCTGAGCAAGCTCTGTACTGGTGGTGCCCTGATCCCGCAGCTGAATCAACTTTAGGAGACGGTCCTGGCACTTGCTGGACTTTCTTGGGTGCCCTGAAGCCTTCTTCACAACAGTTGAACCACTCTCCTTGACGTTCTTGATGATCCGATAAATGGTTGATTTAGGTGCAATCTTACTGGCAGCAATATCCTTGCCTGTGAAGCCCTTTGTGCAAAGCAATGATGACGGCACGTGTTTCCTTGCAGTTAACCATGATTGACAGAGGAAAAACAGTGATTCCATGCACCACCCTCCTTTTGAAGCTTCCAGTCTGTTATTCGAACTCAATCAGCATGACAGTGATCTCCAGCCTTGTCCTCGTCAACACTCACAACTGTGTTAACAAAAGAATCACTGACATGATGTCAGCTGGTCATTTTGTGGCAGGGCTGAAATTCAGTGTACATTTTTTTGGGGGGGGATTCAGCTAATTTGCATGGCAAATAGGGACTTTGCAATTAATTGCAATTCATCTGGTCACTCATCATAACATTCTGGAGTATATGCAAATTGCCATCATACAAACTGAGGCAGCAGACTTTGTGAAAATGAATATCTGTGTCATTCTCAAAACTTTTGGCCACGACTGTATACTGACATCATGTGACACTTAAATTAAGTCCACCTGTGTGCAATCTAAGTAATTATGTGACTTCTGAAGGTAATTGGTTGCACCAGATCTTATTTAGGGGTTTCAGAGCAAAGGGGGTGAATACACATGCACGCACTTCTTTTACGTTATAATTATTTTGTATTTTTTTAAATGAATTGTTCTAATTTCACTTCACCAATTTGGACTATTTTGTGTATGTCCATTACATGACATCCAAATAAAAATCCATTTATATGACAGGTTGTAATTCAAAAAAATAGGAAGAACACCAAGGTGGTGTCACATTCTGACCTTAGTTCCTTTTTTATGTCTTTGTTTTAGTTCGGTCAGGGCGTGAGTTGGGGTTGGTAGTCTGTTCTTTTTTCTATGTTGTATTTCTGTGTTTGGCCTGGTATTGTTCTCAATCAGAGGCAGCTGTCGATCATTGTCTCTGATTGAGAATCATACTTAGGTAGCCTGTTTTCCCCATGTTTGTCATGTTTGTCATTTATTATCATGTCTCGTCCCTGTGCTCCCCATTCTATTCGTTTCCCTCTGCTGGTCTTATTAGGTTCTTTCCCTCTTTCTATCCCTCTCTCTCCCCCTCCCTCTCTCACTCTCTCGCTCTCTCTTCTCTCTATCGTTCCGTTCCTGCTCCCAGCTGTTCCTATTCCCCTAATCATCATTTAGTCTTCCCACACCTGTTCCCGATCCTTTCCCCTGATTAGAGTCCCTATTTATTCCTTTGTGTTCCGTTCCTGTCCCGTCGGTTCCTTGTTTAGTATTCACCGTGCTGTGATTGTGTTTCGCCCTGTCCTGTCGTGTTTTTTGCCTTCATCAGATGCTGCGTGTGAGCAGGTGTCTCTGTCAACTACGGCCTGCGCCTACCCGAAGCGACCTGCAGTCTGTGGCCGCTTCTCCTGTTATTCCCCTCTACAGACTAGAGGATTTCTGTTATTCCCTGTTTGGACTTGAATAAACTCTGTTTCTGTTAAGTCGCTTTTGGGTCCTCTCTCACCTGCATAACAGAAGGAACCGACCAAGGAATGGACCCAGCGACTTCAGACGCTCGTTACACTGCCGTCGAGATCCAAGGAGCCATGCTCGGCAGACACGAGCAGGAATTGTCTGCTGCTCGCCATGCCGTGGAGAACCTGGCCGCTCAGGTTTCCGACCTCTCTGGACAGTTCCAGAGTCTACGTCTCGTGCCACCTGTTACTTCCTGGCCTGCCGAGCCTCCAGAACCTAGGGTTAATAACCCACCTTGCTACTCCGGGCAGCCCACTGAGTGCCGCTCCTTTCTCACGCAGTGTGAGATTGTGTTCTCTCTCCAACCCAACACATACTCTAGAGAGAGAGCTCGGGTTGCTTACGTCATTTCACTCCTTACTGGCCGGGCTCGTGAATGGGGCACAGCTATCTGGGAGGCAAGGGCTGATTGCTCTAACAAGTTCCAGAACTTTAAAGAGGAGATGATTCGGGTTTTTGACCGTTCAGTTTTTGGTAGGGAGGCTTCTAGGGCCCTGGCTTCCTTATGCCAAGGTGAACGGTCCATAACGGATTATTCTATTGAGTTTCGCACTCTTGCTGCCTCTAGTGAGTGGAACGAGCCGGCGCTGCTCGCTCGTTTTCTGGAGGGACTCCACGCAGTGGTTAAGGATGAGATTCTCTCCCGGGAGGTTCCTTCAGATGTGGACTCTTTGATTGCTCTCGCCATCCGCATAGAACGACGGGTAGATCTTCGTCACCGGGCTCGTGGAAGAGAGCTCGCATCAACGGTGTTTCCCTGCTCCGCATCGCAACCATCTCCCTCCTCTGGCTTTGAGACTGAGCCCATGCAGCTGGGAGGGATTCGCATCTCGACTAAGGAGAGGGAACGGAGGATCACCAACCGCCTGTGCCTCTATTGCGGAGTTGCTGGACATTTTGTTAATTCATGTCCAGTAAGAGGCCAGAGCCCATCAGTAAGCGGAGGGCTACTGGTGAGCGCTACTACTCAGTCCTCTTCATCTAGATCTTGTACTACTATGTCGGTCCATCTACGCTGGACCGGTTCGGGTGCTACATGCAGTGCCTTGATTGACTCTGGGGCTGAGGGTTGTTTCATGGACGAAGCATGGGTTCGGAAACATAACATTCCTTTCAGACCGTTAGACAAGCCTACGCCCATGTTTGCCTTAGATGGTAGTCATCTTCCCAGTATCAAATTTGAGACACTACCTTTAACTCTCACAGTATCTGGTAACCACAGTGAGACTATTTCTTTGGGTCATCCCTGGCTAGTATGTCATAATCCTTCTATTAATTGGTCTAGTAATTCTATCCTATCCTGGAACGTTTCTTGTCATGTGAAGTGTTTAATGTCTGCCATCCCTCCCGTTTCTTCTCTCCCTACTTCTCAGGAGGAACCTGGCGATTTGACAGGAGTGCCGGAGGAATATCATGATCTGCGCACGGTCTTCAGTCGGTCCCGAGCCAACTCCCTTCCTCCTCACCGGTCGTATGATTGTAGTATTGATCTCCTTCCAGGGACCACTCCTCCTCGAGGTAGACTATACTCTCTGTCGGCTCCCGAACGTAAGGCTCTCGAGGATTATTTGTCTGTGTCTCTTGACGCCGGTACCATAGTGCCTTCTTCTTCTCCGGCCGGGGCGGGGTTCTTTTTGTTAAGAAGAAGGACGGTACTCTGCGCCCCTGCGTGGATTATCGAGGGCTGAATGACATAACGGTTAAGAATCGTTATCCGCTTCCCCTTATGTCATCAGCCTTCGAGATTCTGCAGGGAGCCAGGTGCTTTACTAAGTTGGACCTTCGTAACGCTTACCATCTCGTGCGCATCAGAGAGGGGGACGAGTGGAAAACGGCGTTTAACACTCCGTTAGGGCATTTTGAGTACCGGGTTCTGCCGTTCGGTCTCGCCAATGCGCCAGCTGTTTTTCAGGCATTAGTTAATGATGTTCTGAGAGACATGCTGAACATCTTTGTTTTTGTCTATCTTGACGATATCCTGATTTTTTCTCCGTCACTCGAGATTCATGTTCAGCACGTTCGACGTGTTCTACAGCGCCTTTTAGAGAATTGTCTCTACGTAAAGGCTGAGAAGTGCTCTTTTCATGTCTCCTCCGTTACTTTTCTCGGTTCCGTTATTTCCGCTGAAGGCATTCAGATGGATTCCGCTAAGGTCCAAGCTGTCAGTGATTGGCCCGTTCCAAGGTCACGTGTCGAGTTGCAGCGCTTTTTAGGTTTCGCTAATTTCTATCGGCGTTTCATTCGTAATTTCGGTCAAGTTGCTGCCCCTCTCACAGCTCTTACTTCTGTCAAGACGTGTTTTAAGTGGTCCGGTTCCGCCCAGGGAGCTTTTGATCTTCTAAAAGAACGTTTTACGTCCGCTCCTATCCTCGTTACTCCTGACGTCACTAGACAATTCATTGTCGAGGTTGACGCTTCAGAGGTAGGCGTGGGAGCCATTCTATCCCAGCGCTTCCAGTCTGACGATAAGGTTCATCCGTGCGCTTATTTTTCTCATCGCCTGTCGCCATCTGAGCGCAACTATGATGTGGGTAACCGTGAACTGCTCGCCATCCGCTTAGCCCTAGGCGAATGGCGACAGTGGTTGGAGGGGGCGACCGTTCCTTTTGTCGTTTGGACAGACCATAAGAACCTTGAGTACATCCGTTCTGCCAAACGACTTAATGCCCGTCAAGCTCGTTGGGCGTTGTTTTTCGCTCGTTTCGAGTTTGTGATTTCTTACCGTCCGGGTAGCAAGAACACCAAGCCTGATGCCTTATCCCGTCTGTTTAGTTCTTCTGTGGCTTCTACTGATCCCGAGGGGATTCTTCCTTATGGGCGTGTTGTCGGGTTAACAGTCTGGGGAATTGAAAGACAGGTTAAGCAAGCACTCACGCACACTGCGTCGCCACGCGCTTGTCCTAGTAACCTCCTTTTCGTTCCTGTTTCCACTCGTCTGGCTGTTCTTCAGTGGGCTCACTCTGCCAAGTTAGCTGGTCATCCCGGTGTTCGAGGCACTCTTGCGTCTATTCGCCAGCGCTTTTGGTGGCCGACTCAGGAGCGTGACACGCGCCGTTTCGTGGCTGCTTGTTCGGACTGCGCGCAGACTAAGTCGGGTAACTCTCCTCCTGCCGGTCGTCTCAGACCGCTCCCCATTCCTTCTCGACCATGGTCTCACATCGCCTTAGACTTCATTACCGGTCTGCCTTTGTCTGCGGGGAAGACTGTGATTCTTACGGTTGTCGATAGGTTCTCTAAGGCGGCACATTTCATTCCCCTCGCTAAACTTCCTTCCGCTAAGGAGACGGCACAAATCATTATTGAGAATGTATTCAGAATTCATGGCCTCCCGGTAGACGCCGTTTCAGACAGAGGCCCGCAATTCACGTCACAGTTTTGGAGGGAGTTCTGTCGTTTGATTGGTGCGTCCGTCAGTCTCTCTTCCGGGTTTCATCCCCAGTCTAACGGTCAAGCAGAGAGGGCCAATCAGACGATTGGTCGCATACTACGCAGCCTTTCTTTCAGAAACCCTGCGTCTTGGGCAGAACAGCTCCCCTGGGCAGAATACGCTCACAATTCGCTTCCTTCGTCTGCTACCGGGTTATCTCCGTTTCAGAGTAGTCTGGGTTACCAGCCTCCTCTGTTCTCATCCCAGCTTGCCGAGTCCAGCGTTCCCTCCGCTCAAGCGTTTGTCCAACGTTGTGAGCGCACCTGGAGGAGGGTGAGGTCTGCACTTTGCCGTTACAGGGCACAGACGGTGAGAGCCGCCAATAAACGCAGGATTAAGAGTCCAAGGTATTGTTGCAGCCAGAGAGTGTGGCTTTCCACTCGCAACCTTCCTCTTACGACAGCTTCTCGTAAGTTGACTCCGCGGTTCATTGGTCCGTTCCGTGTCTCCCAGGTCGTCAATCCTGTCGCTGTGCGACTGCTTCTTCCGCGACATCTTCGTCGCGTCCATCCTGTCTTCCATGTCTCCTGTGTTAAGCCCTTTCTTCGCACCCCCGTTCGTCTTCCCCCCTCCCGTCCTTGTCGAGAGCGCACCTATTTACAAGGTACATAAGATCATGGACATGCGTTCTCGGGGACGGGGTCACCAATACTTAGTGGATTGGGAGGGTTACGGTCCTGAGGAGAGGAGTTGGGTTCCGTCTCGGGACGTGCTGGACCGTTCACTCATCGATGATTTCCTCCGTTGCCGCCAGGATTCCTCCTCGAGTGCGCCAGGAGGCGCTCGGTGAGTGGGGGGTACTGTCATGTTTGTCATTTATTATCATGTCTCGTCCCTGTGCTCCCCATTCTATTCGTTTCCCTCTGCTGGTCTTATTAGGTTCTTTCCCTCTTTCTATCCCTCTCTCTCCCCTCCCTCTCTCACTCTCTCGCTCTCTCTTCTCTCTATCGTTCCGTTCCTGCTCCCAGCTGTTCCTATTCCCCTAATCATCATTTAGTCTTCCCACACCTGTTCCCGATCCTTTCCCCTGATTAGAGTCCCTATTTATTCCTTTGTGTTCCGTTCCTGTCCCGTCGGTTCCTTGTTTAGTATTCACCGTGCTGTGATTGTGTTTCGCCCTGTCCTGTCGTGTTTTTTGCCTTCATCAGATGCTGCGTGTGAGCAGGTGTCTCTGTCAACTACGGCCTGCGCCTACCCGAAGCGACCTGCAGTCTGTGGCCGCTTCTCCTGTTATTCCCCTCTACAGACTAGAGGATTTCTGTTATTCCCTGTTTGGACTTGAATAAACTCTGTTTCTGTTAAGTCGCTTTTGGGTCCTCTCTCACCTGCATAACAATGTTGGTGGTGGGTGATTATTTTCCCTGTCTGTGTTTCCTCCATACGGGACTGTGTCGGTTTCCATTTATTCTCTTATTCCTTTGTTTTCTGTGTTCAGTTATATTTCATTACAATTATATTATGGACACTTACCACGCTGCGCATTGGTCCGATCCTTCCTACTCCTCAGAAGAGGAGGACGAAAACCGTTACAGGGGGTGAATATTTTTGCAAGGAAATGTATACCAACTTACCATTCTCTCACTCTAACACACCCCACCTCTCCCCCCTCTGTCTGGGTGTTTCACACCGCCACCACAGACAACAAGACACCATAGTCCTCAATCCACATATCACAAACCATATGAACATACCTTCTTTCTCACTCCCACATGATCCCCTCCCTCCCTCTATTCGCCCCTCCCTCCCGTCCTTTTCTCCCTCCCGTCCTTTTCTCCCTCCCTCACTCCCGTCCTTTTCTCCCTCCCGTCCTTTTCTCCCTCCCTCCCGTCCTTTTCTCCCGTCCTTTTCTCCCTCCTTTTCTCCCTCCCTCCCTCCCTCCCTCCCTCCCTCCCTCCCTCCCTCCCTCCCTCCCTCCCTCCCTCCCTCCCTCCCTCCCTCCCTCCCTCCCTCCCTCCCTCCCTCCCTCCCTCTTGGTCTTCACTCTGTACTCTACATCTTCATCCCCTCTCTGACATTAATATGATTCTGTCTTCATGTAAATTGAAGGAGAAGTGCTTGATCAGAGATAATGAGGGTGTCATCTGTCATCCTAATCAATAGTCATATTTTCTACTAGGCCCAGTGGCAGCTTGGAGAAGAGATACACATTTTCTTGCATGACTTCCTTGTTATGTAAAGACACAATCTGTGTCTGTGATTTATGGTGTGTGTGCGTGTGTATGTGTACGTGTGTTTGTGTGTGTGTTTGTTCTTACTGTAGGGGACTGTGATGTCATCGCCATGTCAATTCCCACTCAGTGTAGTTTAAATCAAATTATATTGTGTTCATCATGTGCTGAAAACAACTGGTGCAGACTTCACAGTGAAATGCTTGTTCAAACGATTCCCAAATGATTCAGTGAAAAAATAAGACAAAAATAATTTTAACTAACACAAGAGGAATAAGATTAAATACACAAAAATGTGCCAAATACATTTAAACTCAGTTTTTCACAATTCCTGACATTTAATCTTAGTAACAACTCCCTGTCTTAGGGCAGCTAAGATCACCACTTTATTTTAAGAATGGGAAATATCAGAATAATAGTAGAGAGAATTATTTATTTCAGCTTTTATTTCTTTCATCACATTCCCAGTGGGTCAGAAGGTTACGTGAACTCAATTAGTATTTGGTAGCATTGCCTTGACATTGTTTAACTTGGGTCAAACATTCCAGGTGGCCTTCCACAAGATTCCCACAATAATTTGGGTGAATTTTGGCCCATTCCTCCTGACAGAGCTGGTGTAACTGAGGCAGGTTTGTAGGCCTTGCTCACACATACTTTTCAGTTCTGCCCACAAATTGTCTGTTGGATTGAGGTCAGGGCTTTGTGATGGCCACTCCAATACCTTGACTTTGTTGTCCTTAAGCCATTTTGACACAACTTTGTAAGTATGCTTGGGGTCATTGTCCATTTGGAAGATCCATTTGCGACCAAGCTTTAACTTCCTGATTGTTGTCTTGAGATGTTGCTTCAATATATCCACATAAATTTCCGTCCTCATGAAGCCATCTATTTTGTGAAGTGCACCAGTCCCTCCTGTAGCAAAGCACCCATACAACATGATGCTGCCACCCCCATGCTTCACGGTTGGGATGGTGTTCTTCGGCTTGCAAGCCTCCCCCTTTTTCCTCCAAACATTATGGCAAGCAGATCTATTTTTGTTTCATCAGACCAGAGGACATTTCTCCAAAAAGCACAATCTTTGTCCCCATGTGCAGTTGCAAACCATAGTCTGGCTTTTTTATGACAGTTTTGGAGCAATGGCTTCTTCCTTGCCGAGCGGCCTTTCAGGTTATGTCGATATAGAACTCGTTTTACTGTGGCTATAGATAATTTTGTACCTGTTTCCTCCAGGATCTTCACAAGGTCCTTTGCTGCTGTTCTGTTATCGATTCACACTTTTCGCACCAAAGTAGGTTCATCTCTAGGAGACAGAACGCGTCTCCTTCCTGAGTGGAATGACGACTGCGTGGCACATGGTGTTTATACTTGCGTTCTATTGTTTGTACAGATGAACGTGGTACCTTCAGGCCTTTGGAAATTGCTCCCAAGGATGAACCAGACCTGTGGAGGTCCACAATTAATTTCTGAGGTCTTAACTGCTTTTTATTTTCCCATGATGTCAAACAAACAGGCACTGGATTTGAAGTTAAGCCTTGAAATACATCCACTGGTACACCTCCAATTGACTCAAACTATGTAATTTATTCTATCAGGTCCTTCTACAGCCATGACATAATTTTCTGGAATTTTCCAAGCTGTTTGAAGGCATAACTTAGTGCATATAAACTTCTGACCCACTGGAATTGTGATACAGTGAATTATAAGTGAAATAATCTGTCTGTAAACAATTGTTAGAAAAATGATTTGTGTCATGCACAAAGTAGATGTCCTATCCAACTTGTCCTATCCAGCTAGAACTATAGTTTGTTAACAAGAAATTTGTGGGCTGGTTGAAAAGTTTTAATGACTCCAACCTAAGTGTATGTAAACTTCCGACTTCAACTGTACATTCATAGAGTACCAGTACCAGATCAATGTGCTGGGTATGAGATATTTGACGTAGATATGTACACTACCGTTCAAAAGTTTGGGGTCACGTAGAAATGTCCTTGTTTTTGAAAGAAAAGCACATTTTTTGTCCATTAAAATCACATGAAATTGATCAGAAATACAGTGTAGACATTGTTAATGTTGTAAATGATTATTGTGGCTGGAAACGGCAGATTTTTTATTAAATGTCTACAGTGGCGTACAGAAGCACATTATCAGAAACCATCACTCCTGTGTTCCAATGGCACATTGTGTTAGCTAATCCATGTTTATAATTTTAAAAGGCTAATTGATCATTAGAAAACCCTTTTGCAATTATGTTAGAACAGCTGAATACTGTTGTGCTTATTAAAGAAGCAATAAAACAGGCCTTCTTTAGACTAGTTGTGCATCTGGAGCATCTCTATTTTTATTTTATTTTATTTATTTTTTACCTTTATTTAACTTGGCAAGTCAGTTAAGAACAAATTCTTATTTTCAATGACGGCCTAGGAACAGTAGGTTAACTGCTTGTTCAGGGGCAGAAGGACAGATTTGTACCTCGTAAGCTCGGGGATTCGAACTTGCAATCTTTCGGTTACTAGTCCAACGCTCTAAACACTAGGCTACCCTACACAGGGTTCAATTCTCGGGCCGAATCCTTTCACTGTATATATCAACGATTTCGCTCTTGCTGCAGGTGATTCCCTGATCCACCTATATGCAGACAACACCATTCTGTATATATCTGGCTCTTCTTTGGACACTGTGTTATCAAACCTCCAAACAAGCTTCAATGCCATACAACACTCCTTCCGTGGCCTCCAACTGCTCTTAAATGCTAGTAAAACTAAATGCATGCTCTTCAACTGATCGGTGCCCTCCTGTCCCCACGTCTAGCAACACTACTCTGGATGGTTCTGACTTAGAATATGTGGACATCTATAAGTAGGTGTCTGGCTAGACTGCAAACTCTCCTTCCAGACTCATATCAAACATCTCCAATCCAAAATTAAATCTAGAATCGGCTTCCTATCTCGCAACAAAGCCTCCTTTACTCACGCCGCCAAACATACCCTCGTAAAACTATCCTACCGATCCTCGACTTCGGCGATGTCATTTACAAAATAGCCTCCAACACTCTACTCAGCAAATTGGATGCAGTCTATCACAGTGCCATCCATTTCGTCACCAAAGCCCCATATACCACCCACCACTGCGATCTGTATGCTTTCGTCAGCTGGCCCGACACATATTCGTCGCCAAACCCACTGGCTCCAGGTCATCTATAAGTATTTGCTAGGTAAAGCTCTGCCTTATCTCAGCTCACTGGTCATGATAATAACACTCACCCGTAGCACGCGCTCCTGCAAGTATATCTCACTGGTAATCCCCAAAGCCAACACCTCATTTGGCCGCCTTTCCTTCCAGTTCTCTGCTGCCAATGACTGGAACGAATTGCAAAAATCGCTGAAGTTGGAGACTTATATCTCCCTCAATAAATTGAAACATCAGCTATCTGAGCAGCTAACGATCACTGCAGCTGTACACAGCCCATCTGTAAATATCCCATCCAATCTACCCACCTCATCCTCATATTGTTTTTATTTACTTTTTTGCACATCAACATTTCTACTTGCACATCATCATCTGCACATCTATCACTCCAGTGTTAATTTGCTTGTAATTGTAATTAAAGAGTGGGGCCTCACACTTGTTATATTCTGGTTAGAGCCAGTATGCGCTGTTCTGTGAATGGAGTAGTACACAGCATTGTACCAGATCTTGAGTTTCTTGGCAATTTCTCATATGGAATAGCCTTCATTTCTCAGAACAAGAATAGACTGATGAGTTTCAGAAGAAACTTCTTTGTTTCTAGCCATTTTGAGCCTGTAATCGAACCCACAAATGCTGATGCTCCAGATACTCAGCTAGTCTAAAGGCCTGTTTTATTGCTTCTTTATCAGAACAACAGTTTTCAGCTGTGCTAACACAATTGCAAAAGGGTTTTCTAACGATCAATTAGCCTTTTAAAATGATAAACTTGGATTAGCTAACACAATATGCCATTGGAACACATGCTTATGTAGATATTCCATTCAAAATCAGCCGTTTCCAGCTACAATAGACATTTACAACATTAACAATCTCTACACTGTATTTCGGATCAATTTGACGTTATTTTAAAGGACAAAAAACGTGCTTTTCTTTCAAAAACAAGGACATTTCTAAGTGACCCCAAATGTATGAATGGTAGTGTACATGAAGGAAGGGTAAAGTGACTAGGCATCAGGATAGATAATAATAAGAGTAAAATAAAGAAGAGTAGCAGCAGCATATGATGAGTGTAAAAGTGTGTGAGGGTGTGTACGTGTTCTGGTGTGACTGTGATGTCATTAACTTGTAAATAGCTCTGTGTTGGTTCACCTTCCTGTTATAACAGTGAGTCACCCGAGAGTGAGGTAAATGAGCTGACTGAAAATGGAATAGCACTCCACTGACTGTAAGAGTCACTCTGGATAAGAGTGCCTGCTAAATGAACAAAATGTAAACGTCTGGTGCTCTCATCACTGGCTTCTGATATTGACTGGGGGACTGGTTACTAGAAATGAAGCCAGTACCTAAACAGATGTAGCTCGAACAAGAGGTTGACTATATAATATAAGTCATAAAATAAAATGTTCAATAAAACTCGGAAGAGACAATAAATGCCTTCCACACCATAACAGCAGAATGTCTGCTTTGTTTATATGCTAGAAATTGTAGAACTCCCCCATTCACTGCCTTTCATTGGGATTGGCTTGGATCGGCACAGTATGACCCATGTCATCAAGACCTGTCCAGATGGGTTAACTATTTGGTTTTCAATCTGCCGTCTGGGGTCCCAAGTGTCCATTTTTACTCAACGCTCCAATTGGTCAGAGTGAGGACACAGGTGTAGTTCCATTTGAGTAATCCCAACTCACTTCCGTTAATGCTCCCTCACCTCATCAACACTCCCCCGTCTCCCTTACCGCCCTCCCCCTCTTCTCCCCCACCCATCTCAATGTCACAGATTCCCAAAGCACTTGGCCTCTCAATATCAAAATGGAAAAGCTCTCTATTGAACTAAGTAGGATGAGGAATAAATCATGCCGTTGTATAATGAACTCTATACACCTTCTCCACCAGGGAAGCCCACCTGAAGAGACTAGACTGATGGATGGACTGATGGATGGACTGATGGATGATGATCACAGGAACATCCGGACCACAGCTCACCCAAACCCTCTCATTAGCCTGGCTAGCTAGCCCCAAACAGAGACCCAGTCAACGTGATGTGTTATTCACACCATTCTCAGAGCTGGAGATTCAGACATGGATGGGAGTGGGCTTCCAGTTGCTAAAGCAGTGTTGTGAATGTTGACACGCACCATAGCTAGCTTGATGACACCTTAATTGGGGAGGACGGGCTCATGTTAATGACTGGAGTGGAATCAGTGGAATGATATCAAATACATCAAACACAAGGTTTTCATGTTTTTGATGCCAAACCATTTGCTCCGTTTTGGACATTATTATGAGCCGTTCTAGCCTCAGCAGCCTCCTGTGCTTGGGTGCTAACCTTAGCATAGATAATAGTATTCAATGTAATGGTAGTACTCTGACGGCCTATGAGTCTTGAAGTAAACAGTGAAAGCAGATGATGTTGTCACTAAGAGGTCCCGACTAAGAGGTCTGGGTCTGGCTCTGTCTATGTGTCTGTGTCTGTGGCTGTGTTTTCATCTAATTTCCTTGTAGCTGTTTCTCAGTCTGACAGGGAAGCACAAACATCACAGAACCTCATTACCAACAATACAGGCCATTTTTACTTGTTTATTTCCACCCACTCCTTTGTGCCTGTGAGGGACACATCTTCTCACAGTGAGTCGTGTTTCTTTAAAACACATTAGGTCACCAGTGATAGGCAATCTCCCTGAGCTGTCCGACTGCTGCAATAAACACTAATAATACGGCACTCACAAACAAACACGCACGCACATACGCACACACAAACACGCACGCACATACGCACACACAAACACGCACGCACTTACGCAAACACACAAACACGCACGCACATACGCACACATACAAACACGCACGCACATACGCACACACACAAACACGCACGCACATACGCACACACACAAACACGCACGCACATACGCACACACACAAACACGCACGCACATACGCACACACACAAACACGCACGCACATACGCACACACACAAACACGCACGCACATACGCACACACACAAACACGCACGCACATACGCACACACACAAACACGCACCCACATACGCACACACACAAACACGCACGCACATACGCACACACACAAACACGCACGCACATACGCACACACACAAACACGCACGCACATACGCATATACACATATGAAAACAGCCTGAGGTTGGGGAACAAAACACATTTCATAATGAATGAGGTGTTATTTGATCATGTGCCTTTCAACGCTGATAGAGAAAGAGGTGGGCAGAGGGGGATGAATAGGGAAGAGAGAGGATGAGAAGGAGGGAAAGGAGGCGAGAGAGGGGGGATAAGGATGTGGAATTGAGGGGGAAGTAGTGTGCTGTGTTATGTTTAAATGGAGCAGATTTCACTCAATCATTCTCTTTCATCTCCCTCTTACACACACACACACACACACACACACACACACACACACACACACACACACACACACACACACACACACACACACACACACACACACACACACACACACACACACACACACACACACACACACACACACACACACACACACACGAAGCTCCCTGAAAATAGCCCTCTCAAAACCTCATATTAATTAATGAGAATCTAATCAAAAAACTATCCATTGCCCCGATTCAAATTATCACTTATTAATGATAATTGAAAACTACAGATGATCTGATGGGTCTGAAATTAGAGAGGGAGTTTCTAGTCATTTCAATCATTCATTTTTGATATCAAAGATAGCGGAATACTTTAACATTTGACTGAATAAGAGTCTGTACCCATCTCAAGCTGAAAGTGCAGAGCCAGGATTTTCCCTCAGTCATAGAGACAGGCCAGTTCAACAGCTCAAACACATCACTCACGCATCAGACCTTCTTCTCTCACACATCAGACTCATGTTTTATTCACTATATTTCATAACCGTATTTCTCCCCCCTAATCCTCAAACAGCTATGACAGCTTAGAAGAGCTGCCTGTCATAGACTGTTACGGCATTATGTTGGAAAACACTACAGCTGTCCTTCAAAGCCAAGCTTTCTGCTATTCTATTTCATGTGCGGCTTGTATATCTTCTATATAATACAATTGAATTACACACAATTCCGCCTTCAAAAACACACCAGTTATTTCAGATATCTTTTCACAAACACTTACTCACAAACACTTACAAAGGAAGTCGAAGAGCCTACTCACTGGGCAAAAACTGGTTGAATGAAAGTTCTTTCTACGTCATTTCAACTGCAAAAAAATCAATGTGATGACATGGAATCAATGTGGAAACTGATTGGATTTTTTTCAACCAACTTTTAACCTAAATGCAATGACATGGTGACATTTTATGTGACAACTCAATCAAATGTAAATCAAAACTAGATGTTGAATTGATGTCTTTGGCCAGTGGGTAGTTTATATTCTTTAGTGTCCCTAGTGCTTGTTGAAGGCAGTTGTATACATGTAGATACAGTAGAGTTGTGTGTGTGTGTGTGTGTGTGTGTGTGTGTGTGTGTGTGTGTGTGTGTGTGTGTGTGTGTGTGTGTGTGTGTGTGTGTGTGTGTGTGTGTGTGTGTGTGTGTGTGTGTGTGTGTGTGTGTGTGTGTGTGTGTCTGTTACTGGAAAAAAAAAGAATGTGTGCTGTAGCCTGCAGGCTTTGTCAGCATGGATTAAGAGCAGAAAGGTCAATACAGTCTCCTCTGTCTACCAAGGACTATCAGACTGCCTGCTGGAGAGAGACCGCAGTACAGTACAGCACGGACACGGGCACGGGCACGGACACGGGAGAGGAAAGCTCTGCCAGTGGAGGGGTATTATCTTGCACCACAGCTATTGTTTATGAAATCAATGGGAGACTGGAATTTGAAGACATTTGTGAAATGACTATTGTGCATTATTGTTTTGTAGAAGTGCCTGTGTCTCTGTGTGTACTACAGTAGTCATTTAGGTTTGTGTGTGTGCATATGTTGTGTGCTCCTTTGAGTGTGTGTTTGTTTCTGTCTGTCTGTGTACTACGTTTGTCATTTAGGTGTGTGTGTGCGTTTGTGTTTGTGCACCTTTGAGTGTGTGTTTGTTTCTGTCTGTCTGTGTACTACGTTTGTCATTTAGGTGTGTGTGTGCGTATGTGTTTGTGCACCTTTTTAGTGTGTGTTTATGTGTCTCTCTTTCTGTACGACCATCATCATGTTTCACGTTAGCCAGAGCCACTTGTCAAGGAGCTCCATTTTACATGTCCCTTGACGTGTGCAACTGTCACACTGAAGGAGCCAGGATATGACTCTCTAACGTATAGTCAGCCATTCCGGTACTGAATAGTTTCCACCTGCTTCCACTCTGGGGGTAAGCTGAGCCAGGCAGGTCGGGCAGGTCGGGCCCATGGACCTCAGCCCCTGTTCTGAGCTAATTATTGGGGATGTTTAATGGGTGAGAGGGCCATGGTTGATAAGTACAATTACTGAACACAATACTGCTCTGCCAGTTAGTCTGCTGTTAACAGGACCATGTGGAGGACAGGACAGAGGAAGGAGGAGAGAAGGGGAAAGGCGGTGGAAGCAGGGAGGTTGAGGCAGAGAGAACAGCCAGTAGGAAAGAGGGATGAGGGGGGGGTCTACAGTCCTTGCCCTGAGATTTATTCAACACTTGAAGGGTAATCAATGATTTTGTTCTCCCCATGGTGGATTGGGAGAGGGGAGCTAAAGTTAAACAACACACAGGCGCACAAACACCTACCAGCACG
Source organism: Oncorhynchus gorbuscha (assembly GCF_021184085.1). NCBI lineage: Eukaryota > Metazoa > Chordata > Actinopteri > Salmoniformes > Salmonidae > Oncorhynchus > Oncorhynchus gorbuscha. The sequence continues at coordinate 21,796,630 of NC_060185.1, forward strand.
CACATACCATCATTCACCTGGAGTTGCTATGGGTATAGAGTTTGTGTCATCCTCGGAGTCTGCAGGTAACACACACACACACACACACACACACACACACACACACACACACACACACACACACACACACACACACACACACACACACACACACACACACACACACACACACACACACACACACACACACACACACACACACACACACACACACACACACACACACACAGCAAAGCAAATGAACTGCTCGCTCATGTAGAAATATGTATAGAACGCAGGGCGTAATCAACCTAATGTGACTCATGATCACCCAGTCTTCAACACCAACAATGAGATGATCTGTCTGGCCAGAGCAACAATGGCTGCCAAGGCCAGGCAGACCAGACAGGGAGGGAGGAAGGCAGGTTGGCCACTTGTGAGAGAGGAAGACGGGGGACAGGTCTGGAGAGGTGATCCACTTACTAATGGTCCAGATTGATAAATGGGCGGTTAGTCATTACGGGCTGGAAAATTAAGAAGTGGTTTATCATGGCACAGTGGTGGTTGGCAGCAGGGAGGGCAATGAGTGGAGAGGAGGGTGTCATAGGAAGGCTCCTTACTGGAGTGATTGAGGGTCGGGTAGAGGGGGATGGTATGGGTTGATTGTGATGATGGTGGGGGGCTCACAGCAGGCTTGGTAAATGAGATAGGGGATGCTGCTGGGTAATGGACACCAGGAGGACTGGGATGCTTCACCTTCTCAAGGACAAAAGCTGAGATTAACGTCCCTCCCTCTCTATACAAGACACACTACTTCCCCAATCTTCGACTCACAGAGGAGCTCAACCTCCTCTCTCATTTCTCACAGGGATTGTATCCCATGCTCTCTGTATGTGTATGCATACTCGGTTTTTCTAATGACTGCCTTGCCTGGTTCACCAACTACTTTGCAGACAGAGTTCAGTGTGTCAAATCGGAGGGCATGTTGTCCGATCCTCTGGCAGTTTCTATGGAGGTACCACAGGGTTCAATTCTCGGGCCGACTGTTTTCTCTGTATATATCAATGATGTTGCTCTTGCTGCGGGTGATTCCCTGATCCACCTCTACGCAGACGACACAATTCTGTATACTTCTGGCCCTTCCTTGGACACTGTGCTATCTAACCTCCAAACGAGCTTCAATGTCATACAACACTCCTTCCGTGGCCTCCAACTGCTCTTAAACGCTAGTAAAACCAATTGCATGCTTTTCAACCGTTCGCTGCCTGCACCCGCCCTCCCGACTAGCATCACCACCCTGGATGGTTCCGACCTAGAATATGTGGACATCTATAAGTACCTAGGTGTCTGGCTAGACTGCAAACTCTCCTTCCAGACTCATATCAAGCATCTCCATTCCAAAATCAAATCTAGAGTCGGCTTTCTATTTCGCAACAAAGCCTCCTTCACTCACGCCGCAAAACTTACCCTCGTAAAACTCACTATACTACCGATCCTCGACTGTATGCTCTAGTCGGCTGGCCCTCGCTACATGTTCGTCGCCAGACCAATTGGCTCCAGGTCATCTACAAGTCTATGCTAGGTAAAGCTCCGCCTTATCTCAGTTCACTGGTCACGATGGCAACACCCACCCGTAGCACGCGCTCCAGCAGGTGTATCTCACTGATCATCCCTAAAGCCAAAATCTAATTTGTCCACCTTTCCTTCCAGTTCTCTGTTGCCTGTGACTGGAACGAATTGCAAAAATCTCTGAAGTTGGAGACTTTTATCTCCCTCACCAACTTTAAACATTTGCTATCTGAGCAGCTAACCGATCACTGCAGCTGTACATAGTCCATCAGTATATTGTCCACCCAATTTACCTACCTCATCCCCATACTGTTTTTATTTTATTTACTTTTCTGCTCTTTTGCACACCAGTATCTCTACCTGCACATGTTCATCTGATCATTTATCACTCCAGTGTTAATATGCTAAATTGTAATTATTCACTCCTATGGCCTATTTATTGCCTACCTCCTCATGCCTTTTGCACACAATGTATATAGATTATTTTTTTTCTACTGTGTTATTGACTTGTTAATTGTTTACTCCATGTGTAACTCTGTGTTGTCTGTTCACACTGCTATGCTTTATCTTGGCCAGGTCGCAGTTGCAAATGAGAACTTGTTCTCAACTAGCCTACCTGGTTAAATAAAGGTGAAATAAAAATAAAATAAATAAAACATTCGTGCAAATAACCATGAACGTGTGTGTGTGTCTATATATGTATGTATATCAACTCTGTATGGTTCCTCTTCCACATACCTTTTCCTCTGGCCCCAGGAGTTGCCCTTCTCATCCCTCTTCATCCTCCTCACTCGTCCAGAGGAGCAGTCTGATTATTTGCATTGGCTCCCTCCAGGAACCAGAGATTACACCTCCTGTAGTTGTCTCTGCTTCATCTCTGTCCAGGTGTCTGAACACTCCCTCACAGTGGGACACACTCTCCACAAGCCTAACATGACATGATACAGAATAGGGCTGCGACGGTCATGCAATTTTGTCAGCATGTGATTTTCAAGCAAATAACTGGTCTCACGGTAATTGACCGTTAATTAACATAGGCTACAAGCCACTGATGCAGACCTTTGGAGCATCTACATTTAAAAAAAGTCTAATAAATCCATGTAATATAGTCTACAACATCACAATACATCCATTATTTATTTTAGACAGGTTTAAAGAAACATGATATTTCAGTAGAACAGAATAACATACTCTGACATGTCCTTATATTTAGCCCTGATCTGTGTCAGGATTTGGCCAGGGTTGTTCCGGTTTTTGGTCACTAGATGCCCCCATTGTGCCTTTTGACCTTTTGTTTTCCCTTGATCCCCATTATTATAAACCCTTTGTTTTACTCAGTTCTTTGCTCTGTGTTTGTATGTTAGCACCCAGCCCTAGTACTCTGTGAACTCTTGTTGTTCCCGGTGGACTCTCTTGTGGAATTCTGTTTTTTGTTCTTGTTTGTTTGTTTTTTAATTATCTTTTGAGGCCTTTTTGTGCTATACCTTCCACCTTGTGGATTTACCTTTTTGTCTTGGAGGATTACCTTTGTTCTTGTGGAATTCCTTTTGAGGTTGTGGAGTTACATGTTTTCCTGAAGAACTTCACTTTTTACTTCATTAAATACACCGTCTCAAGTACTGCTGTGTCTGCCTCACCTTCTGGGTTCTGCTGACTATTCGTGGCTCTCACTCCGGAGACCTGGGTTCGTAACCGGGTCCTGACCGAAACACAGAGCCAGAAATGAACCCAGAGGCAGCCAGTTCCCAGGACCTTGTTGCCATGCTGTCCCACCACCAGGAGACTGTCCAACGCCACGAAGCCGCCCTGGTTCAGCAAGAGGCCTTAATGGCTAAACATTCTCATCTTCTGGCGGAGATGCTGACTTCCATAAAGCAGATATCTGATCGACTTACCCCGGCAACAGTTCCCGTCCCAGTACCTCAGATTCACGTACCCATGGCAGTTAACCCTCTGGCTGAACCTCGTCTTCCACCTCCCCAACGGTTCTCAGGTGATCCAAGTGCTTGTAAAGGGTTTCTCACCCAATGTTCTCTCTCCTTCGAACTGCAACCCTCGACGTTCCCCACCGACCGGTCTAAGATCGCATATATCATCACCCTGCTGTCGGAAAAAGCCCTGGCCTGGGCTACTGCTGTGTGGGTTGCCCATAGTTCCTGCTGTGCCAGCTACTCTGCCTTTGCTGAGGAATTCAAACGAGTGTTTCAAGGCCCAAGCAGTGGTCCTGACTCAGCCAAACAGCTCCTGACTCTCCACCAGGGTCGGCGCAGCGTGACGGACTATGCCATCCAGTTCCGCACGGTGGCAGCAGCGAGTGGCTGGAACAACGAGGCGCTCACTGTGTGCTTTCTGAAAGGCCTTTCCGACACTATCCAAGATGAACTGGCCACTCGGGAACCACCGGACAAACTCGAGTCCCTGATCAAGTTGGCCTCACGCATTGACCAGCGTCTGAGAGAGAGAGAACTCAAAAGTAGACCTCTAGCCCCTATCAGTCCCAGCTCCGAGTTCCCACCTTTATCCTCGCTGGCTCCACCGGAACTCATGCAGATTGGACGCATCTCCCAGGCTGAGAGAGACCGCCGGATGAGGGAGCGACGCTGTCTATATTGCGGCAAACCGGGCCATTTCCGTTCCACGTGTCCCGGGTTCCAGGGAAACGCTCTGTCCCGTACAGACCGGGGGGAACTGTAACGGGAAACATAACCTCCTCCCATCCGTAAAACTCCCGTCTGCTCATTCCAGTCACCCTTTCCTGGGACAACCACAAGCTTCACCTTCAAGCCTTGGTAGACTCTGGAGCCGCAGGTAACTTCATGGATGGTGTCTGGGCGAAGGAGAATGGCGTTCCCTCTGAACCTCTAAGTGACCCCATGAGGGTTACTACATTGGATGGAAGCCCTTTGGGATCTGGACTTGTCACTCATGTCACTACCTCCTTGCGACTTTCAGTTTCACAACACCAGGAATTGATGAACTTTCATTTGATCTCCTGTTCCGAGTTCCCTCTCGTCCTTGGCTACCCCTTGCTTCACAGCCATAACCCTCACATCGACTGGTCTGTGGGCACTATCAAGCAGTAGGGTCCTACGTGCCAAGCTACTTGTATTTTCACGAATTCCCCGAGTTCTACTCCCGAGTCTTTAGAATCCATCGACCTGACCCGAGTTCCCGAGTGTTACCATGACCTCAAACTGGTATTTAGCAAACAGAGGGCCACCATGCTACCACCCCATAGACCTTATGATTGCCCCATCGAACTGTTTCCGGGCACTTGCCCCCCCAGGGGTCGGATCTTTTCCCTATCTCCACCCGAACGAGCTGCTATGGATACCTACATCAAGGACGCTCTGGAAGCAGGCCTCATGCATCCATCCACCTCCCCGGCGGGAGCAGGGTTTTTCTTTGTGGCCAAGAAAGACGGTGGATTACGTCCTTGAATCGACTACCGGGGACTCAATGCCATAACCGTCCGTAACCGTTACCCGCTACCCGCTACCCGCTACCCCTTATGGCCACAGCCTTCGAAATGCTCCAGGAAGCAGTTGTTTTCACTAAGCTTGACCTGCGTAACGCATACCATCTTGTGCGGATCAGACCTGGTGACGAGTGGAAGACCGCTTTCAACACGCCTACTGGTCACTATGAATACTTGGTGATGCCCTTCGGCCTGACCAACGCCCCAGCGGTGTTCCAAGCGCTCATAAACGATGTGCTTAGGGATATGCTTAACATATTTGTGTTCGTTTACTTGGATGACATCCTCATCTTTTCGAGCTCTCTTCAAGAACACACAAAGCATGTCAGACAAGTACTCAAACGCCTCCTAGACAGCCATCTGTACGTTAAGCCGGAAAAATGTGAATTCCATTCATCCCGAGTACAATTCCTGGGATTTGTTGTGGAACCCGGTCGAGTCCAAATGGACCCCAGGAAGGTAGGGGCGGTAGCGGATTGGCCCACCCTCAAATCCGTTAAGGAAGTTCAGTGTTTCCTGAGCTTCACTAACTTTTACCGCAAGTTCATCAAGAACTTCAGCTTGGTGGCAGCCCCTCTCTCAGCTTTAACCAAGGGTGGCAATGCAAGGTTTTTGTGGAGAAGAGAAGCTGAGACGGCCTTCCAAGGACTCAAGCAGCGCGTCCTCTCTGCTCCCATCCTGATACTACCGACTACGGATGAACCGTTTGTGGTGGAGGTAGACGCCTCAGAGGTTGGTGTTGGAGCTGTCCTGTCTCAGAGGGGTGAAGACAAGAAGCTTCATCCGTGCGCTTTCTTCTCACACCGGCTTACCCCGGCTGAGAGGAACTACGATGTGGGGGATCGTGAACTCCTAGCGGTTAAGATGGCATTGAAGGAATGGAGACACTGGCTCGAGGGGTCTTCTCACCCGTTTCAAGTGCTTACGGACCACAAAAATCTGGAGTATATCCAGCAGGCGAAGCGGTTGAACTCTAGACAAGCTAGATGGTCTCTTTTCTTCAATCGATTCCAGTTTATCCTCACCTATCGGCCCGGGTCGAAGAATCTCAAACCGGATGCCCTGTCCCGAGTCTACGCTCCTGCCATTCGAGATGACACGGACATGCCTGTCCTTCCTGCTGCTAAGATCGTGGCTCCGATCTCGTGGCAAGTTGAGGATACCGTGAGACGAGCTCAAGCTATTGAACCGGACCCGAAAGGAGGTCCTGCCAATCGGTTGTTTGTCCCCAAGGCAGTGAGGACTCAGGTCCTTCTGTGGGGGCACTCCTCTCGCCTCACCTGTCACCCGGGCGTAGGTCGCACCTTGGAGTTCATCCAGTAAGTTCTGGTGGCCTACCATAAGAGAAGACGTTGCCACTTTCGTCAATGCTTGCCCGTGTGCTGCCAGGGCAAATCTTCTCACCTCCGCCCACAAGGACTCCTTCACACTTTACCTGTTCCCCACAGACCCTGGTCCCATATCTCGTTGGACTTTATTACTGGCCTTCCTCCATCCCATGGCAATACTACTATCCTAGTCATAATCGACAGGTTTTCAAAGGCGGCCAGGTTCGTCCCTCTGACTAAGTTACCTTCTGCCAAGGAAACGGCTGAGTTGGTAATTAATCATGTGTTCCGAGTCTTCGGCATTCCTCAAGATATGGTTTCTGACAGAGGTCCCCAGTTCGCCTCTAGGTTTTGGAAGGCCTTCTGCCAACTCATGGGGGCTTCTGCCAGTCTATCTTCAGGGTACCATCCCGAGTCCAACGGCCAAACAGAGAGGATGAATCAAGAGCTGGAAACCACCCTCCGATGTATGACTCGTAACAACCCGTCCACATGGTCGTCCTTCATTGTTTGGGCCGAATACGCGCACAACACCTTGCGCTCCTCCTCCACTGGTATGTCCCCGCACGAGTGTCAGTTTGGCTATGCCCCTCCATTGTTCCCGGACCAGGAGGCAGAAGTCAGAGTGCCTTCAGCCTTGAAGTTCGTCAGACGTTGTCGGCTTATGTGGAGGAAAACCCGTCTTAATCTTATGCGTTTCTCACAGAGGTACCAACAACAAGCAACAGACGTCACCGTCCCGGGCCTACCTTGCGCCCCGGCCAGAGAGTCTGGCTCTCCACAAGAGACTTACCACTACGGGTGGAGTCTCGCAAGCTGTCCCAAAAATACATCGGTCCCTTTATGGTTGCCAGGAGAGTTAACCCTGTTTCTTATCGCCTACACTTACCCAGATCCCTTAAGATTAATCCCACGTTTCACATTTCCTTATTAAAACCTGTTGTTTTTTCTCTCCTTTTCCCAGCAGACAGACCTCCCCCTCCGCCTCGTGTCATTGGAGGCCTGCCGGCTTATACCGTCCATCGGATACTGGATTCCCGCCGGGTGCAGCGGTCCTGGCAGTATCTGGTGGACTGGGATGGCTACGGTCCCGAGGAGCGCTCCTGGGTTCCTGCCAAAGACATACTGGACCCTGACCTCATTCGTCAGTTCAGGGCCCTCCACCCTGAGAGAGCTGGTAGGAATGTCAGGAGCCGTTCCTAGGGGGGGAATTCTGTCAGAATTTGTCCAGGGTTGTTCCGGTTTTTGGTCACTAGATGCCCCCATTGTGCCTTTTGACCTTTTGTTTTCCCTTGATCCCCATTATTATTTGCACCTGTGCCTCGTTTCCCCTGATTGTATTTAAACCCTTTTTTATACTCAGTTCTTTGCTCTGTGTTTGTATGTTAGCACCCAGCCCTAGTACTCTGTGAACTATTGTTGTTCCCGGTGGACTCTCTTGTGGAATTCTGTTTTTTGTTCTTGTTTGTTTGTTTTTTAATTATCTTTTGAGGCCTTTTTGTGCTATACCTTCCACCTTGTGGATTTACCTTTTTGTCTTGCAGGATTACCTTTGTTCTTGTGGAATTCCTTTTGAGGTTGTGGAGTTACATGTTTTCCTGAAGAACTTCACTTTTTACTTCATTAAATACACCGTCTCAAGTACTGCTGTGTCTGCCTCATCTTCTGGGTTCTGTTGACTATTCGTGGCTCAGTTGGTTTAGTGACTGTTTCTCACTCCGGAGACCTGGGTTCGTAACCGGGTCCTGACAATCTGTCTATGCCATATGGCTGTGGGCTACACTAGTTCATTTAGCAGACAAGATTTGCTTAGAATTCCATGGCATTCTTTTATATTATTTTATATTATGAAGAATACAATTGAACAAAGCTGAATAAAATAGAAAGGATATTTTCTCCAAATGATTTGAGGGCGTGCACACATGCGGCTATTCTGTGTTGAGCGGTTAACAAATAAACAGGTACTCCTATATGCTTCATTTAGAGTTAGTTATGTAACAATAGTTGTTCTACAAACGTGGGGCTACACGTTTTTATGTTTAATACATTGTAAGGCTGCATGATGCGACTCTAATGATGATTCGAAAAAAGTCGCATTAAGGGAAGAGCTCAGCTTTTTTTGCACAGGCTGCACACATTTCATCAGTCTCTCATTCACAATTTGAAAAGCACTTGATAATGCCCCAAACTTCCCGGCGGCATCCCCTTCGTGTGGCTGTAATGCCCCTAAAACAAGCCATGGCTTTTGTGGCCGGTGGCCGTTGTGCCCTTGAGCTGAATTTAATCATTATAATTGCCCTCTCCTGCCTGCCTGCTCTGAAGCACCTCTCACTCACATGGCTCTCTGTCACGTGATCGGGTCTTTCTCATAGGCTACAAGTGAAGACAGATACATCGGACAGACACATCAGGGATGCAACTGCTTAAGTCCTTAGCCGAGGCGCATATTGAATATAGTGGAAGAACTGTCCACATGTACTTTTCGTCAGCCAACAATATGAATAGGCATAACAAGCAGCAAAAGCACTAGCCTATGTCAATCTACTATCCCTTATAGTAAAAATGCAAACATTCCAAACATAGTCTGGGACAGTTGTGGGATGCGATAGATCCCAAATGAATACGATCACTGGCATTTAAAAAATTAAGCAATGAAACTGACGCAACAGTTCAGAATGTTTAGCTTAAAATGTTGATAAGGTATTAGGCTATTTCTTCACATTATAAGAGAGGCAGTAGGCTAAAAGCGCAAATGTTCCATTAACAGGCAAACACCGTTATCAAAGTGACAGCAAACGCAATTATGCATGTAATGCTTTTGTTCTAAAGGTGCATTTTATGGTGAAAAGGATCTTACCCAAACTTGGAACTCATGTGCTGCTCATGTCTGCCAGTTAGGCTCTACACCCATTGTTATTTGGCCACTTTAGTTGTGATACAAACCTTATCAAAACATATAGTCCTATGGGCTAGGGTATATGACTTGTGTGACTGTGACTGGAAAAAAATGGCAAAAAAAGGCATGCACTGTTTCTTGCTTTAAGCTGGAAATCATTCACAAGTCATAATATATCATTCACAAGTGATACGCTAATGTCACCCATCAGAGTATTCTTGATTAAATCTTGTCTTTACATACGTATATGTGTGAAATTTGTTTTGATTTAGAATGAACCATTATCGTGCCCCTGTCTCGAAACAGGGGCAGGGGGAAAAACTATTTGTCATCTCTGTACTTAAATTGCAAATGGAGGATGCTTTTCCAGTGGTTAATTTTCATGCCAGCCAGGTAGGCTATACTCCTGTTGTAAAGATAAGCAATGTGCTTAATATTAGGAAAGTTGAGAAATAAATATAGTAGGCCTAGCCTATAGAAAGCTGATGGGATCCTCCTCTTTTTAATAGAGGCCATCACTTTGTTTTCTCACGCAATTGCACAGCCTATAGAAATGTTGCTCAACATGAGCTCATGTGCTCTCATGAAGTGTTTGATTAGATTTTTGATTAGATTTGCATTGATATCAGAGTGATTAGAGGGACAAAAAAAGTGCTGACTACCAAGCAGTTAGCAAGTTTGGTAGACTACTAATGACCATCAGCAGCATCAGAGCTTGGAGAAGCCTAATTACGTGACTGAACAGTCAGGTGGAATTTGACTGCCGTCATGACTCAGGACCGCAGTAACAGCACTAAAACATAGAAAGAAGATGGGAGGAAGGGAGGGGAGTAAGAAAACGAGAGAGAAAGAGTGCAGAAGGTAGAGGTAGAGAATGACAAACAGATAGTGAGAGCAAGTGGGAGAAAGAAAGGAGAAAGAGAGAGAGAAAGAGAGAGAGAGCGAGAGGGAGAGGGAGAGCGAGAGGGAGAGAGAGAGCGAGAGGGAGAAAGAGAGAGAGAGGGCGAGAGAGAGAGAGAAACAGCACAGGAGAAGCATAGCCAGAGCATGGGAGATGAATAGATAGAGGGGGAAGAGAGGCAGACAGAATGACAAGTAGACGGAGAGAGAGAGAGAGAGAGAGAGAGAGAGAGAGAGAGAGAGAGAGAGAGAGAGAGAGAGAGAGAGAGAGAGAGAGAGAGAGAGAGAGAGGTATAGGCTGAAGGTAGTGTGAGGGACATAACAGTTCTCCCAGAATGAATGATCAGAGTTCTATTCCAGGTGACATACCGTCTATTCAGAGTGCATTATAAGCACCTGAGGGCAATTTAAAAAAAGAAAATAGTTTGGAAATAAAGGTATTTTTATAAGTCTCATGCTGGCTGCTACTGTCAAAGCCACTCCGGGAAACTTGGAGCTTCATTAATGTTGCCAATATACTTGACTTAACCCCTCCTCCCCCTTTCTACATCTCTTCCATTTTCTCCTTCTCTTTGTCCCCATTTTCTCCTTCTCTTTATCTTTCCATGTCTATACTCCTCCTTTCGTTTCTCTCTATATTTCTAATCTGTCTCTCTCTTCCTCTCCCTCCCTCTCCCTCTCTCTCTTTCTCAGGTTAGTTAAAGCATGAACGATGGATCTAGTGTAGCTGTGGTCAGAGGTGGAGAAATGGGGGAGTAGCAGGATGACAGAGATTGAGATCTCTATAAATTCAATCTGTTATACATTAAACTGTCGACTGGCCCTTATGGAAACATATGGATTTATCTGTCTCTTTTTGTGTGTGTTCGAAGAGAACCTCGACTCTCCACCTCTTCATCGGGTTCACCTATTCACCGCGTCCATGTTCTGTTCTGTCTGTTTCTCTTTTCGAGCTCTGTCCATCTTTTCTCTTCTTTTACCTTTCATTGCTGTTGTACACAGGTGAGACCCAGGCATTAAATTGGTGAGTCACACACAAACACACAGTCACACCAAAATAGACCCCCCCTACGCTTGTACGAGAACAAAATGATTGTTTTTCACCTCTCCGTCTGCGGCAAGAAAAGAGTATCAATCATTGCCATGGCGACACCCTGCATCTTAATCTTACTGCAACTTACTGCTACATGGTACCGCTTTTCTTTTCATTTTCCTTCTCTTTGAAGGAGGGAGACTGAGGAAGGGAGGGGGTGGAAATAGGAAACAGAATAAATGTGTATTCTGACTGTCATTGATTTCAAACTTGTAACATAGACTCACCACTAAGATAGAAGACCTCAACTCAACCCCCTCTCCAACACACGTGCAGACAAAGACACACACACACATACGCACTCCCCAATTCTCCCACACAGGTGGCAAAATGCTACCCCTCTCCCCACATACTGGTCCAGGAACCCCCCACTGGGGATCAGACCCCACTCTACACACATGCTCTGTCACGCTCACCCTGGGCCCCCCAGGTCCCGATGTTGTCCATATATTATTGATATGAGTCGATGCAGGAGAATCAATGGCCATGGGGACGAGGGAGGCTGGGGGACATACGGCCATATCCATTCAACATGATCTGATCTGCATATCACTTTCCTCTTCTTCTCCTCTCTTCCTCTAAATATTTTCTATCGAAAACTCCAACACAATTGATTTTCTTTCTTTATCGTCCTAACCCAACCTGTGTTAACTTACCTACATCTCTCATCTCTATCCCTAATTTTCCTGTCCCAAACACTCCAGTACCAAACATTCCTAACCCAAACCCTCCTGTCCCATGCCCTCTTTTCTATTCCTAAGCCTTTCCTCTCCTTCTCTCCCATCCTAAATTCTCCCTCTCTACCATCCTCACTCCTCCCTCTCTCCTCCCTCTCTCCCATCCTCTCTCCTCCCTCTCTCCCATCATCACTGCTCCCTCTCTCCTCCCTCTCACCTCCCACTCTCCCATCCTCACTCCTCCCACCCTCACTCTTCCTACCCTCACTCCTCCCATCCTCACTCCTCCCATCCTCACTCCTCCCTCTCTCCCATCCTCACTCCTCACTCTCTCCCATCCTCCCTCCTCCCCTCCCATGCTCACTCCTCACTCTCTCCCATCCTCACTCCTCCCACCCTCACTCTTCCTACCCTCACTCCTCCCATCCTCACTCTTCCTACCCTCACTCCTCCCATCCTCACTCCTCCCATCCTCACTCCTCCCTCTCTCCCATCCTCACTCCTCACTCTCTCCCATCCTCCCTCCTCCCCTCCTATCATCACTCCTCACTCTCTCCCAGCATCACTGCTCCCTCTCTCCTCCCTCTCTCCTATCCTCACTCCTCCCTCTCACCTCCCACTCTCCCATCCTCACTCCTCCCACCCTCACTCTTCCTACCCTCACTCCTCCCATCTTCACTCCTCCCATCCTCACTCCTCCCTCTCTCCCATCCTCACTCCTCACTCTCTCCCATCCTCCCTCCTCCCCTCCCATGCTCACTCCTTACTCTCTCCCATCCTCACTCCTCCCACCCTCACTCTTCCTACCCTCACTCCTCCCATCCTCGCTCCTCCCATCCTCACTCCTCCCATCCTCACTCCTCCCATCCTCACTCCTCACTCTCTCCCATCCTCCCTCCTCCCCTCCCATCCTCACTCCTCCCTCTCTCACATCCTCCCTCCTCCCTCTCTCCCATCCTCCCTCCTCCCATCCTCACTCCTCCCTCTCTCCCACCCTCACTCCTCCCACTCCTCCCATCCTCACTCCTCCCTCTCTCCCATCCTCACTCCTCACTCTCTCCCATCCTCCCTCCTCCCCTCCCATCCTCACTCCTCACTCTCTCCTATCATCACTCCTCACTCTCTCCCAGCATCACTGCTCCCTCTCTCCTCCCTCTCTCCTATCCTCACTCCTCCCTCTCACCTCCCACTCTCCCATCCTCACTCCTCCCATCCTCACTCCTCCCTCTCTCCCATCCTCACTCCTCCCTCTCTCCCATCCATCCTCACTCCTCCCTCTCTCCCATCCTCACTCCTCCCTCTCTCCCATCCTCACTCCTCACTCTCTACCATCCTCACTCCTCACTCTCTCCCATCCTCACTCCTCACTCTCTCCCATCCTCACTCCTCACTCTCTCCCATCCTCACTCCTCCCATCCTCACTCCTCCCTCTCTCCCATCCTCACTCCTCCCTCTCTCCCATCCTCACTCTCTCCCATCCTCCCCTCCCATCCCAGTCCATCACTAGTGTGTGTGATGACAGTAGAGATGGGGGGAGGGGGGGGGGGTGTAGAGGGGGATAAAAAATTTCTCCTTTATGATTGTGTCAGGGATATTGGTATGGCACAAGGACGTCTGGAAGCAGGCTGATTTAATGTATGGGACAAACACACACACACACACACACACACACACACACACACACACACACACACACACACACACACACACACACACACACACACACACACACACACACACACACACACACACACACACACACACACACACACACACACACACACACACACACACACACACACACACACACACACACACACACACACAGGGCTATAACGGTGACAGTGACTGTGTGAAGACAGTGGGTTCTTTAGCGTGCCATTAGGGAAATGAGAGTAGATTTCCATCTCTCCATCATCACAAATGACCTCTCGCCTTTCTCATTAACACTAATGTCTATTCATGTGCTTCTGATGCTAATATTATGGTCGGATAAGAGTCTCTGTGTGTGTATGTAGGTATGTGTGTGTGTAGGTATGCGCGTGTGTGTGTAGGTAGGTAGGTATGTGTGTGTGTGAGTGTGTGTAGGTATGTGTGTGTAGGCTTGTGTAGGTGTGTGTGTGTATGTAGGTCTTTGTGTATGTGTGTGTGTCAGTGTGTGTGTCGGTATCTGTGTGTGTGTGTGTAGGTATGTGAGTGTTTGTAGGTGTGTGTGTGTGTGTGTGTGTGTGTGTGTGTGTGTGTGTGTGTGTGTGTGTGTGTGTGTGTGTGTGTGTGTGTGTGTGTGTGTGTGTGTGTGTGTGTGTGTGTGTGTGTGTGTGTGTGTGTGTGTGTGTGTGTGTGTGTGTGTGTGTAGGTATGTGTGTGTGTGTAGGAATGTGTGTGTGTACGTACATTAGGTGTATTCACATGTGTTTGTGACATCTGCATAGTGGTGTATGTGTGTGCCTCTTAATTAGTGGCTATGTATAATTAGTGTCCCTCCCAGTTTGGTCCTGAGCCAGCTCCACCACTGACACACTGATACACATGAAGGACAGGAGAAGGGGACCATGATTGATAGTTAGCTCTCTACTCACAGGCAAAACCATTAGCAACATGTGAGTGGATGAATGAGTGTGTGTGTGTATGAGTGTATGAGTGTGTGTGTGTGTGTGTGTGTGTGGGGGGGGGGTCCGTGTGTCTGGTGGTGGTCGTCAGTGTGTCTGGCTGTGGACGTGGGTTAATGCAGAGGTCCATGATGCCTGTAACTGTAACCATGTGTGAGAGGCTGTTATAGCATGCCTGGGCTTGACTGACTGTGTTGTGTATGCGTGCGTGTGTGTATGAGGGACGGATAAGGAGAAAGAGAGGGTGAGCTGCAGCTACCTGTCTATCTCTGTGTTATGTTGTGTGACAGGTGTAGCTACCTGTCTATCTCTGTGTTATGTTGTGTGACAGGTGTAGCTACCTATCTATCTCTGTGTTATGTTGTGTGACAGGTGTAGCTACCTGTCTATCTCTGTGTTATGTTGTGTGACATGTGTAGCTACCTATCTATCTCTGTGTTATGTTGTGGGACAGGTGTTATTACCTGTCTATCTCTGTGTTATGTTGTGTGACAGGTGTTATTACCTGTCTATTTCTGTGTTATGTTGTGGGACAGGTGTTATTAACTGTATATCTCTGTGTTATGTTGCGTGACAGGTGTTATTACCTGTCTATCTCTATGTTATGTTGTGGGACAGGTGTTATTACCTTTCTATCTCTGTGTTATGTTGTGGGACAGGTGTTATTACCTGTATATCTCTGTGTTATGTTGTGTGACAGGTGTAGCTACCTATCTATCTCTGTGTTATGTTGTGGGACAGGGGTTATTACCGGTATATCTCTGTGTTATGTTGTGTGACAGGTGTAGCTACCTATCCATCTCTGTGTTATGTTGTGGGACAGGTGTTATTGCCTGTCTATCTCTGTGTTATGTTGTGGGACACGCGTTATTACCTGTCTATCTCTGTGTTATGTTGTGTGACAGGTGTAGCTACGTATCTATCTCTGTGTTATGTTGTGGGACAGGTGTTATTACCTGTCTATCTCTGTGTTATGTTGTGGGACAGGTATTATTAACTGTATATCTCTGTGTTATGTTGTGTGACAGGTGTTATTACCTGTCTATCTCTGTGTTATGTTGTGTGACAGGTGTAGCTACCTATCTATCTCTGTGTTATGTTGTGGGACAGGTAATATTACCTGTCTATCTCTGTGTTATGTTGTGGGACAGGTGTTATTACCTGCCTATCTCTGTGTTATGGTGTGTCAGGTGTTATTACCTGTCTATCTCTGTGTTATGTTGTGGTACAGGTGTAGCTACGTATCTATCTCTGTGTTATGTTGTGGGACAGGTGATATTACCTGTCTATCTCTGTGTTATGTTGTGTGACAGGTGTAGCTACTTGTCTATCTCTGTGTTATGGTGTGTCAGGTGTTATTACCTGTCTATCTCTGTGTTATGTTGTGTGACAGGTGTAGATACTTGTCTATCTCTGTGTTATGGTGTATCAGGTGTTATTACCTGTCTATCTCTGTGTTATGTTGTGGGACAGGTGTTATTACCTGTCTATCTCTGTGTTATGTTGTGGGACAGGGGTTATTACCTGTATATCTCTGTGTTATGTTGTGTGACAGGTGTAGCTACCTATCTATCTCTGTGTTATGTTGTGGGACAGGTGTTATTGCCTGTCTATCTCTGTGTTATGTTGTGGGACACGCGTTATTACCTGTCTATCTCTGTGTTATGTTGTGTGACAGGTGTAGCTACGTATCTATCTCTGTGTTATGTTGTGGGACAGGTGTTATTACCTGTCTATCTCTGTGTTATGTTGTGGGACAGGTATTATTAACTGTATATCTCTGTGTTATGTTGTGTGACAGGTGTTATTACCTGTCTATCTCTGTGTTATGTTGTGTGACAGGTGTAGCTACCTATCTATCTCTGTGTTATGTTGTGGGACAGGTAATATTACCTGTCTATCTCTGTGTTATGTTGTGGGACAGGTGTTATTACCTGCCTATCTCTGTGTTATGGTGTGTCAGGTGTTATTACCTGTCTATCTCTGTGTTATGTTGTGTGACAGGTGTAGCTACTTGTCTATCTCTGTGTTATGGTGTGTCAGGTGTTATTACCTGTCTATCTCTGTGTTATGTTGTGTGACAGGTGTAGATACTTGTCTATCTCTGTGTTATGGTGTATCAGGTGTTATTACCTGTCTATCTCTGTGTTATGTTGTGGGACAGGTATTATTAACTGTATATCTCTGTGTTATGTTGTGTGACAGGTGTTATTACCTGTCTATCTCTGTGTTATGTTGTGTGACAGGTGTAGCTACCTATCTATCTCTGTGTTATGTTGTGGGACAGGTAATATTACCTGTCTATCTCTGTGTTATGTTGTGGGACAGGTGTTATTACCTGTCTATCTCTGTGTTATGTTGTGGGACAGGGGTTATTACCTGTCTATCTCTGTGTTATGTTGTGTGACAGGTGTAGCTACCTATCTATCTCTGTGTTATGTTGTGGGACAGGTGTTATTGCCTGTCTATCTCTGTGTTATGTTGTGGGACACGCGTTATTACCTGTCTATCTCTGTGTTATGTTGTGTGACAGGTGTAGCTACGTATCTATCTCTGTGTTATGTTGTGGGACAGGTGTTATTACCTGTCTATCTCTGTGTTATGTTGTGGGACAGGTATTATTAACTGTATATCTCTGTGTTATGTTGTGTGACAGGTGTTATTACCTGTCTATCTCTGTGTTATGTTGTGTGACAGGTGTAGCTACCTATCTATCTCTGTGTTATGTTGTGGGACAGGTAATATTACCTGTCTATCTCTGTGTTATGGTGTGTCAGGTGTTATTACCTGTCTATCTCTGTGTTATGTTGTGGTACAGGTGTAGCTACGTATCTATCTCTGTGTTATGTTGTGGGACAGGTGATATTACCTGTCTATCTCTGTGTTATGTTGTGTGACAGGTGTAGCTACTTGTCTATCTCTGTGTTATGGTGTGTCAGGTGTTATTACCTGTCTATCTCTGTGTTATGTTGTGTGACAGGTGTAGATACTTGTCTATCTCTGTGTTATGGTGTATCAGGTGTTATTACCTGTCTATCTCTGTGTTATGTTGTGGGACAGGTATTATTAACTGTATATCTCTGTGTTATGTTGTGTGACAGGTGTTAGTACCTGTCTATCTCTGTGTTATGTTGTGTGACAGGTATAGCTACCTATCTATCTCTGTGTTATGTTGTGGGACAGGTAATATTACCTGTCTATCTCTGTGTTATGTTGTGGGACAGGTGTTATTACCTGTCTATCTCTGTGTTATGTTGTGGTACAGGTGTAGCTACGTATCTATCTCTGTGTTATGTTGTGGGACAGGTGATATTACCTGTCTATCTCTGTGTTATGTTGTGTGACAGGTGTAGCTACTTGTCTATCTCTGTGTTATGGTGTGTCAGGTGTTATTACCTGTCTATCTCTGTGTTATGTTGTGTGACAGGTGTAGATACTTGTCTATCTCTGTGTTATGGTGTATCAGGTGTTATTACCTGTCTATCTCTGTGTTATGTTGTGGGACAGGTATTATTAACTGTATATCTCTGTGTTATGTTGTGTGACAGGTGTTATTACCTGTCTATCTCTGTGTTATGTTGTGTGACAGGTGTAGCTACCTATCTATCTCTGTGTTATGTTGTGGGACAGGTAATATTACCTGTCTATCTCTGTGTTATGTTGTGGGACAGGTGTTATTACCTGTCTATCTCTGTGTTATGTTGTGGGACAGGGGTTATTACCTGTCTATCTCTGTGTTATGTTGTGTGACAGGTGTAGCTACCTATCTATCTCTGTGTTATGTTGTGGGACAGGTGTTATTGCCTGTCTATCTCTGTGTTATGTTGTGGGACAGGTGTTATTACCTGCCTATCTCTGTGTTATGGTGTGTCAGGTGTTATTACCTGTCTATCTCTGTGTTATGTTGTGGTACAGGTGTAGCTACGTATCTATCTCTGTGTTATGTTGTGGGACAGGTGATATTACCTGTCTATCTCTGTGTTATGTTGTGTGACAGGTGTAGCTACTTGTCTATCTCTGTGTTATGGTGTGTCAGGTGTTATTACCTGTCTATCTCTGTGTTATGTTGTGTGACAGGTGTAGATACTTGTCTATCTCTGTGTTATGGTGTATCAGGTGTTATTACCTGTCTATCTCTGTGTTATGTTGAGGGACAGGTATTATTAACAGTATATCTCTGTGTTATGTTGTGTGACATGTGTTAGTACCTGTCTATCTCTGTGTTATGTTGTGTGACAGGTGTTATTACCTGTCTATCTCTGTGTTATGTTGTGTGACAGGTCTAGCTACTTGTCTATCTCTGTGTTATGGTGTGTCAGGTGTTATTACCTGTCTATCTCTGTGTTATGTTGTGGGACAGGTGTTATTACCTGTTTATCTCTGTGTTATGTTGTGTGACATGTGTAGCTACCTGTCTATATCTGTTTTATGTTGTGGGACAGGTTTATTACCTGTCTATCTGTGTTTTATGTTGTGGGACATGTGTTATTACCTGTCTATCTGTGTGTTATGTTGTGGGACATGTGTAGCTACCTGTCTATCTGTGTGTTATGTTGTGGGACAGGTGTTATTACCTGTTTATCTCTGTGTTATGTTGTGTGACATGTGTAGCTACCTGTCTATCTGTGTGTTATGTTGTGTGACATGTGTTAGTACCTGTCTATCTCTGTGTTATGTTGTGTGACAGGTGTTATTACCTGTCTATCTCTGTGTTATGTTGTGGGACAGGGGTTATTACCTATCTATCTCTGTGTTATGTTGTGGGACAGGTGTTATTGCCTGTCTATCTCTGTGTTATGTTGTGGGACAGGTGTTATTGCCTGTCTATCTCTGTGTTATGTTGTGGGACAGGTGTTATTACCTGCCTATCTCTGTGTTATGGTGTGTCAGGTGTTATTACCTGTCTATCTCTGTGTTATGTTGTGGTACAGGTGTAGCTACGTATCTATCTCTGTGTTATGTTGTGGGACAGGTGATATTACCTGTCTATCTCTGTGTTATGTTGTGTGACAGGTGTAGCTACTTGTCTATCTCTGTGTTATGGTGTGTCAGGTGTTATTACCTGTCTATCTCTGTGTTATGTTGTGTGACAGGTGTAGATACTTGTCTATCTCTGTGTTATGGTGTATCAGGTGTTATTACCTGTCTATCTCTGTGTTATGTTGAGGGACAGGTATTATTAACAGTATATCTCTGTGTTATGTTGTGTGACATGTGTTAGTACCTGTCTATCTCTGTGTTATGTTGTGTGACAGGTGTTATTACCTGTCTATCTCTGTGTTATGTTGTGTGACAGGTCTAGCTACTTGTCTATCTCTGTGTTATGGTGTGTCAGGTGTTATTACCTGTCTATCTCTGTGTTATGTTGTGGGACAGGTGTTATTACCTGTTTATCTCTGTGTTATGTTGTGTGACATGTGTAGCTACCTGTCTATCTCTGTTTTATGTTGTGGGACAGGTTTATTACCTGTCTATCTGTGTTTTATGTTGTGGGACATGTGTTATTACCTGTCTATCTGTGTGTTATGTTGTGGGACATGTGTAGCTACCTGTCTATCTGTGTGTTATGTTGTGGGACAGGTGTTATTACCTGTTTATCTCTGTGTTATGTTGTGTGACATGTGTAGCTACCTGTCTATCTGTGTGTTATGTTGTGTGACATGTGTTAGTACCTGTCTATCTCTGTGTTATGTTGTGTGACAGGTGTTATTACCTGTCTATCTCTGTGTTATGTTGTGGGACAGGTGTTATTACCTTTCTATCTCTGTGTTATGGTGTGTCAGGTGTTTTTACCTGTCTATCTCTGTGTTATGTTGTGGGACAGGTGTTATTACCTGTCTATCTCTGTGTTATGTTGTGTGACATGTGTTAGTACCTGTCCATCTCTGTGTTATGTTGTGTGACAGGTGTTATTACCTGTCTATCTCTGTGTTATGTTGTGTGACAGGTCTAGCTACTTGTCTATCTCTGTGTTATGGTGTGTCAGGTGTTATTACCTGTCTATCTCTGTGTTATGTTGTGGGACAGGTGTTATTACCTGTTTATCTCTGTGTTATGTTGTGTGACAGGTGTAGCTACCTGTTTATCTCTGTGTTATGTTGTGTGACAGGTCTAGCTACTTGTCTAGCTCTGTGTTATGGTGTGTCAGTTGTTATTACCTGTCTATCTCTGTGTTATGTTGTGTGACAGGTGTAGCTACCTATCCATCTCTGTGTTATGTTGTGTGACAGGTGTAGCTACCTATCTATCTCTGTGTTATGTTGTGGGACAGGTGTTATTACCTGTCTATCTCTGTGTTATGTTGTGTGACATGTGAAATTAAAAATAAATTTAAACAAATAATATTGACACTTTGGAAAGCAGATAGCCATCCTTAGGAGGGAGCGAAAGAGAGTGAGAGTGAGAGTGAGAGTGGGTGAGAGAGAGAGAGAGAGAGACTTGACTTTTTGTCTTTCTTTACTTAAACAATCTAATTTCATTTAAAACTCACCCCCCCCTTAAAAATAAAATAAAAAAATATCCTGTACTGCATACATTTTCCATACTCACCTTTCTATCTACCACATGATACAAACCAACATCACAATACCCACTCCTACACCCGTATACAGTGCCTTGCGAAAGTATTCGGCCCCCTTGAACTTTGCAACCTTTTGCCACATTTCAGGCTTCAAACACAAATATATAAAACTGTATTTTTTTGTGACGAATGAACAACAAGTGGGACACAATCATGAAGTGGAACGACATTTATTGGATATTTCAAACTTTTTTAACAAATCAAAAACTGAAAAATTGGGCGTGCAAAATTGTATTTTGTGTTTTCGTTATATATTTGTTCAGGCCAGGGTGTGACATGGGTTTATTGTGTTGTCGTATTGTTTTTTTTGTAGGCATTGGGATTGTGGTTGATTAGGGGTGTGTCTAGTTTAGGCTTGGCTGCCTGAGGCGGTTCTCAATCAGAGTCAGGTGATTCTTGTTGTCTCTGATGGGGAACCGTATTTAGGTAGCCTGGGTTTCACTGTGTATTTCGTGGGTGATTGTTCCTGTCTCTGTGTAGTGTTCACCAGATAGGCTGTAATTAGGTTTCACGTTCCGTTTGTTGTTTTTGTATTTCTTAAGTTATTTCATGTATCGTCATTTGTTTCAATAAAGACATGAGTAACCACCACGCTGCATTTCGGTCCGACTCTCTTTCGACAAACGAATAACGCCATTACAGAATTACCCACCACACACGGACCGAGTGGCGTGGTTACAGGCAGCGACAGCAGGAGCAGCGAAGGGAGGACGTGATGGATAGCAGAAGTATGGAGTATACGTCGTGGGATGAAATAGACAGGTGGGCGGTCGACCCAGGGAGAGTGCCGGAGCCCGCCTGGGATTCGCTGGAGCAGTGCGAACTAACAGGTCTGTGAGAGCCGGAATTCTTACTGGTTGGTAGGTGATCAAATACTTATGTCATGCAATAAAATGCAAATGAATTACTTACAAATCATACAATGTGATTTTCTGGATTTTTGTTTTAGATTCTGTCTCTCACAGTTGAAGTGTACCTATGAAAACAATTACAGACCTCTACATGCTTTGTAAGTAGGACAACCTGCAAAATCAGCAGTGTATCAAATACTTGTTCTCCCCACTGTAGCTAACTTTGCCTGAGCAAACAGAAAATTCAACAAAACACATTTGGCTTTCTCCTTACTCGAATACCTGTATCCCATTATAAACATACCAACAGTGAAAACCACAACCTCTCACACAGACATTCCAACAAAGATATTAAAGGCATTAACCCGCTGCACACAGAAAACATATGAAGGCTGTACTCAGCCTCTCCAGCTTATGAGGAACAGCTGCCGGCCCAACCCTAATCCGCCAGCTCTGCTCAGCAGCGCACATGCTGGCCCCCTCCAGCCAACATCAGTATGGTACAGCAGTCTCTGTACAGCCTTTAGCCTGAAAGCAGCCATCCTGCTCTCCAGTTCCACCAGGCCCTGTCCTCCTTCGTGAACGGTCATGTACAACACTGCTGCCTTCAGCCAGTGATGGCCCGACCAGAAAAAGTCCACCATATTGTGTTGCAGGTCTGTTTGCAGACTGGCGGGGGGATTGAGGACAGCCAGTTTATGCAATAGGGAAGATGCCACCGGGTTGATAATTATCAGCACCCTCCCTCTATATGACACTTGGGACAGGAGCCACCTCCACCTGGCCAGTCTCGACACCACTGCCTGTGACAGCCCCTCCCAGTTCTTTCTTACTCACTTCTCCGAGCCCAGGTACACCCCCAACACGTTAAGCCCTTCACAACCCCACTGCAAACCATCTGGAAACAGATGAGGAGCCCTATCCCCCCATGCCCCACATAACAGAGTTTTGTTCTTGCCCCAGTTTACCTTAGCTGATGAAGCTCCCTCGTACACCTTCAGACTGGTCTCTAGTGCCTGCATATCCTGATCATCCCTGACCATCACAGAAACATCATCTGCATATGCTGACACTGCTATGCCTGTCACCACATCCATTCCTGTCCAGCACACTCCCTGCAGTCTGCTGCGTAGCAGTCCTAAAACAGGCTCAATGGCTACTGTGTATAATTGCCCAGATAGAGGGCATCCTTGTCTAATGCCACGTCTCACCCAGACTGGCCTACTGAGCCCCCCTCCCACCTTGACCATACAACAGCTTCACACAGGTCAAAAACCTTTCCCCAAACCCAAACATCACAATAAACAGATACTCATGGTCCACTCTATCAAAAGCCTTCTCTTGATCTAAAGAGACCAGTCCAAAGTTCACATTAGAACCTCTCGACAGGTCCAACATGTCCCTAATTAAGAACAAGTTGTCCATGATTGAGCGTCCGGGTACACAATATGTTTGGTCCTTATGTACTATCGAGTCCAAATAGGACTTCAGTCTGTTAGAGAGGACTTTGGCAAATATCTTGTAGTCCGCACAGAGTACTGCCACAGAAATCCAGTTCTTAAGTTCACACAAGTCCAATTTTTTGGGTAGGAGAGTCAGAGCCGCCCGACGGCAGCTCATCGGCAACTCTCCTACCCCGACGCATTCACGGAACATGCAAAAGAAGTCCTGTCCAATTATTCCCCAGAATTGTTTATAAAACTCCACTGGGAGTCCATCGACCCCCGGTGCACGACCGGGGGACATCTGGGTTACGGCCTCTGACAGTTCATGGGACAACAGAGGAATGTCCATTTCATCCCTCTGTGCCAGAGAGAGCTTAGGAATTCCTGCGAACAAGACTTGAGCACACATAGGATCACACACTGCCGTATACAATTCAGTATAAAACTGCACAGTCCGCGCCCGTATCTCCCCCACCACAGAGGTCACCCGCCCATCAGACAGTCATAGACCATGCATACCCTTGGCTTCACCACTCTGTCTTTTCAAACCAAAGAAGAAGGAGCAGGGAGCATTCATCTCATTGAGCATAGAGAACATAGCTCTTACAAGTGCTCCCTTTGTTTAACTTCTTCGAGATAGGGGGCGCTCTTTTAATTTTTGGATAAAAAACATTCCCGTTTTAAACAAGATATTTTGTCATGAAAAGATGCTCGACTATGCATGTAATTAACAGCTTTGGAAAGAAAAAACTCTGACGTTTCCAAAACTGCAAAGATATTATCTGTGAGTGCCCCAGAACTAATGCTACAGGCGAAACCAAGATGACATTTCATACAGGAAATGCTCCAGAATCTGAAGGCGCTGTGTTCCAATGTCTCCTTATATGGCTGTGAATGCGCCAGGAATGAGCCTGCACTTTCTGTCGTTTCCCCAAGGTGTCTGCAGCATTGTGACGTATTTGTAGGCATATCGTTGGAAGACTGACCATAAGAGACTACATTTACCAGGTGTCCGCCCGGTGTCCTGCGTCGAAATTATTGCGTAATCTCTAGGTCCATGCGCATTCCATTTCTTCAGAGGAAAAACTAAACTGCTACGAATAATTTATCATCGATAGATATGTGAAAAACACCTTGAGGATTGATTCTAAACAGTGTTTGCCATGTTTCTGTCGATAGTATGGAGTTAATTTGGAAAAAAGTTCACGTTGTAATGACTTAATTTTCGGGTTTTTTCTTACCCAAATGTGATGAACAAAACGGAGCGATTTGTCTACACAAATAATCTTTTTGGAAAAAAGCTGTTTACTGTTGACAGAAAAGCGTAACTTTCCCCACATCCCACCATTGACTCAGAGACTCATACTCCTCTCTTCGCTGCCCCCACCTTTCCCAAAAGGTCTGGAAACCTGAGCAAAAAGTAGCATCTTGTAAGAGCTTTACATTGAACTTCCAATAAGATGCCTGCCGGGGCCCTGGTGAAATAGACAGCCGTGCCATGGTTATGTGATGATCCGAAAACCCCACCTGGAGAATAGTAGCGCCCAGCAGCCTATTGCTCCGATTCCTAGACATGTAAAACCGATCAAGTCAGGCTGCACTCACCCTAGCCCCAAAAACCTTCACCCATGTATACTGTCTTGTGTTTGGATGTGTAGTTCTCCAAACATCCACTAGGTGGAACTGATTAATGAAGTCCCTTAACACTCCCACTGACACTGAGTGAGGCTCTTCCCCATTTCTGTCTTTGGTCAAATCCATTGTACAGTTCCAGTCCCCTCGGACCACCAGCGTCTCCTCAGGCGCTACCTGTGAGAGTTCCTGTCTAAGGCTCCCAAATAGAACCCCTCTTTCTCTCTCTGTGTTAGGCGCATGCACATTTATAAAGACAAAACCCATGTTGTTAATTTTTGCTTTTACAACAAGCAGCCTGCCTTTACAGACAGACCCATTGCTAAAGGACTGTCCCATGGCTCAACACACAGACTGCCCCGGTGCAAAAAGGACTGCCACCCCTGCACTAAGATTTGTCCCGTGGCTCAACACACTTGCCCCCTTCCACCAGAGCCCTCAATCGACTTCATTCAACACATCACTATGCGTCTCCTGCAGAAACAACACCTGTACTTGTTTATGATTTACATATTCACCCAACACACTCCTCTTTCCCGCATCTCTGGCACAATTTATATTGAGCGAGCCTACCCGAAGAGTCTCCATAAGAAGTGGGAGAAAAGCCAGCAGAGAAAGGGACCAATAGCAAAGCTCGAAAAGCTCCAGTGTCAGAAAGAAAATATACATCTAAACAGTGTCTGAAGGTAAACCTTTACGCACTGTTGTGACCCACTTCCTCAACCTAAACGTTTCCTGGGTGAGAGGACAACACGCCCCTTATTGTTCATAGCATGTTGTACTGATCTTACAAACTGTCTAGGGTCAGAAAAAAAGCCTCCAAATGTACTTTTTCCCCTCATTCAGGAACCTTGTCAATTCTCTCAAACGTGTACTTAGACCCCTCTAAGTGACTGGCTGTCAGCTCCGGGCCCATTAACTCCTCATCCTCTTCCTCAGACTCACTTTTCTCCTCATCTCTATCTCCCACCCTGACGACCTGCCCTTTCTCTCTGTTCAGGGCATCACCCACAGCAACAGGTAACATTTCCATGGTGCTTTTGTCCACATCCTTTTTCCTTTTCCGCTTGACACCCTCCTCCTTCCCCCTAATCTCTTACACTTCCCCACTATACTCTCCTCATCCACTAGAATAACCTGACTAGACCCAGCATCATCTACACCACCCTCCATAACCTGACTAGACCCAGCATCATCTACACCACCCTAATCTCTTACACTTCCCCACTATACTCTCCTCATCCACTAGAATAACCTGACTAGACCCAGCATCATCTACACCACCCTAGTCTCTTACACTTCCCCCTATACTCACCTCATCCACTAGAATAACCTGACTAGACCCACCATCATCTACACCACCCTAGTCTCTTACACTTCCCCCTATACTCTCCTCATCCACTAGAATAACCTGACTAGACCCAGCATCATCTACACCACCCTCCATAACCTGACTAGACCCAGCATCATCTACACCACCCTAATCTCTTACACTTCCCCACTATACTCTCCTCATCCACTAGAATAACCTGACTAGACCCAGCATCATCTACACCACCCTAGTCTCTTACACTTCCCCCTATACTCACCTCATCCACTAGAATAACCTGACTAGACCCACCATCATCTACACCACCCTAGTCTCTTACACTTCCCCACTATACTCTCCTCATCCACTAGAATAACCTGACTAGACCCAGCAGCATCTACACCACCCTCCATAACCTGACTAGACCCAGCATCATCTACACCACCCTAGTCTCTTACACTTCCCCACTATACTCTCCTCATCCACTAGAATAACCTGACTCGACCCAGCATCATCTACACCACCCTAGTCTCTTACACTTCCCCACTATACTCTCCTCATCCACTAGAATAACCTGACTCGACCCAGCATCATCTACACCACCCTAGTCTCTTACACTTCCCCACTATACTCTCCTCATCCACTAGAATAACCTGACTCGACCCAGCATCATCTACACCACCCTAGTCTCTTACACTTCCCCCTATACTCTCCTCATCCACTAGAATAACCTGACTAGACCCAGCATCATCTACACCACCCTCCATAACCTGACTAGACCCAGCATCATCTACACCACTCTAGTCTCTTACACTTCCCCACTATACTCTCCTCATCCACTAGAATAACCTGACTAGACCTAACATCATCTACACCACCCCCCATAGCATGATTAGACCCAGAATAATCTACACCACCATCCATAGCCTGACTTGACCCAGCCTCCACTACCTCACCATCTCTAGCCTGACTAGACCCAGCCCCCGCTACACCACCATCCATAGCCTGACTAGACCCAGCATCATCTACACCACCCCCCATAGCATGATTAGGCCCAGAATAATCTACACCACCATCCATAGCCTGACTAGACCCAGCCCCCGCGACACCACCATCCATAGCCTGACTAGGCCCAGCCTCAGCTACCCCACCATCTCTAGCCTGACTAGACCCAGCATCATCTACACCACCCCCCATAGCATGATTAGGCCCAGAATAATCTACACCACCATCCATAGCCTGACTAGACCCAGCCCCCGCTACCCCACCATCTCTAGCCTGACTATACCCAGCCTCAGCTACACCACCATCCATAGCCTGACTAGACCCAGCCTCAGCTACACCACCATCTCTAGCCTGACTAGGCCCAGCCTCATCTACCCCACCATATCTAGCCTGACTAGGCCCAGCCTCATCTACACCACCTTCCCTGACATGACTAGGCCCAGCCTCATCTACACCACCTTCCCTGGCATGACTAGGGCCCAGCTTCTGCTGTCTGCATCTCCTTACCTCCTGCACTTTGACCTTGATTTCCCCCACTGGCGCTTGTACCCTGACCTTGTCTATGGGCTTTATGTGGGCATGCAAAGCTCTTATGCCCCAAATCCCCACACTCAAAACACCGTAGACTATCTGTGCTGGCAAACCCTGCATAGAGCCCCTCCCCATGCCTCACTTTAAAATGCACATTTAGTTGTTGCTCGTTCTTGTTCAGAAACATAAACACTTGCCTCCGGAACAAAACAACGTGCTTAACGACGTCTGCCTGAAAGCCTGCTGACACGAAAACCGCTAGCAAACTTACCAAAACGACTCAGCTCTTTCCTGATTTGGTCATCCGTAATAAACGGAGGCAAATTTGCAACTACCATTCTTGTCGAAGAGGTAGAGAGAGGTGAAATTTACACCAAAACATCCCTTACAAATATTCCGCTAGCAATTAGCCTACCCACCAAATTAGCCCTTTTCATGAACATAACCACAGCTTTGTTCATTCTAGAAGCAGAATGTATAAACTCAGCTCCTACCTGTTCACCGACCACGAGCAGAACCTCCTCCACCTTAACTCCATTCTCAGGAACACAACCACAGCTTTGTTCATTCTAGAAGTAGAATGTATAAACTCAGCTCCTACCTGTTCACCGACCGCGAGCAGAACCTCCTCCCCCTTAACTCCATTCTCAGGAACACACCTGAATCCATGCCGTATCAACAGTGTCTCCTCCGTGCTAGGCTGAGAAGCCATCGCGCAGACCACACCTTCCAAACTCTAGGAAAGTTACTCTGTCCTCTTCCACCCTAACTTTGAAAAAACTGTGGATACCGCTAAAACAAATATTGCATTAACCCTCCACCATAGAAAAATGTAATTTAAAGAAAAGACCAAGAAAATAATCAAGAAAGTTAGTTAGGACGGAGCCCTCCGCACCAAACACTCAAACTCCCAAAAACTCCCAGCATGCACTGCAAGAGAGAGAGAGAGAGAGAGAGAGAGAGAGAGAGAGAGAGAGAGAGAGAGAGAGAGAGAGAGAGAGAGAGAGAGAGAGAGAGAGAGAGAGAGAGAGAGAGAGAGAGACAGGAGGCTCCTCTCTCTGGGAGGTGAAAAAGGGAGAGGCTGTGGGAGCTAAATGCCCTTCTATAATTCAATCTCATCATAAAGCCTGAATCTATTCCAATCAATACAATCATAGAAGTTCCCAAATAAAAACAGCAAAAATACCTTTCTATTTCTTGTGCCTGTCTCGCTTTCTGAAAAAACAAACATGTAAATTGCTGCATAGTGACAGCTATCATTCATTCCACAATGAGGTGAATGTCTTATATTCTCATTCGTGGTCTCGCAATTAGTTGGAACGGTGGGATTTGTCTTTTTCTTGATTGTGGCTCTGTCAATTTCTATTCTATTCACTGTTGATTCTTTCTCATGTCGGACGAAAAGTGAGGTGGGGCTCGATGGAGATGGAAAAGTGGAGTATTGGTTGATTTAATGCCGGCCTGATTCAGGAGCTGCATCGACTGACTGACTGCAGAGCCACTCATGTATATCTGAACTATTGATAAGACAATCAAGACTCCATTTCTGTTAGAGGAGATTCCACTTCACTGGAGCTGCAGTCCGTTTACATGTGAGATCAAACACAGAACCTATAGGCCTGCTTAGGTTTACATGTGGATTTTTAGACATGTTCTCTACGGTTTCCTGTTTCCTGTGTCCTCTTCCCAGTTCCTGGTCCCTTTAGTCACAGATGACATAAAGCTGCATGACATCTCCTGATGTTTATAACAGGTGAACTATTCCTCCCTGCACTGCCTGTGTTTCAGTCATAACAATAATGATAGATAATGCCGTGAGGAGGGAATCGTATACACATACAACCCAGTGAGGTGCTAGACAGAGGATCTATATTAGTAAATAGTTACAATATGTGTTTTCACACTCTTCTGCACCCGTAAGAAAATGTGCTAGCCATCACAGGCCTCTGTGACATGTTATGGCAGACAATGGGCTATTCCTATTCCTCGTGTTAGGTGGATTTGTAAAAGGGAGATGACATCAACCCAAAAGGTTTTTAAAGGGGAGCAAAATATTCTGCAGACATCTTGTTCTTTCGCAATAGACTCTGAAATGAATGTCCTGGGGGTAACTGACAATGCAGGATTGGTGATGTAGTCAAACAACTCTCGTAAATATTCTGAAATAACCAAAATAACCTATCTATCCCCAGTCTCCATAAAATACTGCAATGCACTGTAAACGCGAAAAAATGGCATTATTGATTCCATACGCTGATTGTAGGTCGCAGTGGAACCTTGTATGGAGAGGGGGGTCACTAATGGGAAGGGTGTGTGTGTGCGTGTTGTGGTGGGGGGCAGGGGGTTGAAGAGAGGTCATTATTGGCAAGTGATTGGAGGGCAAGCTATGCCGTTATGAGTTTATTGATATGGCTGCCATTTGCCAGTGAGGGCGATTGTCGCATGCATGTGTCGTGTATGTTAAGGCAAAATGGTCTCAGGACAATGTGTTATTCTGTACTTAAAATCTGTGACACTCCATTTAGTATGATATGTTAAGTTACTTTATCATTTATTCATGGTATTATTACTCGAACATGCAACCTTTGGATTGCTAGACAGTCACTATTACGCCCATCCATCCTCCCCAGCCAAAAACCCCCTACACCATTAGCACACATCATACTGTACAGTACGTTGGAGTATGGCTCTGAGGCCAGGCTGGATTATGGAGGGAATGACTAAGTGGCTTAACTTCTTATTGGTATGATATTGATTGATAATAGTTTGCTATATTGATCCCCCTCAGGTTTACAGTTCTCTAACATGTCATCAGACAGCAGACTGCATGTTGCCTGCACTTAGTTTAACTCTCATTTATGATGGATGAACTCAGACGACTGGGAGTGCTCCATCTGTACTGCTGCCAGTGCATTGACATGCATAACAACACACGTGCAAGCACACACACACACACACGCACGAACGCACGCACGCATGCACGCACACACGCACGCACGCACGCACACACACACACACACACGCACGCACGCACGCACGCACGCACGCACACACACACACACACACACACACACACACACACACACAATAAAATAAAATAAAAAAAACATACACATATCTAATTACACTATAAAAGATTTATCCTCTGTATACTCAAACTGTCCTTAAGTTGTGATTTGATGGGGCCTCTATAGATGACCAGTATAGACCACAGGAAGATGAGACAGCATATCTACAGTATAGACCACAGGAAGATGAGACAGCATATCTACAGTATAGACCGCAGGAAGACGAGACAGCATATCTACAGTATAGACCACAGGAAGACGAGACAGCATATCTACAGTATAAACCACAGGAAGATGAGACAGCATATCTACAGTATATACTGTAGATCTACTGTAGATATGCTGTCTCGTCTTCCTGTAGTTTATACTGTAGATATGCTGTCTCGTCTTCCTGGAAACAAGTACAAAAGTATCTACAGTGGGGCAAAAAAGTATTTAGTCTGCCACCAATTGTGCAAGTTCTCATACTTACAAAGATGAGAGGCCTGTAATTTTCATCATAGGTACACTTCAACTATGACAGACAAAATGAGGAAAGAAAATCTAGAAAATCACATTGTAGAATTTTTTTATGAATTTATTTGCAAATTATGGTGGAAAATAAGTATTTGGTCAATAACAAAAGTCAATAACAATATACTTTGTTATATACCCTTTGTTGGCAATGACAGAGGTAAAACGTTTTCTGTAAGTCTTCACAAGGTTTTTACACACTATTGTTGGTTTTTTGGCCCTCCTCTAGATCTCCTCTAGAGCAGTGATGTTTTGGGGCTGTTGCTGGGCAACACAGACTTTCAACTCCCTCCAAAGATGTTCTATGGGGTTGAGGTCTGGAGACTGGGTAGGCCACTCCAGGTCCTTGAAATGCTTTTTACGAAGCCACTCCTTCGTTGCCCGAGCGGTGTGTTTGGGATCATTGTCATGCTGAAAGACCCAGCCACGTTTCATCTTCAATGCCCTTGCTGATGGAAGGAGGTTTTCACTCAAAATCTCACAATACATGCCTCCAATCATTCCTTCCTTTACATGGATCAGTCGTCCTGGTCCCTTTGCAGGGATGCTCGACTATGCATATACTTGCCAGCTTTGGAAAGAAAACACTCTGACGTTTTCAAAACTGCAAAGATATTAACTGTGAGTGCCCCAGAACTGAATGGTCCTTCTGTAGCTCAGTTGGTAGAGCATGGCACTTGTAACGCCAGGGTAGTGGGTTCGATCCCTGAGACCACCCATACGTAGAATGTATGCACACATGACTGTAAGTCGCTTTGGATAAAAGCGTCTGCTAAATGGCATATATATATATTTTTAACTGATTTTACAGGCGAAACCAAGATGAAACTTCAAATAGGAAATGAGCAGGATTTTTGACGCTCTGTTTTACTCTGGTCTCCTTATATGGCTGTGAATATGCTGTGAACGAGTTTATGCGCACTGCCGTTCGTCCAAGATGTCTGCAGCATTGTGACGTATTCGTAGGCATATCATTGGAAGATTGGCCATAAGAGACTACATTTGCCAGGGGGCCGTCCGGTGTCCTTTGTCTAATTTGGTGCGTAATTCCCAGTGGCAATTATTTTACCATGCGATACAGAAGGAGACTCATACTTCCAGGAACGATACATCATTGAAGAGATATGTGAAAAACACCTTGAGGATTGGTTCTAAACAACGTTTGCCATGTTTCAGTCGATATTATGGAGTTAGTTTGGAAAAAAGTTAGGCGTTTGGATAACTGAATTTTCTGTTTTTTTTTGGTAGCCAAACGTGACGCACCAAACGGACCGATTTCTCCAGCCCAAAAAAATATTTCAGGGAAAACTGAACATTTGCTATCTAACTGAGAGTCTCCTCATTGAAAACATCCGAAGTTCTTCAAAGGTAAATGATTTATTGAATGTTTTTGCTGGTTTTTGTGAAAATGTTGTCTGCTAATGCTAACGCTAAATGCTAATGCTAAATGCTAAATGCTAGTTTGCTATGGTAGAGAAGCATATTTTTGAAAATCTGAGATGACAGTGTTGTTAACAAAAGGCTAGGCATGAGAGCTAGCATAATGATTTCATTTAATTTGCGATTTTCATGAATAGTTTAACGTTGCGTTATGGTAATAGCTTGAGGCTGTAGTCATGATATCGGATCCGGGTTGGCAAGACACAAGAAGTTAATACAGGTAACGAGTGCAGGACAGAGGAGCCTCTTAAAGAAGTTACAGGTCTGTGAGAGCCAGAAATCTTGCTTGTTTGTAGGTGACCAAATACTAATTTTCCACCATAATTTGAAAATAAAAAAATAAAAAAATCCTACAATGTGATTTTCTAATTTTGTCTGTCATAGTTGAAGTGTACTTTTGATGAAAATTACAGGCCTCCCTCATCTTTTTAAGTGGGAGAACTTGCACAATTGGTGGCTGACTAAATACTTTTTTGCCCCACTGTATATATAGAGTTAGTGACCTCAGTTGCAACCCTAAATCACTCCAAAGAACTCGTTTGCACTGCTCGAATGGCCAATGGCGGCGAACTTTACACCACTCCAGTATTGCACATGGTGATCTTAGGCTTGTGTGCGGCCATGGAAACCCATTTCATGAAGCTCCTGTTGAACAGTTCTAGTGCTGACGTTGCTTCCAGAGTTAGTTTGCAACTCTGTAGTGAGTATTGCAACTGAGGACATACTATCTATACGTGTTCTGCAGTCCCGTTCCGTGAGCTTGTGTGGCCTACCTCTTTGCTGCTGAACCGTTATTGCTCCTCGACGTTTCCACTTCACAATAACAGCACATACAGTTGACAAGGGCAGCTCTAGAAGGGCAGAAATTTGACTAAAGAACTTGTGGGAAAAATGACGGTGCAGCGTTGACAGTCACTGAGCTCCTCAGTAAGGTCATTCTGTTGCCAATGTTTTTCTATGGAGATTGCATGGCTGTGTGCTCGATTTTAAACACCTATCAGCAACGCGTGTAGCTTAAATAGCCGAATCTACTAATTTGAATACCTCTGTATATACTGTGTAGTGTGCCTGTATATATAGAGTGAGTGACCTCAGCTTCAACCCTAACTCTGCAGGGGAACGTACCAGTATATACAGAGCTACACTGATGTTGTGGACTCATATTCAACAGCTTCCTCTTACTGTGACTAGGGCTGCAGCACGACTCACGGGATACAGTGTCTGACTGCTTCCACAGATGGCACATAAGAAAATCAATACCGCAGACTTTATTTTTGTCAATATTTTATAAAAGCAATGAGAGGAGGAGAGAGAGAGAGAACATGAGAAACAGCAACAGAAAGAGAGGCTGAAGACAAAACTTTGGCAGAGAGAATGAGAAAATAGATTGTGTCGGAGAAAGAAGAAATGGAGAGAAAGAAAAATACAGTCGGAATGGAGTAACTCCGCGAGGTCTGAATAACAGGAAGGAGGATGTCACGTTGTATAAGGATTGGAGACAGGTGCAGGAATACGTAATCGTTTTTTTATTACTCCACCAAAAATACCACGTCTTGAAAAAAGCACAGGGACAAAGCCCAAACCAAAACACATATATAAAATACACAGGGATGTAACCCAAACAAAGAGCGAAGTTTAAACCGCTAAATATTACACAGGATGAGACCCGTCATAACAATACACGGGACCCGAAATAACAAGTGCACAATACATGCAGCAAGAAAGCCGAATCAAAGCACAGGTTCACATAAGACCAATGGACATGGGAAAAATAACCGAGAAGGACAATGGGGAACAGAGGGCACAATTGTAACATACTAATCAGGGGGAATGTGAACACGGTGTGCGTAATGAGACAAGACCTTCTGGGTTTGGTGGTAATGAATCCTGTTTAGTGTCGCCTAGTAAGCTGGTGACGTAGACCTCCGGAGCTGTTGCATGGAATGAGCAGCAGTACCGGGGGAATCAGTGACAGTACCTCCCCACGACACGCTGCACCAGCAGCGGGATGACACCGGCCTCTGGGAGGACCAAGGGTGCGGCGCGGGTTGGTCATGATGCCGACGGGGAAAGTCCCTGGTCAGCAAAGCATCCAGGATGTCCACCACAGGAATCCAGCACTGCTCCTCTGGGCTGCACCCCTCCCAGTTGAATGAGGTACTGGAGACGACCCGCCCGACGCCTCGAATCCAGAACTTCCCTCGATATCCAGAAGAGGAGGCGGGACGTTATGGTGTCCAGCTTCAGCGAGGGGATCAGGCACCACTGGCCTGAGGAGAGACACATGAAGTCTGGTTAATGTCTGGTTAATATAAACACCCACGAAACACAGGTGGATAAAGGCTACCTTAGTATGATTCTCAATCAGAGACAACTAACGACACCTGCCTCTGATTGAGAACCATACTAGGCCGAACACAGAAACCAACATAGAAAAACAAACATAGACTGTCCACCCAAACTCACGCCCTGACCATACTAAAACAAAGACAAAACAAAGGAACTAAGGTCAGAACGTGACAGTACCCCCCCCCCAAAGGTGCGGACTTCGGGCCGCAAAACCTGAACCTATACGGGAGGGTCTGGGTGTGCGTCTGTCCGCGGTGGCGGCTCTGGTGTGGGACGTGGACCCCATTTCAACATAGTTTTTCTCCTCCACTTTATCCGCCTCTGTGGCCTCTTAAAAACGACGACCCTCGCCGCCGACCTCGGACTGGGGACCCAAGCCACGGGTCCCGAATGGACGGGAGACTCCGGCAGCGCCGTACAGGCGGGAGACTCCAGGCATCGCCGGACAGACAGGAGACTCCGGCGGCGCCGGACAGGCGGGAGACTCCGGCAGCCCTGGGCAGGAGGAAGGCTCTGGCAGCGCTGGACAGGCGGGAGCACCTGTAGGGAGGAGACAGCGAGACAGCCAGGTGCGGGGGGCTGCCAACGGAGGGCTGGTGCGTGGAGGTGGCACCAGATAGACCGTGAAGGCGCACTGGAGCTCTTGAGCACCGAGCCTGCCCAACCTTACCTGGTTGAATGCTCCCCGTAGCCAGGCCAGTGCGGCGAGGTGGAATAGCCCGCACTGCGCTGTGCTGGCGAACTGGGGACACCATGTGTAAGGCTGGTGCCATGTACACCGGCCCGAGGAGACGCAATGGAGACCAGATGCGCTGAGCCGGCTTCATGGCACCTGGCTCGATGCCCGCTCTAGCCCGGCCGATACGAGGCGCTGCAATGTACCGCACTGGGATAAGCACGGGTACTGGGGACACCGTGCGCTCCACCGCATAATACGGTGCCTGCCCGGTCCCTCCCGCTCTCTGTTAAGCACAGGAATTTGGCGCAGGTCTCCTACCTGACTTCTCCACACTCCCCGTGTGCCCCAATACATTTTTGGGGCTGCCTCTCGGGCTTCCAGCCGCGCTGCCTTGCTGCCTCCTGGCGCGATGATACAGAACGGGGGGATGATGGAGGTCTCCTCTCCCGGCCTCTCCTCTGCATCATAGAGGCAAGAAAGACTTCCGCCTTCACGTTCTTCATGCCTGGCCTATAGGAAAGGGTGAATTTGAACCTAGCAAAGAATATAGCCCACCTGGCCTGTCTCTGGTTTAGCCTCTTCGCTGCCCTGACATACTCCAGGTTGTGGTGGTCTGTCCACACCAGGAAAGGGTGTTTGGACCTCTCCAGCCAGTGCCTCCACACCTTCAAAGCCTTCTTGACTGCCAAGAGTTCCTGGTCCCCTACGTCGTAGTTCCTCTGGGCAGTTCCCAGCTGCTTGGAGCTTAAGGCGCAGGGCCGCAGTTTTGGAGGGCTTCCGGTGTGCTGGAAATGTAATGCCCCAACTCCTACTTCAGAAACATCCTCTTCGACGATGAAGGGGAGTAATGGGTCGGGATGTGCCAGCATGGGCGCAGTGGTGAGTCCTGCCTTCAGTGTCTCGAATGCTATCTCTGCCTCCGCCATCCAACGAAGCCGCTGGGGACCTCCTCTCAGCAGGGAGGTAAGAGGCTGAAGGCCCAGATGAACCCCCTGAAATAGTTGGCTAACCCCAGGAATTGCTGGACTACTTTCACGGAGTTGGGGATGGGCGATGACCTGACTGCGCTGACTGACGCCTTGCTCCTCCATATCCATGGCCTCGGTCTCCACATAGGAGGGGATAGACATATCCTCTCGGGAGGGCTGCATCAGGCAGCAGGTCAATGGCACAGTCCCAGGGGAGATGAGAAGGCAGGCGTGTAACCTGGGTCTTAGAGAAAACCAGGTGCAGATCCTGGTATTCCTCTGATAAATCCATTTGAGGGGCGTGGTCCGGACTTTCCACCATGGTGGTGTTGACGCGAGACAACCCAGGGGAATTCCCTGGCTTGTCATCTCCTCGCCTATTAGTGTATAGAGGGCAAGGCGGGGAAGAATTAACCCCTTTCTCCACAAAAGGAGCAGAGGCCCAGATTCCTCTCAGATTCCTCCTTCAAACTTGCAGAGCCTACCTTCATCGGCTCTGGCCATGGAGCAGGTGTAGCTATGATCTCCGGATTCCCTGCATGTCTTCGTCGGGACCGCAGGAGGTTGTCCAACCGAATCGCCATGCTGATGAGCTGGACGAGTGACAGGCTGTCATCACTGCAGACTAACTCTGTCTGTACTTCCTACTGTAGTTCGCTGTGGAAAACTGCTCCTACTCCTACTAGTTCCTAGATCGGAATAGGGTTTTTATTACTCCATCCAAAATATCACGTCATGAAAAAAGCATGGGGACGAAGCCCAAAACAAACACATATATAAAATACACAGGGATGTAACCCAAACAGAGCGAGGTTTAAACCTAGAAATAGTACACTGAACGAGACCCGTCATAACACTACACAGGACAATGCACAATACATGCAGCACGAAAGCCCAAACAACAAAGCACAGGTACTCACAAGACCAACGGACATGGGAACAATGTCAGACAAGGACAATGGGGAACAGAGGGCACATATGTAACATACTAATCAGGGGGAATGGGAACACGGTGTGAGTAATGAGACAAGACATTCTGGGGTTGGTGGTAATGAATCCTGTTCAGTGTCGCCTAGTAAGCTGGTGACGTAGACCTCCGGAATTGGTGTACGGAATGAGCAGCAGTACTGGGGGAATCCGTGACAGAAGAGGAGGATTAGAAATGTATCCAATTTCATTTGAATGGGAAGAATGATGGGAGTCTTAAGAAGGGAAGACATTCTACAAGTTAACTTTTAACAAGGCACACCTGTTAATTGAAAGGCATTTCAGGTGACTACCTCATGAAGCTGGTTGAGAGAATTCCTAGAGTGTGCAAAGCTGTCATCAAGGCATAGTGTGGCTACTTTGAAGAATCTCAAATATTACATATATTTTGATTTGTTTAACACGTTTGTTTTTGGTTACTACATGATTCCAAATGTGTTATTTCATAGTTTTTAAGTCTTCAATATGATTCTACAATGTATAAAAAACTGAAAATAAAGAAAAACCCTCGAATGAGTAGGTGTGTCCAAACTTTTGACTCGTGCTGTATATATATTTAAGCAATAAGGTGCCTTGGTATATCAGACCGTATACCATGGGTATGACAAAACATGTATTTTTACTGCTCTAATTACGTTGGTAACCAGTTTATAATAGCAATAAGGCACCTCAGGCGTTTGTGGTATATAGCCACAAATGGCTAATATACCACGGCTAAGGGCTGTTCTTACACACGACATAACGCGGAGTGCCTGGATACAGCCCTTAGCCATGCTATATTGGCCATATACCACAAACGCCCGAGGTGCCTTATTACTATCATAAACTGGTTACCAACGTAATTAGAGCAGTACAAATACAT
The DNA here is from genome assembly GCF_021184085.1 of Oncorhynchus gorbuscha. Lineage (NCBI taxonomy): Eukaryota > Metazoa > Chordata > Actinopteri > Salmoniformes > Salmonidae > Oncorhynchus > Oncorhynchus gorbuscha. The sequence goes on from NC_060185.1 coordinate 21,835,378, forward strand.
GTTTTTCATACCCGTGGTATACGGTCTGATATACCTCGGCTGCCAGCCAATCAGCATTCAGGGCTCGAACCACCAAGTTTATATATAGATGTATCTATCCGTCACAGTTCAATCCAATTATATGGCCATTGCCAAAATGAATGATGACTATAACAATGACCATGAATATGAAGAATTACTATAATAAAGCAATACAGTATGTTTGTTCATATTCTTATTGCTCGAGGCTTTCACCCTCCCCGTCCTCCCTCCCCCTCCTCCATCTCTCTCATACTCTTTCTTAGTTCTCCATCTTCCTCCATATTTTAGTCCCTTTGACAAATAACTATTTTGCTCTCTATATCTCTCTCTCATTTTGAGGACTGAGACTGAATGAAGTTGTAGAGGTCTCGAGCTTAGAGTTCCTCACTGCAAAAACAGCTGAAATACTTCAGAGAAAAACCCAAGTAAAATGGATCTAGGATTTTATTTCCATCCCTGTACCCTCTGCCTCTCTATCTCTTTAAAAACATCTCTGCCTCCCTCTCTCCCTCTTTCTCTCTGCCCCTCTCTGCCTCTCTCTCTCTCTCTCTCTCTCTCTCTCTCTCTCTCTCTCTCTCTCTCTCTCTCTCTCTCTCTCTCTCTCTGCCTCTCTCTCTGCCTCTCTCTCTCTCTCTCTCTCTCTCTCTCTCTCTCTCTCTCTCTCTCTCTCTCTCTCTCTCTCTCTCTCTCTCTCTCTCTCTCTCTCTCTCTCTCTCTCCCTCTCTCTCTGCCTCTCTCTCTCCCTCTCTCTCTCTGCCTCTCTCTCTCCCTCTCTCCCTCTCTCTCTCTGCCTCTCCCCGTCTCACTCTCTCTCTCTACCTCTGTCTCTCTCCCTCTCTCTCTCTGCCTCTCTCTCTCTCCCTCTCGCCCTCTCTCTCTGCCTCTCTCTTTCTCCCTCTCTCCCTCTCTCTCTGCCTCTCTCTCTCTCCCTCTCTCCCTCTCTCTCTCTGCCTCTCTCTCTCTCTCCCTCTCTCTCTCTCTGCCTCTCCCCGTATCCCTCTCTCTCTCACTCTCTATCTGCCTCTCCCCGTCTCCCTCTCTCTCTCTCCCTCCCGCTCTCCCTCTCTCCCTTTCTCCCTCCCTCGCTCCCTCTTCCCCCATCTCTCTCCCTCTCCTTCTCTCTGCCTCTCCCCGTCTCTCTCTCTCTCCCTCTCTCTCTCTGCCTCTCCCCGTCTCCCTCTCTCTCTCCCACTCGCTCTCCCTTTCTCCCTCCCTCGCTCCCTCTTCCTCCATCTCTCTCCCTCTATCACTCTCTCTCCCTCTCCTTCTCTCTGTCTCTCCCTGTCTCTCTCTCTCTCTCTCTCCCTCTCTCTCTCTGCCTCTCCCCGTCTCCCTCTCTCTCCTTCTCGCTCTCCCTTTCTCCCTCCCTCGCTCCCTCTTCCTCCATCTCTCTCCCTCTCTCACTCTCTCTCCCTCTCCTTCTCTCTGCCTCTCCCCGTCTCTCTCTTTCCCTCTCCTTCTCTCCACAGCTGTAGTAAATATACTTTCCTAGTGTTCAAAGACATTAGCTCAAAGGCAGTAAAAAAACAGCAGAGAGATAATACAAACTACTTTTAGAACTCTCAACTCATTTTTCGAGGTGCTCCCCTCCCACGCACAAAGCAAACACAACCAGCAGATGCCTGCATCTAAATGCATGCAAATGTACACATTATGACTATCAATTTATTTATTCATGAGTGTGGATTTAGTAGCTGGTAATTGAATGATTGAGTATTAATGTATTTGAGTCAATCAGATGTGTTGTGACAAGGTAGAGGTGGTATACAGAAGGTAGCCCTACTTGGTAAAAGACCATGTTCATATTATGGCAAGAACAGCTCAATAAGCAAAGAGAAACAAAGAGAAACGCCAGTCCATCATTAATGTAAGACATGTTCAGTCAATCCGGAGAATTTCAAATGCAATTTCAAGTGCAGTTGCAAAAACCATCAAGCGCTATGATGAATCTGACTCTCATGAGGACCGCGACAGGAAAGGAAGACCCAGAGCTACCTCTGCTGTAGACGATAAGTTCAGTAGAGTTACCAGCCTCAGTAATTGCAGCACAAATAAATGCATCACAGAGTTCAAGTAACAGACACATCTCAACATCAATGAGAATGTGTGAATCAGGCCTTCATGGTCGAATTGCTGTGAAGAAACCACTACTAAAAGACATCAATAAGAAGAAGACACATGCTTGGGCCAAGAAACATGAGCAATGGACATTAGACTGGTGGAAATCTGTCCTTTGGTCTGATGAGTCCAAATTTAAGATTTTTGATTCCAACCGCCGTGTCTTTGTGAGACGCAGAGTAGGTGAACGGATGATCTCCCCATTCGTGGTTCCTACCATGAATCATGTGGGAGGAAGTGTGATGTTGTGGGGGTGCTTTGCTGGTGACACTGTCTGTGATTTATTTAGAATTCAAGGCACACTTAGCCAGCATGGATACCACAGTATTCTGCAGTGATACGCCATCCCATCTGGTTTGCGCTCAGCAGGACTATCATTTGGTTTTCAACAGGACAATGACACAACACACCTCCAGGCTGTGTAAGGGCTATTTGACCAAGGAGAGTGATGGAGTGCTGTATCAGATGACCTGGCCTCCACAATCACCCAACCTCAACCCAATTGAGATGGCTTGGGATGAGTTGGACAGCAGAGGGAAGGAGTTGTAGCCAAAAACTGTTCAGCATATGTGGGAACACCTTCAAAAATGGTTGAGAGAATGCCAAGCGTGTGCAAAGCTGTCATCAAGGCAAAGGGTGGCTACTTTGAAGAACACTTTATATTTACAGTGGGGCAAAAAAGTATTTAGTCAGCCACCAATTGTGCAAGTTCTCCCACTTAAAAAGATCAGAGGCCTGTAATTTTCATAATAGGTACACTTCAACTATGACAGACAAAATTAGAAAAAAAATCCAGAAAATGTATTATGGTGTAAAATAAGTATTTAGTCAATAACAAAAGTTTATCTCAATACTTTGTTATATACCCTTTGTTGGCAATGACAGAGGTAAAACGTTTTCTGTAAGTCTTCACAAGGTTTTCACACACTGTTGCTGGTATTTTGGCCCATTCCTCCATGCAGATCTCCTCTAGAGCAGTGATGTTTTGGGGCTGATGCTGGGCAACACGGACTTTCAACTCCCTCCAAAGATTTTCTATAGGGTTGAGATCTGGAGACTGGCTAGGCCACTCCAGGACCTTGAAATGCTTCTTACGAAGCCACTCTTTTGTTGCCCGGGCGGTGTGTTTGGGATCATTGTCATGCTGAAAGACCCAGCCATGTTTCATTTTCAATGCCCTTTCTGATGGTAGGCTTTGTTACTTTGGTCCCAGCTCTCTGCAGGTCATTCACTAGGTCCCCCCGTGTGGTTCTGTGATTTGTGAGAGAGAGCGAGAGAGAGTGAGCGAGAGCGCGAGAGAGCGGTGTTTGTGTTCTGGCAGCATCTGGCTGGGGGAATAGGCAACATCTGGCTGGGGGAATAGGCAGCATCTGGCTGGGGGAATAGGCAGCATCTGGCTGGGGGAATAGGCAGCATTTGGCCGGAGCTTGTGATAGAATTTCTGCCGGGGATGACGATGTGAGCTGGGCAGAGAAAAGAGGGTTGAAGGGATGGAGAAAGAGGGAGAGAGGGCAGACAGTGAGACGAGACAGGAGAGCCTGCCAGGTTGACAGAGGGATCCACCGAGGTGGAATGCTGAAGGAGAGGGTGGTGATTGGGAGAGAGAGAGGGATGGAGTTGAGAGAGATAGAGGAAATATGTGAGAGAGGAGCCAAAAAGTGGACAAGACGAGATTGAGAGAGGGAGAAAGGGAGAGAGGATGTAAGGGAGAGAGAGAGAGAAAGGGAGAGAGTGTAAAGGAAACAGTAGAGAGGAAGAGAGGGTCAGGGGAGAGAGGAGTGGTGCTTGGAGCATGAAAGGAGGAGGCAGAGGGTATTAGAGACAAAGAGAGAGAGAGAGAAAGGGAGAGAGGAGTGGTGCTTGGAGCATGAAAGGAGGAGGCAGAGGGTATTAGAGACAAAGAGAGAGAGAGAGAAAGGGAGAGAGGAGTGGTGCTTGGAGCATGAAAGGAGGAGGCAGAGGGTATTAGAGACAAAGAGAGAGAGAGAGAAAGGGAGAGAGGAGTGGTGCTTGGAGCATGAAAGGAGGAGGCAGAGGGTATTAGAGACAAAGAGAGAGAGAGAGGTGGAATGAATGTTACATAGATGGGAATTCATTTGATGTGTCAATCAACATCCAGAGACTTTGACCTGGGGCAAAATCACACAAACACACCTAACAAAACACATGGTGTCAATATCTAACACAGGCATACGTATACCAGCTATCTGTCCAGGCGAAATCACACCAGTCACCATATCCTGCAGTCACCACCAGCACCCTGGGGGTAACGCTGTCAATACAACAAACAACCACAAGTGACAGTGGATAACTTTGACAAGTCCTAGTTTAACTGCAGGGGACCAAAGAGAATGCAGAAAGAAGCTTCTACTGGGTAAGACTACAGCATGAACTCTGATATAAGCAAACTTCTCTGACAGCGCAGTATGAGACAACAGTGCAATGCTCTGCTCTGCTCTGCTCTCTCCCTGTCCTGATCTTCTGGCTGTCAAATGAAATGTTTTAGGGCTAATTGGGCCTGGACAAAAGCTTGTATAGTCTGCATTCTCTAAAAGTGGGCAAATGTTGGTTAGCTGTTGAAAAACAAAACTATAGTGTTTCAAAATAAACTTTCTTCATCCTGGCCCACGGCCATCTTGTTTCCCTCTCTCTCCTTCACAACACATCTCAAGTACAGTTCCTCGCTCCGCGACGTGGCGGTTTATCTCTCTTATTTCTTATTCAATCAATCTGAAGGTATTATCATTTTCCATTTCTGGAGCATTAGCTCTCTGACCACAGGGGAGCAGACCAGGAAACCTCCCCCGCTACGTCCTGATGGCAGCCATGGTTACGAAGGAAGAGTAATCAATGACAGTTAGCGAGAGCAGGGCCTGATTCTCAGATAAGCATTGTACATTTTCACCATGTCTTTGTGTGTTTGCTTGGACCTCATTCTTCTCAGGACAATTCTCTATTTCACATAGAGAATTGTTTAGAGATTTTAGTTTTGGTTGATGTTTGTTGGTGGTTCTGGGTTCATAAAAATTGTCGTTTTTGAGGACACTGGCAAAAAACAGAGCAGTTTTGCTTTAGTTTGTGTCTTTGTTGATAGTTTGTGGGGTGTATTGAATGACATCGCTGTACTGCCATCCAATTTCAGACAAATGCAGAAGTTCTTGATTCGATATGGAGTCAAATGCTTGGGGACAAGCTCTGTGACTCTCCTAGTTCCCAAGGTAACGGCAGCTACTGGAGTTTCAGTTGGTGTTCATTATATAATTCCCTGTAGTTCAGAATGTCTCCCAAGCAATGGAGTCTATCATCTCTTCATTCTGGGAACAATATGATGCCACCCCCACAGTGTCAAAATGACAATAAACACATCTGAATGTCACCATTTCATTTCTGTCCCACAGGTGAACAGTAATATCAATTCTATCTGGTTTGTCTTCTTTTCCATCCAGAGGGGCATCTGGCCCTGCAATCGCAAAGAAATCACATTTTGGTAACAACAACGGACGACCACACAATCTCCCACAACACCCCCCCAGAGCTATAACCTCCCATAGAAGGGTGTTGGATCTTTTCCTGCTCCTCTAAATGATTCAGGGTCCGGTTGGGTCCAGCCAGCGTTAGGAGTTAGTGCTGCGGCGCATGGAGAGAATCAATCACCTTGATGGGGAAGCGTGTCGGCCAAGCCGGGGAGGAGTGTTGCTCGACCGAGAGCTTTACTCACACCCTGTCAACCAGTCTGACAAAGCGTTCACCACCCGCCACTACAATTAAACATATATAGAGAGGGATGATAGAGAGAGGGATGATAGAGAGAGGGATGATAGTGAGAGGGATGATAGAGAGAGGGATGATAGCGAGAGGGATGATAGCGAGAGTGATGATAGCGAGAGGGATGATAGCGAGCGGGATGATAGCGAGAGTGATGATAGCGAGAGGGATGATAGCGAGAGGGATGATAGAGAGGGGGATGGAGGGATAGAGGGAATGATGGATGGCACTCCCAGGCGACCTTGGGAAGGGTTGTCACCCCAGCCAAAAACAGCCCTCTCCATCACGGTATAGACAGGACAGGGGGCCAGAGGCTGGGAGGTTGGGGACATTTTTTGCGTTACTGCTATAAACACAAAGTGGGGTTGACATGGAACAAGAGGGCCAGACACCACAGCAGCACACACACAGCACAGGTTATTAAGTCAGCAATGGGGATTGATGGGGAGATTTCATTTGGTTTCCCCAACGGGCAAAGATGGAAACCTCAGTGGTGAGGCAGTGTGTGTGATGTTTGTGTGTGTGTGAACAGAGTGTGTGTATTTGCGTGTGTGTGTGTGTGGGGGGGGGGGGCTGTTTGTGTGTGTGTGAACTGAATGTGTGGGTGTGTGAAGGGAGTGTGTGTGTGTGTTTACAGTAGATAGAGAGGCTATGAATGGAAGTGAATTGAGACTTGGCAGCATACAGTAGAGCGGCAATGATGTCATTGTCCTCTGAAATGTGATAAATCCTATCTTATCAGACAGCATCCTATGTATGGAATCAATGCTGTTACATTTATATGAATTAACTTGAAATGTCTCAAACTTTTCATAATGGCTATACATTAATCAACAATGAAGGTATACATTATCTCCATATGCCTGGACTGCTTGGTGTTGCCTCAGTTTTGTCAGAGGAATGAGTTTTAAAACCACTGGGGTGGGGCTGGGTGGAACGAGAGTGTTGTGAGCCTGTGTGCTAGGAGGAACAGAGAAGGTGAGGAAGAGAGGAGGGAAGGAGCAGAGGGGAGGAACGGAGGAAGGGAGGAGGGAAGGAGCAGAGGGGAGGAACAGAGAAGGTGAGGAGGAGAGGAGGGAAGGAGCAGAGGGGAGGAACGGGGGAAGGGAGGAGGGAAGGAGCAGAGGGGAGGAACGGGGGAAGGGAGGAGGGAAGGAGCAGAGGGGAGGAACGGGGGAAGGGAAGAGGGAAGGAGCAGAGGGGAGGAACGGGGGAAGGGAGGAGGGAAGGAGCAGAGGGGAGGAACGGGGGAAGGGAGGAGGGAAGGAGCAGAGGGGAGGAACGGAGGAAGGGAGGAGGGAAGGAGCAGAGGGGAGGAACAGGGGAAGGGAGGAGGGAAGGAGCAGAGGGGAGGAACGGAGGAAGGGAGGAGGGAAGGAGCAGAGGGGAGGAACGGAGGAAGGGAGGAGGGAAGGAACAGAGGGGAGGAACGAAGGAAGGGAGGAGGGAAGGAGCAGAGGGGAGGAACGGAGTAAGGGAGGAGGGAAGGGGCAGAGGGGGGAGGAACGGAGGAAGGGAGGAGGGAAGGAGCAGAGGGGAGGAACGGAGGAAGGGAGGAGGGAAGGAGCAGAGGGGAGGAACGGAGAAGGTGAGGAGGAGAGGAGCAGAGGAAGGGAGGAGGGAAAGAGCAGAGGAAGGGAGGAGGGGAGGAGGAACGAAGGAGGGAAGTAGCAGAGGGGAGGAACGGAGGAAGGGAGGAGGGGAGGAGGGGAGGAGCAGAGGAAGGGAGGAGGGAAGGAGCAGAGGAAGGGAGTAGGGGAGGAGGAGAGGAGCAGAGGAAGGGAGGAGGGGAGGAGCAGAGGAAGGGAGGAGCAGAGGAAGGGAGGAGGGGAGGAACGAAGGAAGGGAGGAGGGAAGGAGCAGTGGAAGGGAGGAGGGGAGGAACGGAGGAAGGGAGGAGGGGAGGAGCAGAGGAAGGGAGGAGGGGAGGAACAGAGGAAGGGAGGAGGGGAGGAGCAGAGGAAGGGAGGAGGGGAGGAACGAAGGAAGGGAGGAGACGAGGAACGGAGGACAGGAGGAGGGGAGGAACGAAGGAAGGGAGGAGACGAGGAACGGAGGACAGGAGGAGGGGAGGAAGGGAGGAGGGGAGGAACGGAGGAAGGGAGGAGGGGAGGAGCAGAGGAAGGGAGGAGGGAAGGAGCAGAGGAAGGGAGGAGGGGAGGAACGGAGGAAGGGAGGAGGGGAGGAACGGAGGAAGGGAGGAGGGGAGGAGCAGAGGAAGGGAGGAGGGGAGGAACAGAGGAAGGGAGGAGGGGAGGAGCAGAGGAAGGGAGGAGGGGAGGAACAGAGGAAGGGAGGAGGGGAGGAGCAGAGGAAGGGAGGAGGGGAGGAACGAAGGAAGGGAGGAGACGAGGAACGGAGGACAGGAGGAGGGGAGGAACAAAGGAAGGGAGGAGACGAGGAACGGAGGACAGGAGGAGGGGAGGAAGGGAGGAGGGGAGGAACGGAGAAGGTGAGGAGGAGAGGAGGGAAGGAGCAGAGGGGAGGAATGGAGAAGGTGAGGAGGAGAGGAGCAGAGGAAGGGAGGAGGGAAGGAGCAGAGGAAGGGAGGAGGGGGGAACGGAGAAGGTGAGGAGGAGAGGAAGGAAGGAGTAGAGGGGAGGAACGGAGGAAGGGAGGAGGGAAGGAGCAGAGGAAGGGGGAGGGGGGAACGGAGAAGGTGAGGAGGAGAGGAAGGAAGGAGCAGAGGGGAGGAACGGAGAAGGTGAGGAGGAGAGGAGGGAAGGAGCAGAGAAGGGAGGAGGGGGGAACGGAGAAGGTGAGGAGGGGAGGAACGGAGGAAGGGAGGAGGGGAGGAACGGAGGAAGGGAGGAGGGAAGGAGCAGAGTAAGGGAGGAGGGGAGGAACGGAGGAAGGGAGGAGGGGAGGAACGGAGGAAGGGAGGAGGGGAGGAACGGAGGAAGGGAGGAGGGGAGGAACGGAGGAAGGGAGGAGGGGAGGAACGGAGGAAGGGAAGGAGCAGAGGAAGGGAGGAGGGGAGGAGGGGAGGAACGGAGGAAGGGAGGGAGGGAAGGAGCAGAGGAAGGGAGGAGGGGAGGAACGGAGGAAGGGAGGAGGGGAGGAACGGAGGAAGGGAGGAGGGGAGGAACGGAGAAGGAAGGGAGGAGGGGAGGAACGGAGGAAGGGAGGAGGGAAGGAGCAGAGGAAGGGAGGAGGGGAGGAACGGAGGAAGGGAGGAGGGGAGGAACGGAGGAGGGGAGGAGGGGAAGAACGGAGGAAGGGAGGAGGGGAGGAACGGAGGAAGGGAAGGAGCAGAGGAAGGGAGGAGGGGAGGAACGGAGGAAGGGTGGAGGGGAGGAGCAGAGGAAGGGAGGAGGGGAGGAGAAGCAGTGACAGATTACCTATTAATGGTGTCAGGTATATTTATGACGGTAAAAGTAAAGGATCACTCCTCTGCTCTCCTCTCTTTCCTCACCACAGCTCTTTTCCTCATTTCATCCCTGGTCTATACTGACACAGTTGGGTGGTTAGAGAGGGAGAACCAGGGAAGATGAGAGAAGAAGAGGAGAGGAGGAGGAGGGGAGGAGCTGAGAGTAACAGAGAGACACTTCTTCAGACAAAAGCCTCACTTTCTTTTCTGTTGTTTACCATCTGTCATCAGAAGTTAATTTCTATGTCAGCTGGTTTAGATAAGCCATGCTTGGAGTACATTCTTGGACTGTTTGTGATAGTGTCAGTGCTTGGAGTACATTCTTGGACTGTTTGTGATAGTGTCAGTGCTTGGAGTACATTCTTGGACTGTTTGTGATAGTGTAAGTGCTTGGAATACATTCTTGGACTGTTTGTGATAGTGTCAGTGCTTGGAGTATTCATTCTTGGAGTACATTCTCAGACTGTCTGTGATAGTGTCAGTGCTTGGAGTACATTCTTGGACTGTTTTTGTGTCATAGTGTCAGTGACTGTTTGTGATAGTTGGAGTACATTCTTGGACTGTTTGTGATAGTGTCAGTGCTTGGAGTACATTCTTGGACTGTTTGTGATAGTGTCAGTGCTTGTACATTCTTGGACTGTTTGTGATAGTGTCAGTGCTTGGAGTACATTCTTGGACTGTTTGTGATAGTGTCAGTGCTTGGAGTACATTCTTGGACTGTTTGTGATAGTGTAAGTGCTTGGAATACATTCTTGGACTGTTTGTGATAGTGTCAGTGCTTGGAGTACATTCTTGGACTGTTTGTGATAGTGTCAGTGCTTGGAGTACATTCTCAGACTGTCTGTGATAGTGTCAGTGCTTGGAGTACATTCTTCAACTGTTTGTGATAGTGTCAGTGCTTGGAGTACATTTTTGGACTGTTTGTGATAGTGTCAGTGCTTGGAGTACATTCTTGGACTGTTTGTGATAGTGTCAGTGCTTGGAGTACATTCTTGGACTGTTTGTGATAGTGTCAGTGCTTGGAGTACATTCTTGGACTGTTTGTGATAGTGGAGTACATTCTTGGACTGTTTGTGATAGTGTCAGTGCTTGGAGTACATTCTTGGACTGTTTGTGATAGTGTCAGTGCTTGGAGTACATTCTTGGACTGTTTGTGATAGTGTCAGTGCTTGGAGTACATTCTTGGACTGTTTGTGATAGTGTCAGTGCTTGGAGTACATTCTTGGACTGTTTTGATAGTGTCAGTGCTTGTACATTCTTGGACTGTTTGTGATAGTGTCAGTGCTTGGAGTACATTCTTGGACTGTTTGTGATAGTGTCAGTGCTTGGAGTACATTCTTGGACTGTTTGTGATAGTGTCAGTGCTTGGAGTACATTCTTGGACTGTTTGTGATAGTGTCAGTGCTTGGAGTACATTCTTGGACTGTTTGTGATAGTGTCAGTGCTTGGAGTACATTCTTGGACAGTTTGTGATAGTGTCAGTGCTTGGAGTACATTCTTGGACTGTTTGTGATAGTGTCAGTGCTTGGAGTACATTATTGGACTGTTTGTGATAGTGTCAGTGCTTGGAGTACATTCTTGGACAGTTTGTGATAGTGTCAGTGCTTGGAGTACATTCTTGGACAGTTTGTGATAGTGTCAGTGCTTGGAGTACATTCTTGGACTGTTTGTGATCTTGTTGTTGCCTTGGTGTGTTTATAATGAAGGGTCAGGGTTCTAATGAGGACCAGCAGGCTGACAAATGCTCTTCGCTCAATTGGAGCAAACACAGGTCATTCTGTTGCTTTGTTCTGTTATGGTGATTTGTTTTTGGTCAGTTCTGTTACACTGTCATGATGATGAGATTTTGGTCAGTTCTGTTACACTGTCATGATGATGAGATTTTGGTCAGTTCTGTTACGGCGATGAGATTTCAGTCAGTTTTGTTACACTGATGAGATTTTGGTCAGTTCTGTTACTCTGCTATGGTTAAGAGTTGGTCAGTTCTGTTACTCTGTTATTGGTTAAGAGTGTGGTCAGTTATGTTACTCTGTTATTGGTTAAGAGTTTGGTCAGTTCTGTTACTCTGTTATTGGTTAAGAGTTTGGTCAGTTCTCTTACGGTGTAGAGATTCTGATGGTTTTATATTGACACTGGGCCATGTGAAAGTCAGTCTGGCTAAGTGATCAGTTTAAATCAAATAAATTCCAGACAATAGTTTGTGTGTGTCTCATAATGTTTTTATGAGTTACGAGTGTGTCTATTCTGAGCTGATGGTGTGTGTGACTCCAGGCACACGTGTAGGCATATAAATCTCATCTCTGTGTCTGATCCTAGCCATGGAGCCCCTTCAGATGTGTGTGTGTGTGGACCCTCACTATCCTTGACCTAGAGAAATAATACAAGTTTCTCTGTCTTTCTGCCGCTGGGGCGACTCATAAATCACAGCCCGCCTCAGCCTCGGCTCCAGGATCAGAACACTGAAAGCTGCTTCACAAAGTCCAAGTGGAGAAACGATTCATATTTAATAGGGGGTTATTTTTCGCCCAGGGACAAAATGTAATCCTCAATCAGCACCCAGCCAAGCCACTTATTAGATTGAGACAGGCCTTTTGTACATCACAACTGACAAATTGGACAACAAAGGTTATTGCAGTCTGAAGGAGAACATGGGGAAAGAATAGTTACACCTTCCTGTGTCCCTCCCATGAGGCTGTAGATGAGTTTAGGTGGACGACGCCGGTGGGGGTGTGCATGTGAGTGTGGAGGGGGCATAGCATGTGAGAGTGTGTGTAGGTGTGTACACGTGTGCATGTGTGTCAGTGGAGGCTGCTGAGGGGAGGATGGCTCATAATAATGGCTGGAATGGAACAAATGGAATTGTATCAAACACGTGGTTTCCGTGTGATTGATACCATTCCATTGACTCCATTGTGTGTGTGTGTGTGTGTGTGTGTGTGTGTGTGTGTGTGTGTGTGTGTGTGTGTGTGTGTGTGTGTGTGTGTGTGTGTGTGTGTGTGTGCGTGCGTGCGTGCGTGCGTGCGTGCGTGCGTGCGTGTGTGTGTGTGTGTGTAGAAGGGGTATGGGATCATCTTAAAACATATTTTGATGTATGTCAGGGCCACTGATTTCTATCTGGTAATTTCACACTTGGATGGGAACTCAATATGCTATAACAGTGAGAGAATCCTCTCCCTCTCCCCTCCTCCCTTCACCCCTCTTCTCCCTGTAATGTCCCTCTTCTTCCCTCCCTCCCTCCCTCCCTCCCTCCCTCCCTCCCTCCCTCCCTCCCTCCCTCCCTCCCTCCCTCCCTCCCTCCCTCCCTCCCTCCCTCCCTCCCTCCCTCCCTCCCTCCCTCCCTCCCTCCCTCCCCCTCCCTCCCTCCCTCCCTCCCTCTCCCTCCCTCCCTCCCTCCCTCTCTTTCTATATCTGTATTACCCTTTTCCTCCTCTCTTTATACCTCTCTGTCCTCCCCCTTTCTTTCTCCCTCTCCATGACCCCTCCCCTTTCCTCCCCGCTATCTCTCCCCTCATTCTCCTTTCCTTACCTTACTCCCCCCCCTCCTGCCTCCCTCTCTCTCTCCTTCCGTTACTGTGCCCTTGAGAGTCTATTCCCTATGATCTCATCGGGAAGACAAAATCAGCAGCCTGGAAATAGCAGAAGAAAGAGAAGAAGAAAGAGAAACAAAGGAGTGAAATAGAGGGGAAAATGGAGCGAGGGAAAGAAGAAATCCCATTGCAGTTCCCCCACGGTGTCCAGTCATCGCCTGGTGCCTGATCTATATGCCTGGTGTCACATAAAGGACTCTGCTAGTGATTTATAGGTCAGGACTTCAGTCAATCCTTGTGCTTTAGTGATCTGAGCAGCACCTTACTGTTCTGGCTATAGCAAGGAATTTTCTACCACTTTACCATAGGCCTATTTTAGATGTTCCTTTACTAAAAGTGGAAGTATTGCCATTCTCCGGTTCTGTATTACTACTGCTTGTTGAAGGGGCCTAAAAGGTATTTTATTTAAACTATTCAGTTAGTAACTACATTGTACCAAATGTCACTTATTGCTACTTCCCACTGGGCACAGACGTCAATTCAACATCTATTCCACGTTGGTTCACAATCACATTGAAATGACATGGAAACGATGTTGAGTCAACCAGTGTGTGCCCAGTGGGTTGTTTTAATTGCGAAGACAAATAGGTAATTATTATGTAGTTATAAAGTAATTAAGCTGCCTTCATTAGATTTTTAAGTGAACATGAAAGCATGGACCAAAGCATGTGTAATCAAAATATTGTCCAAAGTAATATTACCCAGAGTGCCACAGTGGAAAGACTTGGCATCAAACCATTGAAGAAAGGTGGACGGTAGAAGGTTTGATAGAAATAACGTTTTACTCTTGCATGAGGTAGAACTTCTAGTAGACAGGGTGAGTTTCAGGTTTAATCTTTGATCAGATTCCTCACCCTTATTATCAGTGTGTGTGTGAGAGTTAATCAGTGTGTGTGTGTGTGTGTGTGTATGTGTGTGTGTGTGTGTGTGTGTGTGTGTGTGTGTGTGTGTGTGTGTGTGTGTGTGTGTGTGTGTGTGTGTGTGTGTGTGTGTGTGTGTGTGTGTGTGTGTGCGCGCGCGTGTGTGCGCATGTGTGCGTGTTAAAAGAAGATAGTGGATAGGGCTGTAGCTAGATCCAGACAGGGTTTGTGCCATATAGTCAGTATGATAAGGTCAGTATGATCAGGTCAGTATGATAAGGTCAGTATGATACGATACGGTCAGTATTATAAAGTCAGTATGATAAGGTCAGTATGATCAGGTCAGTATGATAAGGTCAGTATGATCAGTTCAGTATGATAAGGTCAGTATGATCAGGTCAGTATGATCAGGTCAGTATGATAAGGTCAGTATGATCAGGTCAGTATGATAAGGTCAGTATGATAAGGACGGTATGATAAGGTCAGTATGATAAGGTCAGTATGATCAGGTCAGTATGATAAGGTCAGTATGATCAGGTCAGTATGATAAGGTCAGTATGATACGATACGGTCAGTATGATAAAGTCAGTATGACAAGGTCAGTATGATCAGGTCAGTATGATAAGGTCAGTATGATACGATACGGTCAGTATTATAAAGTCAGTATGATAAGGTCAGTATGATGAGGTCAGTATGATCAGGTCAGTATGATAAAGTCAGTATGATAAGGTCAGTATGATCAGGTCAGTATGATAAGGTCAGTATGATACGATACGGTCAGTATGATGAAGTCAGTATGATAAAGTCAGTATGATCAGGTCAGTATGATAAGGTCAGTATGATAAGGTCAGTATGATCAGGTCAGTATGATAAGGTCAGTATGATACGATATGGGCAGTATTATAGTCAGTATGATAAGGTCAGTATGATAAGGTCAGTATGATACGATACGGTCAGTATTATAAAGTCAGTATGATCATGCCAGTATGATAAGGTCAGTATGATAAGGTAAGTATGATCAGGTCAGTATGATAAGGTCAGCATGATACGATACGGCCAGTATGATAAGGTCAGTATGATCAGGTCAGTATGATAAGGTCAGTATGATACGATATGGGCAGTATTATAGTCAGTATGATAAGGTCAGTATAATAAGGTCATTATGATACGATACGGTCAGTATTATAAAGTCAGTATGATCATGCCAGTATGATAAAGCCAGTATGATAAAGTCAGTATGATAAGGTCAGTATGATCAGGCCAGTATGATAAGGTCAGTATGATAAGGTCAGTATGATAAGGTCAGTATAATAAAGTCAGTATAATAAGGTCAGAATGATAAGGTCATTAAGATAAGGTCAGTACGATAAGGTCAGTGCGATAAAGTCAGTATGATAAGGTCAGTACGATAAGGTCAGTGCGATAAAGTCAGTATGATAAGGTCAGCATGATAAGGTCAGTATTATGAAGTAGGTATGATAAGGTCAGTATGATAAGGTCAGTATTATAAAGGCAGTATGATAAGGTCAGTATGATAAGATCAGTATGATACGGTCAGTATGATAAGGTCAGTATGATACGATATGGTCAGTATGATGAGGTCAGTATGATACGATACGGTCAGTATGATAAGGTGAGTATGATCAGGTCAGTATGATAAAGCCAGTATGATAAAGTCAGTATGATGAGGTCAGTATGATCAGGTCAGTATGATAAGGTCAGTATGATCAGGTCAGTATGATAAGGTCAGTATGATACGATACGGTCAGTATGATAAAGTCAGTATGACAAGGTCAGTATGATAAGGTCAGTATGATCAGGTCAGTATGATAAGGTCAGTATGATACGATACGGTCAGTATTATAAAGTCAGTATGATAAGGTCAGTATGATAAGGTCAGTATGATACGATACGGTCAGTATTATAAAGTCAGTATGATCAGGCCAGTATGATAAGGTCAGTATGATAAGGTCAGTATGATCAGGTCAGTATGATAAGGTCAGTGTGATAAGGTCAGTATGATAAAGCCAGTATGATAAGGTCAGCATGATAATATATATAATAATAATATATGCCATTTAGCAGACGCTTTTATCCAAAGCGACTTACAGTCATGTGTGCATACATTCTACGTATGGGTGGTCCCGGGGATTGAACCCACTATCCTGGCATTACAAGCGCCATGCTCTACCAACTGAGCTACAGAAGGACCAGGTCAGTATTATGAAGTAGGTATGATAAGGTCAGTATGATAAGGTCAGTATTATAAAGGCAGTATGATACGATACGGTCAGTATTATAAAGTCAGTATGATAAGGTCAGTATGATAAGGTCAGTATGATACGATATGGTCAGTATGATAAGGTCAGTATGATCAGGTCAGTATGATACGGTCAGTATGATAAGGTCAGTATGATACGATACGGTCAGTATGATAAAGTGAGTATGATAAGGTCAGTATAATAAGGTCAGTATGATCAGGTCAGTATGATAAGGTCAGTATGATAAGGTCAGTATGATAAGGTCAGTATGATACGATACAGTCAGTATGATAAAGTCAGTATGATAAGGTCAGTATGATCAGGTCAGTATGATAAGGTCAGTATGATACGATACAGTCAGTATGATAAGGTGAGTATGATCAGGTCAGTATGATAAAGCCAGTATGATAAAGTCAGTATGATAAGGTCAGTATGATCAGGTCAGTATGATAAGGTCAGTATGATCAGGTCAGTATGATAAGGTCAGTATGATACGATATGGTCAGTATGATAAAGTCAGTATGACAAGGTCAGTATGATAAGGTCAGTATGATCAGGTCAGTATGATAAGGTCAGTATGATACGATACGGTCAGTATTATAAAGTCAGTATGATAAGGTCAGTATGATAAGGTCAGTATGATACGATACGGTCAGTATTATAAAGTCAGTATGATCAGGCCAGTATGATAAGGTCAGTATGTTAAGGTCAGTGTGATAAGGTCAGTATGATAAGGTCAGTATGATAAAGCCAGTACGATAAGGTCAACATGATAAGGTCAGTATTATGAAGTAGGTATGATAAGGTCAGTATGATAAGGTCAGTATTATAAAGGCAGTATGATAAGGTCAGTATGATACGGTCAGTATGATACGGTCAGTATGATAAGGTCAGTATGATACGATATGGTCAGTATGATAAGGTCAGTATGATCAGGCCAGTATGATAAGGTCAGTATGATCAGGTCAGTATGATAAGGTCAGTATGATAAGGTCAGTATGATACGATACAGTCAGTATGATAAAGTCAGTATGACAAGGTCAGTATGATAAGGTCAGTATGATCAGGTCAGTATGATAAGGTCAGTATGATACGATACGGTCAGTATTATACAGTCAGTATGATAAGGTCAGTATGATCAGGTCAGTATGATGAGGTCAGTATGATCAGGTCAGTATGATAAAGTCAGTATGATACGATACGGTCAGTATTATAAAGTCAGTATGATCAGGCCAGTATGATACGATACGGTCAGTATTATAAAGTCAGTATGATCAGGCCAGTATGATAAGGTCAGTATGATAAGGTCAGTATGATAAGGCCAGTATGATAAGGTCAGTATAATAAAGTCAGTATGATAAGGTCAGCACGATAAGGTCAGTATTATGAAGTAGGTATGATAAGGTCAGTATGATAAGATCAGTATTATAAAGGCAGTATGATAAGGTCAGTATGATACGGTCAGTATGATACGGTCAGTATGATACGATATGGTCAGTATGATAAGGTCAGTATTATACGGTCAGTATGATAAGGTCAGTATGATACGATACGGTCAGTATGATAAGGTGAGTATGATCAGGTCAGTATGATAAAGCCAGTATGATAAAGTCAGTATGATAAGGTCAGTATGATAAGGTCAGTATGATAAAGTCAGTATGATAAGGTCAGCATGATCAGGTCAGTATGATAAGGTCAGTATGATAAGGTCAGTATGATCACGTCAGTATGATAAGGTAAGTATGATACGATACGGTCAGTATGATAAAGTCAGTATGACAAGGTCAGTATGATAAGGCCAGTATGATCAGGTCAGTATGATAAGGTTAGTATGATACGATACGGTCAGTATGATAAGGTGAGTATGATCAGGTCAGTATGATAAAGCCAGTATTATACGGTCAGTATGATAAGGTCAGTATGATAAGGTCAGTATGATACGATACGGTCAGTATGATTAGGTGAGTATGATCAGGTCAGTATGATAAAGCCAGTATGATAAAGTCAGTATGATAAGGTCAGTATGATAAGGTCAGTATGATAAAGTCAGTATGATAAGGTCAGCATGATCAGGTCAGTATGATAAGGTCAGTATGATAAGGTCAGTATGATACGATACGGTCAGTATTATACAGTCAGTATGATAAGGTCAGTATGATCAGGTCAGTATGATGAGGTCAGTATGATCAGGTCAGTATGATAAAGTCAGTATGATACGATACGGTCAGTATAATAAAGTCAGTATGATCAGGCCAGTATGATACGATACGGTCAGTATTATAAAGTCAGTATGATCAGGCCAGTATGATAAGGTCAGTATGATCAGGTCAGTATGATAAGGTCAGTATGATAAGGCCAGTATGATAAGGTCAGTATAATAAAGTCAGTATGATAAGGTCAGCACGATAAGGTCAGTATTATGAAGTAGGTATGATAAGGTCAGTATGATAAGATCAGTATTATAAAGGCAGTATGATAAGGTCAGTATGATACGGTCAGTATGATACGGTCAGTATGATACGATATGGTCAGTATGATAAGGTCAGTATTATACGGTCAGTATGATAAGGTCAGTATGATACGATACGGTCAGTATGATTAGGTGAGTATGATCAGGTCAGTATGATGAAGCCAGTATGATAAAGTCAGTATGATAAGGTCAGTATGATAAGGTCAGTATGATAAAGTCAGTATGATAAGGTCAGCATGATCAGGTCAGTATGATAAGGTCAGTATGATAAGGTCAGTATGATCACGTCAGTATGATAAGGTCAGTATGATACGATATGGTCAGTATGATAAAGTCAGTATGACAAGGTCAGTATGATAAGGCCAGTATGATCAGGTCAGTATGATAAGGTTAGTATGATACGATACGGTCAGTATTATAAAGTCAGTATGATAAGGTCAGTATGATCAGGTCAGTATGATGATGTCAGTATGATCAGGTCAGTATGATTAGGTCAGTATGATAAGGTCAGTATGATACGATACGGTCAGTATGATAAAGTCAGTATGATAAAGTCAGTATGATCAGGTCAGTATGATAAGGTCAGTATGATAAGGTCAGTATGATACGATACGGTCAGTATTATAAAGTCAGTATGATCAGGCCAGTATGATAAGGTCAGTATGATAAGGTCAGTATGATAAGGTCAGTATGATACGATACAGTCAGTATTATAAAGTCAGTGTGATAAGGCCAGTATGATAAGGTCAGTATGATAAGGTCAGTATAATAAAGTCAGTATAATAAGGTCAGTATGATCAGGTCAGTATGATAAGGTCAGTTTGATACGATACGGTCAGTATGATGAAGTCAGTATGATCAGGTCAGTATGATAAGGTCAGTATGATAAGGTCAGTATGATAAGGTCAGTATGATACGATATGGGCAGTATTATAGTCAGTATGATAAGGTCAGTATGATAAGGTCAGTATGATACGATACGGTCAGTATTATAAAGTCAGTATGATCATGCCAGTACGATAAGGTCAGTATGATAAGGTCAGTATGATCAGGTCAGTATGATAAGGTCAGCATGATACGATACGGTCAGTATGATAAGGTCAGTATGATCAGGTCAGTATGATAAGGTCAGTATGATACGATATGGGCAGTATTATAGTCAGTATGATAAGGTCAGTATAATAAGGTCATTATGATACGATACGGTCAGTATTATAAAGTCAGTATGATCATGCCAGTATGATAAAGCCAGTATGATAAAGCCAGTATGATAAGGTCAGTATGATCAGGCCAGTATGATAAGGTCAGTATGATAAGGTCAGTATGATAAGGTCGGTATAATAAAGTCAGTATAATAAGGTCAGAATGATAAGGTCAGTATGATAAGGTCAGTATGATACGGTCAGTATGATACGATATGGTCAGTATGATAAGGTCAGTATTATACGGTCAGTATGATAAGGTCAGTATGATACGATACGGTCAGTATGATTAGGTGAGTATGATCAGGTCAGTATGATGAAGCCAGTATGATAAAGTCAGTATGATAAGGTCAGTATGATAAGGTCAGTATGATAAAGTCAGTATGATAAGGTCAGCATGATCAGGTCAGTATGATAAGGTCAGTATGATAAGGTCAGTATGATACGATATGGTCAGTATGATAAGGTCAGTATTATACGGTCAGTATGATAAGGTCAGTATGATACGATACGGTCAGTATGATTAGGTGAGTATGATCAGGTCAGTATGATGAAGCCAGTATGATAAAGTCAGTATGATAAGGTCAGTATGATAAGGTCAGTATGATAAAGTCAGTATGATAAGGTCAGCATGATCAGGTCAGTATGATAAGGTCAGTATGATAAGGTCAGTATGATCACGTCAGTATGATAAGGTCAGTATGATACGATATGGTCAGTATGATAAAGTCAGTATGACAAGGTCAGTATGATAAGGCCAGTATGATCAGGTCAGTATGATAAGGTTAGTATGATACGATACGGTCAGTATTATAAAGTCAGTATGATAAGGTCAGTATGATCAGGTCAGTATGATGATGTCAGTATGATCAGGTCAGTATGATTAGGTCAGTATGATAAGGTCAGTATGATACGATACGGTCAGTATGATAAAGTCAGTATGATAAAGTCAGTATGATAAAGTCAGTATGATCAGGTCAGTATGATAAGGTCAGTATGATAAGGTCAGTATGATACGATACGGTCAGTATTATAAAGTCAGTATGATCAGGCCAGTATGATAAGGTCAGTATGATAAGGTCAGTATGATAAGGTCAGTATGATACGATACAGTCAGTATTATAAAGTCAGTGTGATAAGGCCAGTATGATAAGGTCAGTATGATAAGGTCAGTATAATAAAGTCAGTATAATAAGGTCAGTATGATCAGGTCAGTATGATAAGGTCAGTTTGATACGATACGGTCAGTATGATGAAGTCAGTATGATCAGGTCAGTATGATAAGGTCAGTATGATAAGGTCAGTATGATAAGGTCAGTATGATACGATATGGGCAGTATTATAGTCAGTATGATAAGGTCAGTATGATAAGGTCAGTATGATACGATACGGTCAGTATTATAAAGTCAGTATGATCATGCCAGTACGATAAGGTCAGTATGATAAGGTCAGTATGATCAGGTCAGTATGATAAGGTCAGCATGATACGATACGGTCAGTATGATAAGGTCAGTATGATCAGGTCAGTATGATAAGGTCAGTATGATACGATATGGGCAGTATTATAGTCAGTATGATAAGGTCAGTATAATAAGGTCATTATGATACGATACGGTCAGTATTATAAAGTCAGTATGATCATGCCAGTATGATAAAGCCAGTATGATAAAGCCAGTATGATAAGGTCAGTATGATCAGGCCAGTATGATAAGGTCAGTATGATAAGGTCAGTATGATAAGGTCGGTATAATAAAGTCAGTATAATAAGGTCAGAATGATAAGGTCAGTATGATAAGGTCAGTACGATAAGGTCAGTGCGATAAAGTCAGTATGATAAGGTCAGCATGATAAGGTCAGTATTATGAAGTAGGTATGATAAGGTCAGTATGATAAGGTCAGTATTATAAAGGCAGTATGATAAGGTCAGTATGATAAGATCAGTATGATACGGTCAGTACGATAAGGTCAGTATGATACGATATGGTCAGTATGATAAGGTCAGTATGATCAGGTCAGTATGATACGGTCAGTATGATGAGGTCAGTATGATACGATACGGTCAGTATGATAAGGTGAGTATGATCAGGTCAGTATGATAAAGCCAGTATGATAAAGTCAGTATGATGAGGTCAGTATGATCAGGTCAGTATGATAAGGTCAGTATGATCAGGTCAGTATGATAAGGTCAGTATGATACGATACGGTCAGTATGATAAAGTCAGTATGACAAGGTCAGTATGATAAGGTCAGTATGATCAGGTCAGTATGATAAGGTCAGTATGATACGATACGGTCAGTATTATAAAGTCAGTATGATAAGGTCAGTATGATAAGGTCAGTATGATATGATACGGTCAGTATTATAAAGTCAGTATGATCAGGCCAGTATGATAAGGTCAGTATGATAAGGTCAGTATGATCAGGTCAGTATGATAAGGTCAGTGTGATAACGTCAGTATGATAAAGCCAGTATGATAAGGTCAGCATGATAAGGTCAGTATTATGAAGTAGGTATGATAAGGTCAGTATGATAAGGTCAGTATTATAAAGGCAGTATGATAAGGTCAGTATGATAAGGTCAGTATGATACGGTCAGTATGATAAGGTCAGTATGATACGATATGGTCAGTATGATAAGGTCAGTATGATCAGGTCAGTATGATACGGTCAGTATGATAAGGTCAGTATGATACGATACGGTCAGTATGATAAAGTGAGTATGATCAGGTCAGTATGATAAAGCCAGTATGATAAAGTCAGTATGATAAGGTCAGTATGATCAGGTCAGTATGATAAGGTCAGTATGATATGATACGGTCAGTATGATAAAGTGAGTATGATAAGGTCAGTATGATAAGGTCAGTATGATCAGGTCAGTATGATCAGGTCAGTATGATAAGGTCAGTATGATAAAGTCAGTATGATAAGGTCAGTATGATCAGGTCAGTATGATAAGGTCAGTATGATCAGGTCAGTATGATAAGGTCAGTATGATACGATACGGTCAGTATGATAAAGTCAGTATGACAAGGTCAGTATGATAAGGTCAGTATGATCAGGTCAGTATGATAAGGTCAGTATGATACGATACGGTCAGTATGATAAAGTCAGTATGACAAGGTCAGTATGATAAGGTCAGTATGATCAGGTCAGTATGATAAGGTCAGTATGATATGATACGGTCAGTATTATAAAGTCAGTATGATAAGGTCAGTATGATAAGGTCAGTATGATACGATACGGTCAGTATTATAAAGTCAGTATGATAAGGTCAGTGTGATAAGGTCAGTATGATAAGGTCAGTATGATAAAGTCAGCATGATAAGGTCAGTATTATGAAGTAGGTATGATAAGGTCAGTATGATAAGGTCAGTATTATAAAGGCAGTATGATAAGGTCAGTATGATAAGGTCAGTATGATACGGCCAGTATGATAAGTCAGTCAGTATGATACGATATGGTCAGTATGATAAGGTCAGTATGATCAGGTCAGTATGATAAGGTCAGTATGATCAGGTCAGTATGATAAGGTCAGTATGATAAGGTCAGTATGATACGATACAGTCAGTATAATAAAGTCAGTATGATAAGGTCAGTATGATCAGGTCAGTATGATAAGGTCAGTATGATACGATACAGTCAGTATGATAAGGTGAGTATGATCAGGTCAGTATGATAAAGCCAGTATGATAAAGTCAGTATGATAAGGTCAGTATGATCAGGTCAGTATGATAAGGTCAGTATGATCAGGTCAGTATGATAAGGTCAGTATGATACGATACGGTCAGTATGATAAAGTCAGTATGACAAGGTCAGTATGATAAGGTCAGTATGATCAGGTCAGTATGATAAGGTCAGTATGATACGATACGGTCAGTATTATAAAGTCAGTATGATAAGGTCAGTATGATAAGGTCAGTATGATACGATACGGTCAGTATTATAAAGTCAGTATGATAAGGTCAGTGTGATAAGGTCAGTATGATAAGGTCAGTATGATAAAGTCAGCATGATAAGGTCAGTATTATGAAGTAGGTATGATAAGGTCAGTATGATAAGGTCAGTATTATAAAGGCAGTATGATAAGGTCAGTATGATAAGGTCAGTATGATACGGTCAGTATGATAAGGTCAGTATGATACGATATGGTCAGTATGATAAGGTCAGTATGATCAGGTCAGTATGATAAGGTCAGTATGATCAGGTCAGTATGATAAGGTCAGTATGATAAGGTCAGTATGATAAGGTCAGTATGATACGATACAGTCAGTATGATAAAGTCAGTATGACAAGGTCAGTATGATAAGGTTAGTATGATCAGGTCAGTATGATAAGGTCAGTATGATACGATACGGTCAGTATTATACAGTCAGTATGATAAGGTCAGTATGATCAGGTCAGTATGATGAGGTCAGTATGATCAGGTCAGTATGATAAAGTCAGTATGATAAGGTCAGTATGATAAGGTCAGTATGATACGGTCAGTATGATAAGGTCAGTATGATACGATATGGTCAGTATGATAAGGTCAGTATGATCAGGTCAGTATGATACGGTCAGTATGATAAGGTCAGTATGATACGATACGGTCAGTATGATAAAGTGAGTATGATCAGGTCAGTATGATAAAGCCAGTATGATAAAGTCAGTATGATAAGGTCAGTATGATCAGGTCAGTATGATAAGGTCAGTATGATATGATACGGTCAGTATGATAAAGTGAGTATGATAAGGTCAGTATGATAAGGTCAGTATGATCAGGTCAGTATGATCAGGTCAGTATGATAAGGTCAGTATGATAAAGTCAGTATGATAAGGTCAGTATGATCAGGTCAGTATGATAAGGTCAGTATGATCAGGTCAGTATGATAAGGTCAGTATGATACGATACGGTCAGTATGATAAAGTCAGTATGACAAGGTCAGTATGATAAGGTCAGTATGATCAGGTCAGTATGATAAGGTCAGTATGATACGATACGGTCAGTATGATAAAGTCAGTATGACAAGGTCAGTATGATAAGGTCAGTATGATCAGGTCAGTATGATAAGGTCAGTATGATATGATACGGTCAGTATTATAAAGTCAGTATGATAAGGTCAGTATGATAAGGTCAGTATGATACGATACGGTCAGTATTATAAAGTCAGTATGATAAGGTCAGTATGATAAGGTCAGTATGATACGATACGGTCAGTATTATAAAGTCAGTATGATAAGGTCAGTGTGATAAGGTCAGTATGATAAGGTCAGTATGATAAAGTCAGCATGATAAGGTCAGTATTATGAAGTAGGTATGATAAGGTCAGTATGATAAGGTCAGTATTATAAAGGCAGTATGATAAGGTCAGTATGATAAGGTCAGTATGATACGGCCAGTATGATAAGGTCAGTATGATACGATATGGTCAGTATGATAAGGTCAGTATGATCAGGTCAGTATGATAAGGTCAGTATGATCAGGTCAGTATGATAAGGTCAGTATGATAAGGTCAGTATGATACGATACAGTCAGTATAATAAAGTCAGTATGATAAGGTCAGTATGATCAGGTCAGTATGATAAGGTCAGTATGATACGATACAGTCAGTATGATAAGGTGAGTATGATCAGGTCAGTATGATAAAGCCAGTATGATAAAGTCAGTATGATAAGGTCAGTATGATCAGGTCAGTATGATAAGGTCAGTATGATCAGGTCAGTATGATAAGGTCAGTATGATACGATACGGTCAGTATGATAAAGTCAGTATGACAAGGTCAGTATGATAAGGTCAGTATGATCAGGTCAGTATGATAAGGTCAGTATGATACGATACGGTCAGTATTATAAAGTCAGTATGATAAGGTCAGTATGATAAGGTCAGTATGATACGATACGGTCAGTATTATAAAGTCAGTATGATAAGGTCAGTGTGATAAGGTCAGTATGATAAGGTCAGTATGATAAAGTCAGCATGATAAGGTCAGTATTATGAAGTAGGTATGATAAGGTCAGTATGATAAGGTCAGTATTATAAAGGCAGTATGATAAGGTCAGTATGATAAGGTCAGTATGATACGGTCAGTATGATAAGGTCAGTATGATACGATATGGTCAGTATGATAAGGTCAGTATGATCAGGTCAGTATGATAAGGTCAGTATGATAAGGTCAGTATGATAAGGTCAGTATGATACGATACAGTCAGTATGATAAAGTCAGTATGACAAGGTCAGTATGATAAGGTTAGTATGATCAGGTCAGTATGATAAGGTCAGTATGATACGATACGGTCAGTATTATACAGTCAGTATGATAAGGTCAGTATGATCAGGTCAGTATGA
This sequence comes from Oncorhynchus gorbuscha, assembly GCF_021184085.1. NCBI lineage: Eukaryota > Metazoa > Chordata > Actinopteri > Salmoniformes > Salmonidae > Oncorhynchus > Oncorhynchus gorbuscha. Next base: position 21,861,357 of record NC_060185.1, read on the forward strand.
TGAGGTCAGTATGATCAGGTCAGTATGATAAAGTCAGTATGATAAGGTCAGTATGATAAGGTCAGTATGATACGGTCAGTATGATAAGGTCAGTATGATACGATATGGTCAGTATGATAAGGTCAGTATGATCAGGTCAGTATGATACGGTCAGTATGATAAGGTCAGTATGATACGATACGGTCAGTATGATAAAGTGAGTATGATCAGGTCAGTATGATAAAGCCAGTATGATAAAGTCAGTATGATAAGGTCAGTATGATCAGGTCAGTATGATAAGGTCAGTATGATATGATACGGTCAGTATGATAAAGTGAGTATGATAAGGTCAGTATGATAAGGTCAGTATGATCAGGTCAGTATGATCAGGTCAGTATGATAAGGTCAGTATGATAAAGTCAGTATGATAAGGTCAGTATGATCAGGTCAGTATGATAAGGTCAGTATGATCAGGTCAGTATGATAAGGTCAGTATGATACGATACGGTCAGTATGATAAAGTCAGTATGACAAGGTCAGTATGATAAGGTCAGTATGATCAGGTCAGTATGATAAGGTCAGTATGATACGATACGGTCAGTATGATAAAGTCAGTATGACAAGGTCAGTATGATAAGGTCAGTATGATCAGGTCAGTATGATAAGGTCAGTATGATATGATACGGTCAGTATTATAAAGTCAGTATGATAAGGTCAGTATGATAAGGTCAGTATGATACGATACGGTCAGTATTATAAAGTCAGTATGATAAGGTCAGTATGATAAGGTCAGTATGATACGATACGGTCAGTATTATAAAGTCAGTATGATAAGGTCAGTGTGATAAGGTCAGTATGATAAGGTCAGTATGATAAAGTCAGCATGATAAGGTCAGTATTATGAAGTAGGTATGATAAGGTCAGTATGATAAGGTCAGTATTATAAAGGCAGTATGATAAGGTCAGTATGATAAGGTCAGTATGATACGGCCAGTATGATAAGGTCAGTATGATACGATATGGTCAGTATGATAAGGTCAGTATGATCAGGTCAGTATGATAAGGTCAGTATGATCAGGTCAGTATGATAAGGTCAGTATGATAAGGTCAGTATGATACGATACAGTCAGTATAATAAAGTCAGTATGATAAGGTCAGTATGATCAGGTCAGTATGATAAGGTCAGTATGATACGATACAGTCAGTATGATAAGGTGAGTATGATCAGGTCAGTATGATAAAGCCAGTATGATAAAGTCAGTATGATAAGGTCAGTATGATCAGGTCAGTATGATAAGGTCAGTATGATCAGGTCAGTATGATAAGGTCAGTATGATACGATACGGTCAGTATGATAAAGTCAGTATGACAAGGTCAGTATGATAAGGTCAGTATGATCAGGTCAGTATGATAAGGTCAGTATGATACGATACGGTCAGTATTATAAAGTCAGTATGATAAGGTCAGTATGATAAGGTCAGTATGATACGATACGGTCAGTATTATAAAGTCAGTATGATAAGGTCAGTGTGATAAGGTCAGTATGATAAGGTCAGTATGATAAAGTCAGCATGATAAGGTCAGTATTATGAAGTAGGTATGATAAGGTCAGTATGATAAGGTCAGTATTATAAAGGCAGTATGATAAGGTCAGTATGATAAGGTCAGTATGATACGGTCAGTATGATAAGGTCAGTATGATACGATATGGTCAGTATGATAAGGTCAGTATGATCAGGTCAGTATGATAAGGTCAGTATGATCAGGTCAGTATGATAAGGTCAGTATGATAAGGTCAGTATGATAAGGTCAGTATGATACGATACAGTCAGTATGATAAAGTCAGTATGACAAGGTCAGTATGATAAGGTCAGTATGATCAGGTCAGTATGATAAGGTCAGTATGATACGATACGGTCAGTATTATACAGTCAGTATGATAAGGTCAGTATGATCAGGTCAGTATGATGAGGTCAGTATGATCAGGTCAGTATGATAAAGTCAGTATGATAAGGTCAGTATGATAAGGTCAGTATGATACGGTCAGTATGATAAGGTCAGTATGATACGATATGGTCAGTATGATAAGGTCAGTATGATCAGGTCAGTATGATACGGTCAGTATGATAAGGTCAGTATGATACGATACGGTCAGTATGATAAAGTGAGTATGATCAGGTCAGTATGATAAAGCCAGTATGATAAAGTCAGTATGATAAGGTCAGTATGATCAGGTCAGTATGATAAGGTCAGTATGATATGATACGGTCAGTATGATAAAGTGAGTATGATAAGGTCAGTATGATAAGGTCAGTATGATCAGGTCAGTATGATCAGGTCAGTATGATAAGGTCAGTATGATAAAGTCAGTATGATAAGGTCAGTATGATAAGGTCAGTATGATCAGGTCAGTATGATAAGGTCAGTATGATACGATACGATCAGTATGATAAAGTCAGTATGACAAGGTCAGTATGATAAGGTCAGTATGATCAGGTCAGTATGATAAGGTCAGTATGATACGATACGGTCAGTATGATAAAGTCAGTATGACAAGGTCAGTATGATAAGGTCAGTATGATCAGGTCAGTATGATAAGGTCAGTATGATATGATACGGTCAGTATTATAAAGTCAGTATGATAAGGTCAGTATGATAAGGTCAGTATGATACGATACGGTCAGTATTATAAAGTCAGTATGATAAGGTCAGTATGATAAGGTCAGTATGATACGATACGGTCAGTATTATAAAGTCAGTATGATAAGGTCAGTGTGATAAGGTCAGTATGATAAGGTCAGTATGATAAAGTCAGCATGATAAGGTCAGTATTATGAAGTAGGTATGATAAGGTCAGTATGATAAGGTCAGTATTATAAAGGCAGTATGATAAGGTCAGTATGATAAGGTCAGTATGATACGGTCAGTATGATAAGGTCAGTATGATACGATATGGTCAGTATGATAAGGTCAGTATGATCAGGTCAGTATGATAAGGTCAGTATGATCAGGTCAGTATGATAAGGTCAGTATGATAAGGTCAGTATGATAAGGTCAGTATGATACGATACAGTCAGTATGATAAAGTCAGTATGACAAGGTCAGTATGATAAGGTCAGTATGATCAGGTCAGTATGATAAGGTCAGTATGATACGATACGGTCAGTATTATACAGTCAGTATGATAAGGTCAGTATGATCAGGTCAGTATGATGAGGTCAGTATGATCAGGTCAGTATGATAAAGTCAGTATGATACGATACGGTCAGTATTATAAAGTCAGTATGATCAGGCCAGTATGATACGATACGGTCAGTATTATAAAGTCAGTATGATCAGGCCAGTATGATAAGGTCAGTATGATCAGGTCAGTATGATAAGGTCAGTATGATCAGGTCAGTATGATAAAGTCAGTATGATACGATACGGTCAGTATTATAAAGTCAGTATGATCAGGCCAGTATGATACGATATGGTCAGTATGATAAGGTCAGTATTATACGGTCAGTATGATAAGGTCAGTATGATACGATACGGTCAGTATGATTAGGTGAGTATGATCAGGTCAGTATGATAAAGCCAGTATGATAAAGTCAGTATGATAAGGTCAGTATGATAAGGTCAGTATGATAAAGTCAGTATGATAAGGTCAGCATGATCAGGTCAGTATGATAAGGTCAGTATGATAAGGTCAGTATGATCACGTCAGTATGATAAGGTCAGTATGATACGATACGGTCAGTATGATAAAGTCAGTATGACAAGGTCAGTATGATAAGGCCAGTATGATCAGGTCAGTATGATAAGGTTAGTATGATACGATACGGTCAGTATTATAAAGTCAGTATGATAAGGTCAGTATGATCAGGTCAGTATGATGATGTCAGTATGATCAGGTCAGTATGATTAGGTCAGTATGATAAGGTCAGTATGATACGATACGGTCAGTATGATAAAGTCAGTATGATAAAGTCAGTATGATCAGGTCAGTATGATAAGGTCAGTATGATAAGGTCAGTATGATACGATACGGTCAGGATTATAAAGTCAGTATGATAAGGTCAGTATGATAAGGTCAGTATGATACGATACGGTCAGTATTATAAAGTCAGTATGATCAGGCCAGTATGATAAGGTCAGTATCATGGGTCCTTCTGTAGCTCAGTTGGTAGAGCATGGCGCTTGTAACGCCAGGGTAGTGGGTTCGATCCCCGGGACCACCAATACGTAGAATGTATGCACACATGACTGTAAGTCGCTTTGAATAAAAGCGTCTGCTAAATGGCATATATATTATATATTAGTATGATCAGGTAAGTATGATATTATAAAGTCAGTGTGATAAGGCCAGTATAATAAGGTCAGTATGATACGATACGGTCAGTATGATGAAGTCAGTATGATGAAGTCAGTATGATGAAGTCAGTATGATGAAGTCAGTATGATGAAGTCAGTATGATGAGTCAGTATGATCAGGTCAGTATGATCAGGTCAGTATGATCAGGTCAGTATGATACGATATGGGCAGTATTATAGTCAGTATGATAAGGTCAGTATGATACGATACGGTCAGTATTATAAAGTCAGTATGATCATGCCAGTATGATAAGGTCAGTATGATAAGGTCAGTATGATCAGGTCAGTATGATAAGGTCAGCATGATACGATACGGTCAGTATGATAAGGTCAGTATGATCAGGTCAGTATGATAAGGTCAGTATGATACGATATGGGCAGTATTATAGTCAGTATGATAAGGTCAGTATAATAAGGTCATTATGATACGATACGGTCAGTATTATAAAGTCAGTATGATCATGCCAGTATGATAAAGCCAGTATGATAAAGTCAGTATGATAAGGTCAGTATGATCAGGCCAGTATGATAAGGTCAGTATGATAAGGTCAGTATGATAAGGTCAGTATAATAAAGTCAGTATAATAAGGTCAGAATGATAAGGTCATTAAGATAAGGTCAGTATGATAAAGTCAGGATGAAAAGGTCAGTATGATAAGGTCAGTATGATAAGGAGGTCAGTGCGATAAAGTCAGTATGATAAGGTCAGTACGATAAGGTCAGTGCGATAAAGTCAGTATGATAAGGTCATCATGATAAGGTCAGTATTATGAAGTAGGTATGATAAGGTCAGTATGATAAGGTCAGTATTATAAAGGCAGTATGATAAGGTCAGTATGATAAGATCAGTATGATACGGTCAGTATGATAAGGTCAGTATGATACGATATGGTCAGTATGATAAGGTCAGTATGATCAGGTCAGTATGATACGGTCAGTATGATGAGGTCAGTATGATACGATACGGTCAGTATGATAAGGTGAGTATGATCAGGTCAGTATGATAAAGCCAGTATGATAAAGTCAGTATGATGAGGTCAGTATGATCAGGTCAGTATGATAAGGTCAGTATGATCAGGTCAGTATGATAAGGTCAGTATGATACGATACGGTCAGTATGATAAAGTCAGTATGACAAGGTCAGTATGATAAGGTCAGTATGATCAGGTCAGTATGATAAGGTCAGTATGATACGATACGGTCAGTATTATAAAGTCAGTATGATAAGGTCAGTATGATAAGGTCAGTATGATACGATACGGTCAGTATTATAAAGTCAGTATGATCAGGCCAGTATGATAAGGTCAGTATGATAAGGTCAGTATGATCAGGTCAGTATGATAAGGTCAGTGCGATAAGGTCAGTATGATAAAGCCAGTATGATAAGGTCAGCATGATAAGGTCAGTATTATGAAGTAGGTATGATAAGGTCAGTATGATAAGGTCAGTATTATAAAGGCAGTATGATAAGGTCAGTATGATACGGTCAGTATGATAAGGTCAGTATGATACGATATGGTCAGTATGATAAGGTCAGTATGATCAGGTCAGTATGATACGGTCAGTATGATAAGGTCAGTATGATACGATACGGTCAGTATGATAAAGTGAGTATGATCAGGTCAGTATGATAAGGTCAGTATGATACGATACGGTCAGTATGATAAAGTCAGTATGACAAGGTCAGTATGATAAGGTCAGTATGATCAGGTCAGTATGATAAGGTCAGTATGATACGATACGGTCAGTATTATAAAGTCAGTATGATAAGGTCAGTATGATAAGGTCAGTATGATACGATACGGTCAGTATTATAAAGTCAGTATGATCAGGCCAGTATGATAAGGTCAGTATGATAAGGTCAGTATGATCAGGTCAGTATGATAAGGTCAGTGCGATAAGGTCAGTATGATAAAGCCAGTATGATAAGGTCAGCATGATAAGGTCAGTATTATGAAGTAGGTATGATAAGGTCAGTATGATAAGGTCAGTATTATAAAGGCAGTATGATAAGGTCAGTATGATACGGTCAGTATGATAAGGTCAGTATGATACGATATGGTCAGTATGATAAGGTCAGTATGATCAGGTCAGTATGATACGGTCAGTATGATAAGGTCAGTATGATACGATACGGTCAGTATGATAAAGTGAGTATGATCAGGTCAGTATGATAAAGCCAGTATGATAAAGTCAGTATGATAAGGTCAGTATGATCAGGTCAGTATGATAAGGTCAGTATGATACGATACGGTCAGTATGATAAAGCCAGTATGATAAAGTCAGTATGATCATGCCAGTACGATAAGGTCAGTATGATAAGGTCAGTATGATCAGGTCAGTATGATAAGGTCAGCATGATACGATACAGTCAGTATGATAAGGTCAGTATGATCAGGTCAGTATGATAAGGTCAGTATGATACGATATGGGCAGTATTATAGTCAGTATGATAAGGTCAGTATAATAAGGTCATTATGATACGATACGGTCAGTATTATAAAGTCAGTATGATCATGCCAGTATGATAAAGCCAGTATGATAAAGTCAGTATGATAAGGTCAGTATGATCAGGCCAGTATGATAAGGTCAGTATGATAAGGTCAGTATGATAAGGTCGGTATAATACAGTCAGTATAATAAGGTCAGAATGATAAGGTCAGTATGATAAGGTCAGTACGATAAGGTCAGTGCGATAAAGTCAGTATGATAAGGTCAGTACGATAAGGTCAGTGCGATAAAGTCAGTATGATAAGGTCAGCATGATAAGGTCAGTATTATGAAGTAGGTATGATAAGGTCAGTATGATAAGGTCAGTATTATAAAGGCAGTATGATAAGGTCAGTATGATAAGGTCAGTATCATGGGTCCTTCTGTAGCTCAGTTGGTAGAGCATGGCGCTTGTAACGCCAGGGTAGTGGGTTCGATCCCCGGGACCACCAATACGTAGAATGTATGCACACATGACTGTAAGTCGCTTTGAATAAAAGCGTCTGCTAAATGGCATATATATTATATTATATATTAGTATGATCAGGTAAGTATGATACGATACAGTCAGTATTATAAAGTCAGTATTATAAAGTCAGTGTGATAAGGCCAGTATAATAAGGTCAGTATGATACGATACGGTCAGTATGATGAAGTCAGTATGATGAAGTCAGTATGATGAAGTCAGTATGATGAGGTCAGTATGATCAGGTCAGTATGATCAGGTCAGTATGATCAGGTCAGTATGATACGATATGGGCAGTATTATAGTCAGTATGATAAGGTCAGTATGATAAGGTCAGTATGATACGATACGGTCAGTATTATAAAGTCAGTATGATCATGCCAGTACGATAAGGTCAGTATGATAAGGTCAGTATGATCAGGTCAGTATGATAAGGTCAGCATGATACGATACGGTCAGTATGATAAGGTCAGTATGATCAGGTCAGTATGATAAGGTCAGTATGATACGATATGGGCAGTATTATAGTCAGTATGATAAGGTCAGTATAATAAGGTCATTATGATACGATACGGTCAGTATTATAAAGTCAGTATGATCATGCCAGTATGATAAAGCCAGTATGATAAAGTCAGTATGATAAGGTCAGTATGATCAGGCCAGTATGATAAGGTCAGTATGATAAGGTCAGTATGATAAGGTCAGTATAATAAAGTCAGTATAATAAGGTCAGAATGATAAGGTCATTAAGATAAGGTCAGTATGATAAAGTCAGGATGAAAAGGTCAGTATGATAAGGTCAGTATGATAAGGAGGTCAGTGCGATAAAGTCAGTATGATAAGGTCAGTACGATAAGGTCAGTGCGATAAAGTCAGTATGATAAGGTCATCATGATAAGGTCAGTATTATGAAGTAGGTATGATAAGGTCAGTATGATAAGGTCAGTATTATAAAGGCAGTATGATAAGGTCAGTATGATAAGATCAGTATGATACGGTCAGTATGATAAGGTCAGTATGATACGATATGGTCAGTATGATAAGGTCAGTATGATCAGGTCAGTATGATACGGTCAGTATGATGAGGTCAGTATGATACGATACGGTCAGTATGATAAGGTGAGTATGATCAGGTCAGTATGATAAAGCCAGTATGATAAAGTCAGTATGATGAGGTCAGTATGATCAGGTCAGTATGATAAGGTCAGTATGATCAGGTCAGTATGATAAGGTCAGTATGATACGATACGGTCAGTATGATAAAGTCAGTATGACAAGGTCAGTATGATAAGGTCAGTATGATCAGGTCAGTATGATAAGGTCAGTATGATACGATACGGTCAGTATTATAAAGTCAGTATGATAAGGTCAGTATGATAAGGTCAGTATGATACGATACGGTCAGTATTATAAAGTCAGTATGATCAGGCCAGTATGATAAGGTCAGTATGATAAGGTCAGTATGATCAGGTCAGTATGATAAGGTCAGTGCGATAAGGTCAGTATGATAAAGCCAGTATGATAAGGTCAGCATGATAAGGTCAGTATTATGAAGTAGGTATGATAAGGTCAGTATGATAAGGTCAGTATTATAAAGGCAGTATGATAAGGTCAGTATGATACGGTCAGTATGATAAGGTCAGTATGATACGATATGGTCAGTATGATAAGGTCAGTATGATCAGGTCAGTATGATACGGTCAGTATGATAAGGTCAGTATGATACGATACGGTCAGTATGATAAAGTGAGTATGATCAGGTCAGTATGATAAGGTCAGTATGATACGATACGGTCAGTATGATAAAGTCAGTATGACAAGGTCAGTATGATAAGGTCAGTATGATCAGGTCAGTATGATAAGGTCAGTATGATACGATACGGTCAGTATTATAAAGTCAGTATGATAAGGTCAGTATGATAAGGTCAGTATGATACGATACGGTCAGTATTATAAAGTCAGTATGATCAGGCCAGTATGATAAGGTCAGTATGATAAGGTCAGTATGATCAGGTCAGTATGATAAGGTCAGTGCGATAAGGTCAGTATGATAAAGCCAGTATGATAAGGTCAGCATGATAAGGTCAGTATTATGAAGTAGGTATGATAAGGTCAGTATGATAAGGTCAGTATTATAAAGGCAGTATGATAAGGTCAGTATGATACGGTCAGTATGATAAGGTCAGTATGATACGATATGGTCAGTATGATAAGGTCAGTATGATCAGGTCAGTATGATACGGTCAGTATGATAAGGTCAGTATGATACGATACGGTCAGTATGATAAAGTGAGTATGATCAGGTCAGTATGATAAAGCCAGTATGATAAAGTCAGTATGATAAGGTCAGTATGATCAGGTCAGTATGATAAGGTCAGTATGATACGATACGGTCAGTATGATAAAGCCAGTATGATAAAGTCAGTATGATCATGCCAGTACGATAAGGTCAGTATGATAAGGTCAGTATGATCAGGTCAGTATGATAAGGTCAGCATGATACGATACAGTCAGTATGATAAGGTCAGTATGATCAGGTCAGTATGATAAGGTCAGTATGATACGATATGGGCAGTATTATAGTCAGTATGATAAGGTCAGTATAATAAGGTCATTATGATACGATACGGTCAGTATTATAAAGTCAGTATGATCATGCCAGTATGATAAAGCCAGTATGATAAAGTCAGTATGATAAGGTCAGTATGATCAGGCCAGTATGATAAGGTCAGTATGATAAGGTCAGTATGATAAGGTCGGTATAATAAAGTCAGTATAATAAGGTCAGAATGATAAGGTCAGTATGATAAGGTCAGTACGATAAGGTCAGTGCGATAAAGTCAGTATGATAAGGTCAGTACGATAAGGTCAGTGCGATAAAGTCAGTATGATAAGGTCAGCATGATAAGGTCAGTATTATGAAGTAGGTATGATAAGGTCAGTATGATAAGGTCAGTATTATAAAGGCAGTATGATAAGGTCAGTATGATAAGATCAGTATGATACGGTCAGTATGATAAGGTCAGTATGATACGATATGGTCAGTATGATAAGGTCAGTATGATCAGGTCAGTATGATACGGTCAGTATGATGAGGTCAGTATGATACGATACGGTCAGTATGATAAGGTGAGTATGATCAGGTCAGTATGATAAAGCCAGTATGATAAAGTCAGTATGATGAGGTCAGTATGATCAGGTCAGTATGATAAGGTCAGTATGATCAGGTCAGTATGATAAGGTCAGTATGATACGATACGGTCAGTATGATAAAGTCAGTATGACAAGGTCAGTATGATAAGGTCAGTATGATCAGGTCAGTATGATAAGGTCAGTATGATACGATACGGTCAGTATTATAAAGTCAGTATGATAAGGTCAGTATGATAAGGTCAGTATGATACGATACGGTCAGTATTATAAAGTCAGTATGATCAGGCCAGTATGATAAGGTCAGTATGATAAGGTCACTATGATCAGGTCAGTATGATAAGGTCAGTGTGATAAGGTCAGTATGATAAAGCCAGTATAAGGTCAGCATGATAAGGTCAGTATTATGAAGTAGGTATGATAAGGTCAGTATGATAAGGTCAGTATTATAAAGGCAGTATGATAAGGTCAGTATGATAAGGTCAGTATGATACGGTCAGTATGATAAGGTCAGTATGATACGATATGGTCAGTATGATAAGGTCAGTATGATACGGTCAGTATGATAAGGTCAGTATGATACGATACGGTCAGTATGATAAAGTGAGTATGATCAGGTCAGTATGATAAAGCCAGTATGATAAAGTCAGTATGATAAGGTCAGTATGATCAGGTCAGTATGATAAGGTCAGTATGATATGATACGGTCAGTATGATAAAGTGAGTATGATAAGGTCAGTATGATCAGGTCAGTATGGTAAGGTCAGTATGATAAGGTCAGTATGATACGATACAGTCAGTATAATAAAGTCAGTATGATAAGGTCAGTATGATCAGGTCAGTATGATAAGGTCAGTATGATACGATACAGTCAGTATGATAAGGTGAGTATGATCAGGTCAGTATGATAAAGCCAGTATGATAAAGTCAGTATGATAAGGTCAGTATGATCAGGTCAGTATGATAAGGTCAGTATGATCAGGTCAGTATGATCAGGTCAGTATGATAAGGTCAGTATGATACGATACGGTCAGTATTATAAAGTCAGTATGATAAGGTCAGTATGATAAGGTCAGTATGATACGATACGGTCAGTATTATAAAGTCAGTATGATCAGGCCAGTATGATAAGGTCAGTATGATAAGGTCAGTGTGATAAGGTCAGTATGATAAGGTCAGTATGATAAAGTCAGCATGATAAGGTCAGTATTATGAAGTAGGTATGATAAGGTCAGTATGATAAGGTCAGTATTATAAAGGCAGTATGATAAGGTCAGTATGATAAGGTCAGTATGATACGGTCAGTATGATAAGGTCAGTATGATACGATATGGTCAGTATGATAAGGTCAGTATGATCAGGTCAGTATGATAAGGTCAGTATGATCAGGTCAGTATGATAAGGTCAGTATGATAAGGTCAGTATGATAAGGTCAGTATGATACGATACAGTCAGTATGATAAAGTCAGTATGACAAGGTCAGTATGATAAGGTCAGTATGATCAGGTCAGTATGATAAGGTCAGTATGATACGATACGGTCAGTATTATACAGTCAGTATGATAAGGTCAGTATGATAAGGTCAGTATGATACGATACGGTCAGTATTATAAAGTCAGTATGATCAGGCCAGTATGATAAGGTCAGTATGATAAGGTCAGTGTGATAAGGTCAGTATGATAAGGTCAGTATGATAAAGTCAGCATGATAAGGTCAGTATTATGAAGTAGGTATGATAAGGTCAGTATGATAAGGTCAGTATTATAAAGGCAGTATGATAAGGTCAGTATGATAAGGTCAGTATGATACGGTCAGTATGATAAGGTCAGTATGATACGATATGGTCAGTATGATAAGGTCAGTATGATCAGGTCAGTATGATAAGGTCAGTATGATCAGGTCAGTATGATAAGGTCAGTATGATAAGGTCAGTATGATAAGGTCAGTATGATACGATACAGTCAGTATGATAAAGTCAGTATGACAAGGTCAGTATGATAAGGTCAGTATGATCAGGTCAGTATGATAAGGTCAGTATGATACGATACGGTCAGTATTATACAGTCAGTATGATAAGGTCAGTATGATCAGGTCAGTATGATGAGGTCAGTATGATCAGGTCAGTATGATAAAGTCAGTATGATACGATACGGTCAGTATTATAAAGTCAGTATGATCAGGCCAGTATGATACGATACGGTCAGTATTATAAAGTCAGTATGATCAGGCCAGTATGATAAGGTCAGTATGATCAGGTCAGTATGATAAGGTCAGTATGATCAGGTCAGTATGATAAAGTCAGTATGATACGATACGGTCAGTATAATAAAGTCAGTATGATCAGGCCAGTATGATACGATATGGTCAGTATGATAAGGTCAGTATTATACGGTCAGTATGATAAGGTCAGTATGATACGATACGGTCAGTATGATTAGGTGAGTATGATCAGGTCAGTATGATAAAGCCAGTATGATAAAGTCAGTATGATAAGGTCAGTATGATAAGGTCAGTATGATAAAGTCAGTATGATAAGGTCAGCATGATCAGGTCAGTATGATAAGGTCAGTATGATAAGGTCAGTATGATCACGTCAGTATGATAAGGTCAGTATGATACGATACGGTCAGTATGATAAAGTCAGTATGACAAGGTCAGTATGATAAGGCCAGTATGATCAGGTCAGTATGATAAGGTTAGTATGATACGATACGGTCAGTATGATAAAGTCAGTATGATAAAGTCAGTATGATCAGGTCAGTATGATAAGGTCAGTATGATAAGGTCAGTATGATACGATACGGTCAGGATTATAAAGTCAGTATGATAAGGTCAGTATGATAAGGTCAGTATGATACGATACGGTCAGTATTATAAAGTCAGTATGATCAGGCCAGTATGATAAGGTCAGTATCATGGGTCCTTCTGTAGCTCAGTTGGTAGAGCATGGCGCTTGTAACGCCAGGGTAGTGGGTTCGATCCCCGGGACCACCAATACGTAGAATGTATGCACACATGACTGTAAGTCGCTTTGGATAAAAGCGTCTGCTAAATGGCATATATATTATATTATATATTAGTATGATAAGGTCAGTATGATCAGGTAAGTATGATACGATACAGTCAGTGTGATAAGGCCAGTATAATAAGGTCAGTATGATACGATACGGTCAGTATGATGAAGTCAGTATGATGAAGTCAGTATGATGAAGTCAGTATGATCAGTTCAGTATGATACGATATGGGCAGTATTATGGTCAGTATGATAAGGTCAGTATGATACGATACGGTCAGTATTATAAAGTCAGTATGATCATGCCAGTATGATAAGGTCAGTATGATAAGGTCAGTATGATCAGGTCAGTATGATAAGGTCAGCATGATACGATACGGTCAGTATGATAAGGTCAGTATGATCAGGTCAGTATGATAAGGTCAGTATGATACGATATGGGCAGTATTATAGTCAGTATGATAAGGTCAGTATAATAAGGTCATTATGATACGATACGGTCAGTATTATAAAGTCAGTATGATCATGCCAGTATGATAAAGCCAGTATGATAAAGTCAGTATGATAAGGTCAGTATGATCAGGCCAGTATGATAAGGTCAGTATGATAAGGTCAGTATGATAAGGTCAGTATAATAAAGTCAGTATAATAAGGTCAGAATGATAAGGTCATTAAGATAAGGTCAGTATGATAAAGTCAGGATGAAAAGGTCAGAATGATAAGGTCAGTATGATAAGGTCAGTATGATAAGGTCAGTGCGATAAAGTCAGTATGATAAGGTCAGTACGATAAGGTCAGTGCGATAAAGTCAGTATGATAAGGTCATCATGATAAGGTCAGTATTATGAAGTAGGTATGATAAGGTCAGTATGATAAGGTCAGTATTATAAAGGCAGTATGATAAGGTCAGTATGATAAGATCAGTATGATACGGTCAGTATGATAAGGTCAGTATGATACGATATGGTCAGTATGATAAGGTCAGTATGATCAGGTCAGTATGATACGGTCAGTATGATGAGGTCAGTATGATACGATACGGTCAGTATGATAAGGTGAGTATGATCAGGTCAGTATGATAAAGCCAGTATGATAAAGTCAGTATGATGAGGTCAGTATGATCAGGTCAGTATGATAAGGTCAGTATGATCAGGTCAGTATGATAAGGTCAGTATGATACGATACGGTCAGTATGATAAAGTCAGTATGACAAGGTCAGTATGATAAGGTCAGTATGATCAGGTCAGTATGATAAGGTCAGTATGATACGATACGGTCAGTATTATAAAGTCAGTATGATAAGGTCAGTATGATAAGGTCAGTATGATACGATACGGTCAGTATTATAAAGTCAGTATGATCAGGCCAGTATGATAAGGTCAGTATGATAAGGTCAGTATGATCAGGTCAGTATGATAAGGTCAGTGCGATAAGGTCAGTATGATAAAGCCAGTATGATAAGGTCAGCATGATAAGGTCAGTATTATGAAGTAGGTATGATAAGGTCATTATGATAAGGTCAGTATTATAAAGGCAGTATGATAAGGTCAGTATGATACGGTCAGTATGATAAGGTCAGTATGATACGATATGGTCAGTATGATAAGGTCAGTATGATCAGGTCAGTATGATACGGTCAGTATGATAAGGTCAGTATGATACGATACGGTCAGTATGATAAAGTGAGTATGATCAGGTCAGTATGATAAAGCCAGTATGATAAAGTCAGTATGATAAGGTCAGTATGATCAGGTCAGTATGATAAGGTCAGTATGATACGATACGGTCAGTATGATAAAGTGAGTATGATAAGGTCAGTATGATAAGGTCAGAATGATCAGGTCAGTATGATAAGGTCAGTATGATAAGGTCAGTATGATAAGGTCAGTATGATACGATACAGTCAGTATGATAAAGTCAGTATGATAAGGTCAGTATGATCAGGTCAGTATGATACGATACAGTCAGTATGATAAGGTGAGTATGATCAGGTCAGTATGATAAAGCCAGTATGATAAAGTCAGTATGATAAGGTCAGTATGATCAGGTCAGTATGATAAGGTCAGTATGATCAGGTCAGTATGATAAGGTCAGTATGATATGATACGGTCAGTATGATAAAGTCAGTATGACAAGGTCAGTATGATAAGGTCAGTATGATCAGGTCAGTATGATAAGGTCAGTATGATACGATACGGTCAGTATTATAAAGTCAGTATGATAAGGTCAGTATGATAAGGTCAGTATGATACGATACGGTCAGTATTATAAAGTCAGTATGATCAGGCCAGTATGATAAGGTCAGTATGATAAGGTCAGTGTGATAAGGTCAGTATGATAAGGTCAGTATGATAAAGCCAGTATGATAAGGTCAGCATGATAAGGTCAGTATTATGAAGTAGGTATGATAAGGTCAGTATGATAAGGTCAGTATTATAAAGGCAGTATGATAAGGTCAGTATGATAAGGTCAGTATGATACGGTCAGTATGATAAGGTCAGTATGATACGATATGGTCAGTATGATAAGGTCAGTATGATCAGGTCAGTATGATAAGGTCAGTATGATCAGGTCAGTATGATAAGGTCAGTATGATAAGGTCAGTATGATAAGGTCAGTATGATCAGGTCAGTATGATAAAGCCAGTATGATAAAGTCAGTATGATGAGGTCAGTATGATCAGGTCAGTATGATAAGGTCAGTATGATCAGGTCAGTATGATAAGGTCAGTATGATACGATACGGTCAGTATGATAAAGTCAGTATGACAAGGTCAGTATGATAAGGTCAGTATGATCAGGTCAGTATGATAAGGTCAGTATGATACGATACGGTCAGTATTATAAAGTCAGTATGATAAGGTCAGTATGATAAGGTCAGTATGATACGATACGGTCAGTATTATAAAGTCAGTATGATCAGGCCAGTATGATAAGGTCAGTATGATAAGGTCAGTATGATCAGGTCAGTATGATAAGGTCAGTGCGATAAGGTCAGTATGATAAAGCCAGTATGATAAGGTCAGCATGATAAGGTCAGTATTATGAAGTAGGTATGATAAGGTCAGTATGATAAGGTCAGTATTATAAAGGCAGTATGATAAGGTCAGTATGATACGGTCAGTATGATAAGGTCAGTATGATACGATATGGTCAGTATGATAAGGTCAGTATGATCAGGTCAGTATGATACGGTCAGTATGATAAGGTCAGTATGATACGATACGGTCAGTATGATAAAGTGAGTATGATCAGGTCAGTATGATAAAGCCAGTATGATAAAGTCAGTATGATAAGGTCAGTATGATCAGGTCAGTATGATAAGGTCAGTATGATACGATACGGTCAGTATGATAAAGTGAGTATGATAAGGTCAGTATGATAAGGTCAGAATGATCAGGTCAGTATGATAAGGTCAGTATGATAAGGTCAGTATGATAAGGTCAGTATGATACGATACAGTCAGTATGATAAAGTCAGTATGATAAGGTCAGTATGATCAGGTCAGTATGATCGATACAGTCAGTATGATAAGGTGAGTATGATCAGGTCAGTATGATAAAGCCAGTATGATAAAGTCAGTATGATAAGGTCAGTATGATCAGGTCAGTATGATAAGGTCAGTATGATCAGGTCAGTATGATAAGGTCAGTATGATACGATACGGTCAGTATGATAAAGTCAGTATGACAAGGTCAGTATGATAAGGTCAGTATGATCAGGTCAGTATGATAAGGTCAGTATGATACGATACGGTCAGTATTATAAAGTCAGTATGATAAGGTCAGTATGATAAGGTCAGTATGATACGATACGGTCAGTATTATAAAGTCAGTATGATCAGGCCAGTATGATAAGGTCAGTATGATAAGGTCAGTGTGATAAGGTCAGTATGATAAGGTCAGTATGATAAAGCCAGTATGATAAGGTCAGCATGATAAGGTCAGTATTATGAAGTAGGTATGATAAGGTCAGTATGATAAGGTCAGTATTATAAAGGCAGTATGATAAGGTCAGTATGATAAGGTCAGTATGATACGGTCAGTATGATAAGGTCAGTATGATACGATATGGTCAGTATGATAAGGTCAGTATGATCAGGTCAGTATGATAAGGTCAGTATGATCAGGTCAGTATGATAAGGTCAGTATGATAAGGTCAGTATGATAAGGTCAGTATGATACGATACGGTCAGTATGATAAAGTCAGTATGATCAGGCCAGTATGATAAGGTCAGTATGATCAGGTCAGTATGATAAGGTCAGTATGATAAGGCCAGTATGATAAGGTCAGTATAATAAAGTCAGTATGATAAGGTCAGCACGATAAGGTCAGTATTATGAAGTAGGTATGATAAGGTCAGTATGATAAGGTCAGTATTATAAAGGCAGTATGATAAGGTCAGTATGATACGGTCAGTATGATACGGCCAGTATGATACGATATGGTCAGTATGATAAGGTCAGTATTATACGGTCAGTATGATAAGGTCAGTATGATACGATACGGTCAGTATGATAAGGTGAGTATGATCAGGTCAGTATGATAAAGCCAGTATGATAAAGTCAGTATGATAAGGTCAGTATGATAAGGTCAGTATGATAAAGTCAGTATGATAAGGTAAGCATGATCAGGTCAGTATGATAAGGTCAGTATGATAAGGTCAGTATGATCACGTCAGTATGATAAGGTCAGTATGATACGATACGGTCAGTATGATAAAGTCAGTATGACAAGGTCAGTATGATAAGGCCAGTATGATCAGGTCAGTATGATAAGGTTAGTATGATACGATACGGTCAGTATTATAAAGTCAGTATGATAAGGTCAGTATGATCAGGTCAGTATGATGGCGTCAGTATGATCAGGTCAGTATGATTAGGTCAGTATGATAAGGTCAGTATGATACGATACGGTCAGTATGATAAAGTCAGTATGATAAAGTCAGTATGATCAGGTCAGTATGATAAGGTCAGTATGATAAGGTCAGTATGATACGATACGGTCAGGATTATAAAGTCAGTATGATAAGGTCAGTATGATAAGGTCAGTATGATACGATACGGTCAGTATTATAAAGTCAGTATGATCAGGCCAGTATGATAAGGTCAGTATGATAAGATCAGTACGATCAGGTAAGTATGATACGATACAGTCAGTATTATAAAGTCAGTGTGATAAGGCCAGTATGATAAGGTCAGTATGATCAGGTCAGTATGATACGGTCAGTATGATAAGGTCAGTATGATACGATACGGTCAGTATGATAAGGTGAGTATGATCAGGTCAGTATGATAAAGCCAGTATGATAAAGTCAGTATGATGAGGTCAGTATGATCAGGTCAGTATGATCAGGTCAGTATGATCAGGTCAGTATGATAAGGTCAGTATGATACGATACGGTCAGTATGATAAAGTCAGTATGACAAGGTCAGTATGATAAGGTCAGTATGATCAGGTCAGTATGATAAGGTCAGTATGATACGATACGGTCAGTATTATAAAGTCAGTATGATAAGGTCAGTATGATAAGGTCAGTATGATACGATACGGTCAGTATTATAAAGTCAGTATGATCAGGCCAGTATGATAAGGTCAGTATGATAAGGTCAGTATGATCAGGTCAGTATGATAAGGTCAGTGCGATAAGGTCAGTATGATAAAGCCAGTATGATAAGGTCAGCATGATAAGGTCAGTATTATGAAGTAGGTATGATAAGGTCATTATGATAAGGTCAGTATTATAAAGGCAGTATGATAAGGTCAGTATGATACGGTCAGTATGATAAGGTCAGTATGATACGATATGGTCAGTATGATAAGGTCAGTATGATCAGGTCAGTATGATACGGTCAGTATGATAAGGTCAGTATGATACGATACGGTCAGTATGATAAAGTGAGTATGATCAGGTCAGTATGATAAAGCCAGTATGATAAAGTCAGTATGATAAGGTCAGTATGATCAGGTCAGTATGATAAGGTCAGTATGATACGATACGGTCAGTATGATAAAGTGAGTATGATAAGGTCAGTATGATAAGGTCAGAATGATCAGGTCAGTATGATAAGGTCAGTATGATAAGGTCAGTATGATAAGGTCAGTATGATACGATACAGTCAGTATGATAAAGTCAGTATGATAAGGTCAGTATGATCAGGTCAGTATGATACGATACAGTCAGTATGATAAGGTGAGTATGATCAGGTCAGTATGATAAAGCCAGTATGATAAAGTCAGTATGATAAGGTCAGTATGATCAGGTCAGTATGATAAGGTCAGTATGATCAGGTCAGTATGATAAGGTCAGTATGATATGATACGGTCAGTATGATAAAGTCAGTATGACAAGGTCAGTATGATAAGGTCAGTATGATCAGGTCAGTATGATAAGGTCAGTATGATACGATACGGTCAGTATTATAAAGTCAGTATGATCAGGCCAGTATGATAAGGTCAGTATGATAAGGTCAGTGTGATAAGGTCAGTATGATAAGGTCAGTATGATAAAGCCAGTATGATAAGGTCAGCATGATAAGGTCAGTATTATGAAGTAGGTATGATAAGGTCAGTATGATAAGGTCAGTATTATAAAGGCAGTATGATAAGGTCAGTATGATAAGGTCAGTATGATACGGTCAGTATGATAAGGTCAGTATGATACGATATGGTCAGTATGATAAGGTCAGTATGATCAGGTCAGTATGATAAGGTCAGTATGATCAGGTCAGTATGATAAGGTCAGTATGATAAGGTCAGTATGATAAGGTCAGTATGATCAGGTCAGTATGATAAATAAAGCCAGTATGATAAAGTCAGTATGATGAGGTCAGTATGATCAGGTCAGTATGATAAGGTCAGTATGATCAGGTCAGTATGATAAGGTCAGTATGATACGATACGGTCAGTATGATAAAGTCAGTATGACAAGGTCAGTATGATAAGGTCAGTATGATCAGGTCAGTATGATAAGGTCAGTATGATACGATACGGTCAGTATTATAAAGTCAGTATGATAAGGTCAGTATGATAAGGTCAGTATGATACGATACGGTCAGTATTATAAAGTCAGTATGATCAGGCCAGTATGATAAGGTCAGTATGATAAGGTCAGTATGATCAGGTCAGTATGATAAGGTCAGTGCGATAAGGTCAGTATGATAAAGCCAGTATGATAAGGTCAGCATGATAAGGTCAGTATTATGAAGTAGGTATGATAAGGTCAGTATGATAAGGTCAGTATTATAAAGGCAGTATGATAAGGTCAGTATGATACGGTCAGTATGATAAGGTCAGTATGATACGATATGGTCAGTATGATAAGGTCAGTATGATCAGGTCAGTATGATACGGTCAGTATGATAAGGTCAGTATGATACGATACGGTCAGTATGATAAAGTGAGTATGATCAGGTCAGTATGATAAAGCCAGTATGATAAAGTCAGTATGATAAGGTCAGTATGATCAGGTCAGTATGATAAGGTCAGTATGATACGATACGGTCAGTATGATAAAGTGAGTATGATAAGGTCAGTATGATAAGGTCAGAATGATCAGGTCAGTATGATAAGGTCAGTATGATAAGGTCAGTATGATAAGGTCAGTATGATACGATACAGTCAGTATGATAAAGTCAGTATGATAAGGTCAGTATGATCAGGTCAGTATGATACGATACAGTCAGTATGATAAAGTCAGTATGATAAGGTCAGAATGATCAGGTCAGTATGATAAGGTCAGTATGATAAGGTCAGTATGATAAGGTCAGTATGATACGATACAGTCAGTATGATAAAGTCAGTATGATAAGGTCAGTATGATCAGGTCAGTATGATAAGGTCAGTATGATCAGGTCAGTATGATAAGGTCAGTATGATACGATACGGTCAGTATGATAAAGTCAGTATGACAAGGTCAGTATGATAAGGTCAGTATGATCAGGTCAGTATGATAAGGTCAGTATGATACGATACGGTCAGTATTATAAAGTCAGTATGATAAGGTCAGTATGATAAGGTCAGTATGATACGATACGGTCAGTATTATAAAGTCAGTATGATCAGGCCAGTATGATAAGGTCAGTATGATAAGGTCAGTGTGATAAGGTCAGTATGATAAGGTCAGTATGATAAAGCCAGTATGATAAGGTCAGCATGATAAGGTCAGTATTATGAAGTAGGTATGATAAGGTCAGTATGATAAGGTCAGTATTATAAAGGCAGTATGATAAGGTCAGTATGATAAGGTCAGTATGATACGGTCAGTATGATAAGGTCAGTATGATACGATATGGTCAGTATGATAAGGTCAGTATGATCAGGTCAGTATGATAAGGTCAGTATGATCAGGTCAGTATGATAAGGTCAGTATGATAAGGTCAGTATGATAAGGTCAGTATGATACGATACAGTCAGTATGATAAAGTCAGTATGACAAGGTCAGTATGATAAGGTCAGTATGATCAGGTCAGTATGATAAGGTCAGTATGATACGATACGGTCAGTATTATACAGTCAGTATGATAAGGTCAGTATGATCAGGTCAGTATGATGAGGTCAGTATGATCAGGTCAGTATGATAAAGTCAGTATGATACGATACGGTCAGTATTATAAAGTCAGTATGATCAGGCCAGTATGATACGATACGGTCAGTATTATAAAGTCAGTATGATCAGGCCAGTATGATAAGGTCAGTATGATCAGGTCAGTATGATAAGGTCAGTATGATAAGGCCAGTATGATAAGGTCAGTATAATAAAGTCAGTATGATAAGGTCAGCACGATAAGGTCAGTATTATGAAGTAGGTATGATAAGGTCAGTATGATAAGGTCAGTATTATAAAGGCAGTATGATAAGGTCAGTATGATACGGTCAGTATGATACGGCCAGTATGATACGATATGGTCAGTATGATAAGGTCAGTATTATACGGTCAGTATGATAAGGTCAGTATGATACGATACGGTCAGTATGATAAGGTGAGTATGATCAGGTCAGTATGATAAAGCCAGTATGATAAAGTCAGTATGATAAGGTCAGTATGATAAGGTCAGTATGATAAAGTCAGTATGATAAGGTAAGCATGATCAGGTCAGTATGATAAGGTCAGTATGATAAGGTCAGTATGATCACGTCAGTATGATAAGGTCAGTATGATACGATACGGTCAGTATGATAAAGTCAGTATGACAAGGTCAGTATGATAAGGCCAGTATGATCAGGTCAGTATGATAAGGTTAGTATGATACGATACGGTCAGTATTATAAAGTCAGTATGATAAGGTCAGTATGATCAGGTCAGTATGATGACGTCAGTATGATCAGGTCAGTATGATTAGGTCAGTATGATAAGGTCAGTATGATACGATACGGTCAGTATGATAAAGTCAGTATGATAAAGTCAGTATGATCAGGTCAGTATGATAAGGTCAGTATGATAAGGTCAGTATGATACGATACGGTCAGGATTATAAAGTCAGTATGATAAGGTCAGTATGATAAGGTCAGTATGATACGATACGGTCAGTATTATAAAGTCAGTATGATCAGGCCAGTATGATAAGGTCAGTATGATAAGATCAGTATGATCAGGTAAGTATGATACGATACAGTCAGTATTATAAAGTCAGTGTGATAAGGCCAGTATGATAAGGTCAGTATGATCAGGTCAGTATGATACGGTCAGTATGATAAGGTCAGTATGATACGATACGGTCAGTATGATAAAGTGAGTATGATCAGGTCAGTATGATAAAGCCAGTATGATAAAGTCAGTATGATAAGGTCAGTATGATCAGGTCAGTATGATAAGGTCAGTATGATACGATACGGTCAGTATGATAAAGTGAGTATGATAAGGTCAGTATGATAAGGTCAGAATGATCAGGTCAGTATGATAAGGTCAGTATGATAAGGTCAGTATGATAAGGTCAGTATGATACGATACAGTCAGTATGATGAAGTCAGTATGATAAGGTCAGTATGATCAGGTCAGTATGATACGATACAGTCAGTATGATAAGGTGAGTATGATCAGGTCAGTATGATAAAGCCAGTATGATAAAGTCAGTATGATAAGGTCAGTATGATCAGGTCAGTATGATAAGGTCAGTATGATACGATACGGTCAGTATGATAAAGTCAGTATGACAAGGTCAGTATGATAAGGTCAGTATGATCAGGTCAGTATGATAAGGTCAGTATGATACGATACGGTCAGTATTATAAAGTCAGTATGATAAGGTCAGTATGATAAGGTCAGTATGATACGATACGGTCAGTATTATAAAGTCAGTATGATCAGGCCAGTATGATAAGGTCAGTATGATAAGGTCAGTGTGATAAGGTCAGTATGATAAGGTCAGTATGATAAAGCCAGTATGATAAGGTCAGCATGATAAGGTCAGTATTATGAAGCAGGTATGATAAGGTCAGTATGATAAGGTCAGTATTATAAAGGCAGTATGATAAGGTCAGTATGATAAGGTCAGTATGATACGGTCAGTATGATAAGGTCAGCATGATACGATATGGTCAGTATGATAAGGTCAGTATGATCAGGTCAGTATGATAAGGTCAGTATGATCAGGTCAGTATGATAAGGTCAGTATGATAAGGTCAGTATGATAAGGTCAGTATGATACGATACAGTCAGTATGATAAAGTCAGTATGACAAGGTCAGTATTATAAGGTCAGTATGATCAGGTCAGTATGATAAGGTCAGTATGATACGATACGGTCAGTATTATACAGTCAGTATGATAAGGTCAGTATGATCAGGTCAGTATGATGAGGTCAGTATGATCAGGTCAGTATGATAAAGTCAGTATGATACGATACGGTCAGTATTATAAAGTCAGTATGATCAGGCCAGTATGATACGATACGGTCAGTATTATAAAGTCAGTATGATCAGGCCAGTATGATAAGGTCAGTATGATCAGGTCAGTATGATAAGGTCAGTATGATAAGGCCAGTATGATAAGGTCAGTATAATAAAGTCAGTATGATAAGGTCAGCACGATAAGGTCAGTATTATGAAGTAGGTATGATAAGGTCAGTATGATAAGGTCAGTATTATAAAGGCAGTATGATAAGGTCAGTATGATACGGTCAGTATGATACGATATGGTCAGTATGATAAGGTCAGTATTATACGGGCAGTATGATAAGGTCAGTATGATACGATACGGTCAGTATGATAAGGTGAGTATGATCAGGTCAGTATGATAAAGCCAGTATGATAAAGTCAGTATGATAAGGTCAGTATGATAAGGTCAGTATGATAAAGTCAGTATGATAAGGTCAGCATGATCAGGTAAGTATGATAAGGTCAGTATGATAAGGTCAGTATGATCACGTCAGTATGATAAGGTCAGTATGATACGATACGGTCAGTATGATAAAGTCAGTATGACAAGGTCAGTATGATAAGGCCAGTATGATCAGGTCAGTATGATAAGGTTAGTATGATACGATACGGTCAGTATTATAAAGTCAGTATGATAAGGTCAGTATGATCAGGTCAGTATGATGACGTCAGTATGATCAGGTCAGTATGATTAGGTCAGTATGATAAGGTCAGTATGATACGATACGGTCAGTATGATAAAGTCAGTATGATAAAGTCAGTATGATCAGGTCAGTATGATAAGGTCAGTATGATAAGGTCAGTATGATACGATACGGTCAGGATTATAAAGTCAGTATGATAAGGTCAGTATGATAAGGTCAGTATGATACGATATGGTCAGTATTATAAAGTCAGTATGATCAGGCCAGTATGATAAGGTCAGTATGATAAGGTCAGTATGATCAGGTAAGTATGATACGATACAGTCAGTATTATAAAGTCAGTGTGATAAGGCCAGTATGATAAGGTCAGTATGATAAGGTCAGTATAATAAAGTCAGTATAATAAGGTCAGAATGATAAGGTCATTAAGATAAGGTCGGTATGATAAAGTCAGGATGAAAAGGTCAGAATGATAAGGTCAGTATGATAAGGTCAGTACGATAAGGTCAGTGCGTTAAAGTCAGTATGATAAGGTCAGTATGATTCGGTCAGAATGATTCGGTCAGTGTGATAAAGTCAGTATGATAAGGTCAGTATGATAAGGTCAGTATGATAAAGTCAGTATGATAAGGTCAGCATGATAAGGTCAGTATTATGAAGCAGGTATGATAAGGTCAGTATGATAAGGTCAGTATTATAAAGGCAGTATGATAAGGTCAGTATGATACGGTCAGTATGATAAGGTCAGTATGATAAGGTCAGTATGATAAAGCCAGTATAATAAGGTCAGTATGATAAGGTCAGTATGATAGGGTCAGTATGATGAAGTCAATATGATACGGTCAGTATGAAAAGGTCAGTATGATAAAGTCAGTATGATAAGGTCAGTATGATAAGGTCAGTATGATAAGGTCAGTATGATAAAGTCAGTATGATAAGGTCAGCATGATAAGGTCAGTATTATGAAGTAGGTATGATAAGGTCAGTATGATAAGGTCAGTATTATAAAGGCAGTATGATAAGGTCAGTATGATACGGTCCGTATGATAAGGTCAGTATGATACGATATGGTCAGTATGATAAGGTCAGTATGATCAGGTCAGTATGATAAAGCCAGTATGATAAAGTCAGTATGATAAGGTCAGTATGATAAAGTCAGTATGATAAAGTCAGTATGATAAGGTCAGTATGATAAAGTCAGTATGATAAAGCCAGTATAATAAGGTCAGTATGATAAGGTCAGTATGATAGGGTCAGTATGATGAAGTCAATATGATACGGTCAGTATGAAAAGGTCAGTATGATAAAGTCAGTATGATACGGTCAGTATGAAAAAGTCAGTATGAAAAAGTCAGTATGATAATGTCAGTATGATAAAGTCAGTATGATAAAGCCAGTATGATAAAGCCAGTATGATAAGGTCAGTATGATCAAGTCAGTATGATAAAGTCAGTATGATAAGGTCAGTATGATAAGGTCAGTATGATAAAGCCAGTATGATAAGGTCAGTATGATAAGGTCAGTATGATAAGGTCAGTATGATTAGGTCAGTATGATAAAGTCAGTATGATAAGGTCAGTATGATAAGGTCAGTATGATAAGGTCAGTATGATAAAGTCAGTATGATAAGGTCAGTATGATAAAGTCAGTATGATAAAGCCAGTATAATAAGGTCAGTATGATAAGGTCAGTATGATAGGGTCAGTATGATGAAGTCAATATGATACGGTCAGTATGAAAAGGTCAGTATGATAAAGTCAGTATGATACGGTCAGTATGATAAAGTCAGTATGATAAAGTCAGTATGATAAAGTCAGTATGATAAGGTCAGTATCATAAAGTCAGTATGATAAAGCCAGTATAATAAGGTCTGTATGATAAGGTCAGTATGATAGGGTCAGTATGATGAAGTCAATATGATACGGTCAGTATGAAAAGGTCAGTATGATAAAGTCAGTATGATACGGTCAGTATGAAAAAGTCAGTATGAAAAAGTCAGTATGATAATGTCAGTATGATAAAGTCAGTATGATAAAGCCAGTATGATAAAGCCAGTATGATAAGGTCAGTATGATCAAGTCAGTATGATAAAGTCAGTATGATAAGGTCAGTATGATAAAGCCAGTATGATAAGGTCAGTATGATAAGGTCAGTATGATTAGGTCAGTATGATAAAGTCAGTATGATAAGGTCAGTATGATAAGGTCAGTATGATAAGGTCAGTATGATAAAGTCAGTATGATAAGGTCAGTATGATAAAGTCAGTATGATAAAGCCAGTATAATAAGGTCAGTATGATAAGGTCAGTATGATAGGGTCAGTATGATGAAGTCAATATGATACGGTCAGTATGAAAAGGTCAGTATGATAAAGTCAGTATGATACGGTCAGTATGATAAAGTCAGTATGATAAAGTCAGTATGATAAAGACAGTATGATAAAGTCAGTATGATAAGGTCAGTATGATAAGGTCAGTATGATAAAGTCAGCATGATAAAGCCAGTATGATAAGGTCAGTATGATAGGGTCAGTATGATAAAGTCAGTATGATAAGGTCAGTATGATAAAGTCAGTATGATAAAGTCAGTATGATAGGGTCAGTATGAAAAAGTCAGTATGATAAAGTCAGTATGATAATGTCAGTATGATAAAGTCAGTATGATCAGGTCAGTATGATAAGGTCAGTATGATAAAGTCAGTATGATAAGGTCAGTATGATAAAGTCAGTATGATAAAGTCAGTATGATAAAGTCAGTATGATAAAGACAGTATGATAAAGTCAGTATGATAAGGTCAGTATGATAAGGTCAGTATGATAAAGTCAGCATGATAAAGCCAGTATGATAAGGTCAGTATGATAGGGTCAGTATGATAAAGTCAGTATGATAAGGTCAGTATGATAAAGTCAGTATGATAAAGTCAGTATGATAGGGTCAGTATGAAAAAGTCAGTATGATAAAGTCAGTATGATAATGTCAGTATGATAAAGTCAGTATGATAAAGCCAGTATGATAAAGCCAGTATGATAAGGTCAGTATGATCAAGTCAGTATGAAAAGGTCAGTATGATAAGGTCAGTATGATAAAGTCAGTATGATAAAGTCAGTATGATAAGGTCAGTATGATAAGGTCAGTATGATAAAGTCAGTATGAAAAGGTCAGTATGATAAGGCCAGTATGATAAAGTCAGTATGATAAGGTCAGTATGATAAAGTCAGTATGATAAAGCCAGTATGATAAGGTCAGTATGATAGGGTCAGTATGATAAAGTCAGTATGATAAGGTCAGTATGATAAAGTCAGTATGATAAAGTCAGTATGATAGGGTCAGTATGAAAAAGTCAGTATGATAAAGTCAGTGTGATAAAGTCAGTATGATAAAGTCAGTATGATAAAGCCAGTATGATAAAGCCAGTATGATAAGGTCAGTATGATCAAGTCAGTATGAAAAGGTCAGTATGATAAAGTCAGTATGATAAAGTCAGTATGATAAGGTCAGTATGATAAGGTCAGTATGATAAGGTCAGTATGATAAAGTCAGTATGAAAAGGTCAGTATGATAAAGTCAGTATGATACGGTCAGTATGATAAAGTCAGTATGATAAAGTCAGTATGATAAAGTCAGTATGATAAGGTCAGTATCATAAAGTCAGTATGATAAAGCCAGTATAATAAGGTCTGTATGATAAGGTCAGTATGATAGGGTCAGTATGATGAAGTCAATATGATACGGTCAGTATGAAAAGGTCAGTATGATAAAGTCAGTATGATACGGTCAGTATGAAAAAGTCAGTATGAAAAAGTCAGTATGATAATGTCAGTATGATAAAGTCAGTATGATAAAGCCAGTATGATAAAGCCAGTATGATAAGGTCAGTATGATCAAGTCAGTATGATAAAGTCAGTATGATAAGGTCAGTATGATAAAGCCAGTATGATAAGGTCAGTATGATAAGGTCAGTATGATTAGGTCAGTATGATAAAGTCAGTATGATAAGGTCAGTATGATAAGGTCAGTATGATAAGGTCAGTATGATAAAGTCAGTATGATAAGGTCAGTATGATAAAGTCAGTATGATAAAGCCAGTATAATAAGGTCAGTATGATAAGGTCAGTATGATAGGGTCAGTATGATGAAGTCAATATGATACGGTCAGTATGAAAAGGTCAGTATGATAAAGTCAGTATGATACGGTCAGTATGATAAAGTCAGTATGATAAAGTCAGTATGATAAAGACAGTATGATAAAGTCAGTATGATAAGGTCAGTATGATAAGGTCAGTATGATAAAGTCAGCATGATAAAGCCAGTATGATAAGGTCAGTATGATAGGGTCAGTATGATAAAGTCAGTATGATAAGGTCAGTATGATAAAGTCAGTATGATAAAGTCAGTATGATAGGGTCAGTATGAAAAAGTCAGTATGATAAAGTCAGTATGATAATGTCAGTATGATAAAGTCAGTATGATCAGGTCAGTATGATAAGGTCAGTATGATAAAGTCAGTATGATAAGGTCAGTATGATAAAGTCAGTATGATAAAGTCAGTATGATAAAGTCAGTATGATAAAGACAGTATGATAAAGTCAGTATGATAAGGTCAGTATGATAAGGTCAGTATGATAAAGTCAGCATGATAAAGCCAGTATGATAAGGTCAGTATGATAGGGTCAGTATGATAAAGTCAGTATGATAAGGTCAGTATGATAAAGTCAGTATGATAAAGTCAGTATGATAGGGTCAGTATGAAAAAGTCAGTATGATAAAGTCAGTATGATAATGTCAGTATGATAAAGTCAGTATGATAAAGCCAGTATGATAAAGCCAGTATGATAAGGTCAGTATGATCAAGTCAGTATGAAAAGGTCAGTATGATAAGGTCAGTATGATAAAGTCAGTATGATAAAGTCAGTATGATAAGGTCAGTATGATAAGGTCAGTATGATAAAGTCAGTATGAAAAGGTCAGTATGATAAGGCCAGTATGATAAAGTCAGTATGATAAGGTCAGTATGATAAAGTCAGTATGATAAAGCCAGTATGATAAGGTCAGTATGATAGGGTCAGTATGATAAAGTCAGTATGATAAGGTCAGTATGATAAAGTCAGTATGATAAAGTCAGTATGATAGGGTCAGTATGAAAAAGTCAGTATGATAAAGTCAGTGTGATAAAGTCAGTATGATAAAGTCAGTATGATAAAGCCAGTATGATAAAGCCAGTATGATAAGGTCAGTATGATCAAGTCAGTATGAAAAGGTCAGTATGATAAAGTCAGTATGATAAAGTCAGTATGATAAGGTCAGTATGATAAGGTCAGTATGATAAGGTCAGTATGATAAAGTCAGTATGAAAAGGTCAGTATGATAAGGTCAGTATGATAAAGTCAGTATGATAAAGTCAGTATGATAAGGTCAGTATGATAAAGTCAGTATGATAAGGTCAGTATGATAAAGTCAGTATGATAAAGTCAGTATGATAGGGTCAGTATGAAAAAGTCAGTATGATAAAGTCAGTATGATAAGGTCAGTATGATAAGGTCAGTATGATAAGGTCAGTATGATAAAGCCAGTATGATAAGGTCAGTATGATAGGGTCAGTATGATAAAGTCAGTATGATAAGGTCAGTATGATAAAGTCAGTATGATAAAGTCAGTATGATAGGGTCAGTATGAAAAAGTCAGTATGATAAAGTCAGTGTGATAAAGTCAGTATGATAAAGTCAGTATGATAAAGCCAGTATGATCAAGTCAGTATGAAAAGGTCAGTATGATAAGGTCAGTATGATAAAGTCAGTATGATAAAGTCAGTATGATAAGGTCAGTATGATAAGGTCAGTATGATAAAGTCAGTATGAAAAGGTCAGTATGATAAGGTCAGTATGATAAAGTCAGTATGATAAAGTCAGTATGATAAGGTCAGTATGATAAAGTCAGTATGATAAGGTCAGTATGATAAAGTCAGTATGATAAAGTCAGTATGATAGGGTCAGTATGAAAAAGTCAGTATGATAAAGTCAGTATGATAAGGTCAGCATGATAAGGTCAGTATGATAAGGTCAGTATGATAAGGTCTGACACTATGAACGGAGAGTTTTAGACGTCCGTACGTACTCACTCTCACAATCACCCGGCCTGAGAGCATGCTGGAAGCGGCCCTCCATAGCCATTGTTGTTAATCGTGAAATGGCCAGATGAGCTTTTGATTAAACAGACCTCTGTCATACAGTGGGGAGGGACTGTTGTGCTGAGAGGAGGGATACACACACATACAGGAGGCACACACACACACACACACACACACACACACACACACACACACACACACACACACACACACACACACACACACACACACACACACACACACACACACACACACACACACACACACACACACACACACACACACACACACACACACACACACACACGATATGGACAAACACATTTCCTCCCTGATGAACAGACAGAGTTCAATGCTTGGTCAAGCTTATTACGGTAATAAATCAAATTAATTAAATTAGGATGGTCTCCAAGGCCCTGGCTGACAAAGTCACCGTGACTTTCATCAGATAGAGTGGGGGAGACATGGAAAAAAGAGCGAGTGAGAGAGAGAGAGAGGGGGAGACATGGAAAAAGAGAGCGAGAGAGAGAGAGTGGGTGAGACATGAAAAAAGAGAGCGGGTGAGAGAGAGAGAGAGAGAGAGAGTGGGGGAGACATGGAAAGAGAGAGTGGGTGAGAGAGAGAGAGTGGGGGAGACATGGAAAAAGAGAGCGGGTGAGAGAGAGAGAGAGTGGGGGAGACATGGAAAAAGAGAGCGGGTGAGAGAGAGAGAGAGTGGGGGAGACATGGAAAGAGAGAGCAAGTGAGCGAGAGAGAGAGAGAGAGAGAGAGTGGGGGAGACATGGAAAAGAGAGCGGGTGAGAGAGAGAGAGAGAGAGAGAGAGAGAGTGGGGGAGACATGGAAAGAGAGAGTGGGTGAGAGAGAGAGAGTGGGGGAGACATGGAAAAAGAGAGCGGGTGAGAGAGAGAGAGTGGGGGAGACATGGAAAAAGAGAGCGGGTGAGAGAGAGAGAGAGTGGGGGAGACATGGAAAGAGAGAGCAAGTGAGCGAGAGAGAGAGAGAGAGAGAGAGAGAGAGTGGGGGAGACATGGAAAAAGAGAGCGGGTGAGACAGAGAGAGTGGGGGAGACATGGAAAAAGAGAGCGGGTGAGAGAGAGAGAGAGTGGGGGAGACATGGAAAGAGAGAGCAAGTGAGCGAGAGAGAGAGTGGGGGAGACATGGAAAAAGAGAGCAAGTGAGCGAGAGAGAGAGTGGGGGAGACATGGAAAAAGAGAGCGGGTGAGAGAGAGAGAGAGAGCAAGAGGAAGAGATGGTCCTTCTGTAGCTCAGTTGGTAGAGCATGGCGCTTGTAACGCCAGGGTAGTGGGTTCGATTCCCAGGACCACCCATATGTAGAATGTATGCACACATGACTGTAAGTCGCTTTGGATAAAAGCGTCTGCTAAATGGCATATATTATTATTATTATTATATTATTATTATTATTATTAGAAAGAGAGAAAGAGAGAGAGAAAGAGAGAGAGAAAGAGAGAGAGAAAGAGAGAGTGAACGAGAGAGAGAAAGAGAGAGAGAAAGAGAGAGAGAAAGAGAGAGAGAAAGAGAGAGAGAAAGAGAGAGGGAACGAGAGAGAGAAAGAGAGAGAGTGATACAGAGGGTAGCCACAGCACTCAAGGGTGTGATTGAAAAAGCTTTTTTCACTTTCCCTAACACAAAACTGGTCATCTCCACCCTCCTACCACGTTCATCATGCCACCCTACAGTGGTGACTTTCCTGTGACTGTGCCTCAAAAACCTGGCCCAACAACGCACCCTTGATTTGGACAAGCCTTTACGACCACCTCTACAAGGCCACGGTTCCCACCTTTGCCAGAACCCTGAAAGACATTGCCCTCAAGCCCCAGCACCTCACACAGGAGCAACAGAGTGATGAGCACCTCGCCCAGACCTGTGAGACTCCACAGAGGACCTGCACCCAGAGGACCTGCACCCAGAGGACCAGCACCCAGAGGACCTGCACCCAGAGGACCTGCACCCAGAGGACCTGCACCCAGAGGACCAGCACCCAGAGGACCTGCACCCAGAGGACCTGCACCCAGAGGACCTGCACCCAGAGGACCAGCACCCAGAGGACATGCACCCAGAGGACCTGCACCCAGAGGACCTGCACCCAGAGGACCTGCACCCAGAGGACCAGCACCCAGAGGACCTGCACCCAGAGGACCTGCACCCAGAGGACCTGCACCCAGACGACTACCAGCCCAACCTGTTGACAACCCCACAAACCAACCCCGACATTTACTTAAGCATTCAGACCCTTTACTCAGTACTTTGTTGAAGCACCTTTGCCAGCAATTATAGCATTGAGTCTTCTTGGGTATGACGCTACAAGCTTGGCACATCTGTATTTGGGGGGTTTCTCCCATTCTTCTCCGCAGATCCTCTCAAGCTGTCAGGTTAAAGACAGGGCAGGAAGGGCCTTCTCCGCCAGTAAAAGGAACATAAAACTTGACATCCCAATTTGGATCTGGCTAAAGATACTTCAATCAGTTATAGAACTCATTGACCTCTATGGCTGTGAGGTTTGGTGTCCAATCAACCAATAATTCACAAAAAGGGACACACACCCAATTGAGACTACATGCAGAATTCTGCAAAATCATACTTCATGTGCAACACCAAACAACGCATACTGAGCAGAATCAGGACTATACCCTCTAGTTATCTAAGACCTGTTCAATTCCACAACCACCTAAAAGGAAGCGATGCCCTCACCTACAGAGAGAAGAATCCCCTCAGCCAGCTGGCACTGGGACTCTGTTAACAAACACAAACTGAAACTACAGAGCTCCAGCTGCAGGACAGCAACACAAATAGACCAACCCAAATTATGAGACAGTAAAAAGAGAAGTATTTGACATACTGGAATGAACAAACTAAAAAGCAGAGCAAATTGGAATGATGGCCCAGAATACCTGAGCACTGTGACTGACACAGAATGTAAAAAATGAATTGATTATGTACAGACTCAGTGAGCATAGCGTTGCTATTGAGAGAGGCCGCCATAGCCCGTCTTCTCTTGAGAGCCAGGTCTGCTTATGTACACACTGCCCACAAAATGAGGTGGAAACTGAGCTGCACTTCCTAACCTCCTGACCATATAAGAGACACATATTTCCCTCAGACAACACAGACCCACAAAGATTTGGAAAACAAATCAAACATTGATCAACTCCCATATCTGTTAGGCTCAATCACAGCAGCAAAGGTCCGTTGCCATGACAAAAGGACAACAAGTGCAATACAAACAACATTTTAAATACCATCTATATTTCTCTGTTTTTTTAAATATTCCCATTCTACAACTATTTACACATTGTTTCAACACTGTACATAGCTGTCAATATAACACTTGAAATGTCTTTAACTTTACGAAACCTTTGTAAGTGCAATGTTTACTGTTCATTTTTAGTAGAGAGAGAGAGAGAGAGAGAGAGAGAGAGAGAGAGAGAGAGAGAGAGAGAGAGAGAGAGAGAGAGAGAGAGAGAGAGAGAGAGAGAGAGAGAGAGAGAGAGAGAGAGAGAGAGAGAGAGAGAGAGAGAGAGAGAGAGAGAGAGAGAGAGAGAGAGAGAGAGAGAGAGAGAGAGAGAGAGAGAGAGAGGGCAAGAAGGGCATTCTATGCCATCAAAAGGAAAAAAAATCCACATACCAATTAGGATCTGGCAAAAAATACTTGAATCAGTCATAGAGCCCATTGCCCTTTACGGTTGTGAGGTCTGGGGTCCGCTCACCAACCAAGATTTCACAAAATGGGAAAAACACCAAATTGAGACTCTGCATACAGATTTCTGCAAAAATATCCTCTGTGTACAAAGTAGAACACCAAATAATGCATGCAGAGCAGAATTAGGCCGATACCCACTAATTATCAAAATCCAGAAAAGAGCTGTTAAATTCTACAACCACCTAAAAGGAAGCGATTCCCAAACCTTCCATAACAAAGCCATCACCTACAGAGAGATGAACCTGGAGAAGAGTCCCCTAAGCAAGCTGGTCCTGGGGCTCTGTTTACAAACACACCCCACAGAGCCCCAGGACAGCAGCACAATTAGACCCACCCAAATCATGAGAAAACAAAAAGATAATTACTTGACACATTGGAAAGAATGAACAAAAAAACAGAGCAAACTAGAATGCTATTTGGCCCTACACAGAGAGTGCACAGCGGCAGAATACCTGACCACTGTGACTGACCCAAAATTAAGGAAAGCTTTGACTATGTACAGACTCAGTGAGCATAGCCTTGCTATTGAGAAAGGTCGCCGTAGGCAGACCTGGCTCTCAAGAGAAGACAGGCTATGTGCACACTGCCCACAAAATGAGGTGGAAACTGAGCTGCACTTCCTAACCTCATGCAAAATTTATGACCATATTAGCGATACATATTTCCCTCAGATTACACAGATCCACAAAGAATTCGAAAACAAATCAATTTTGATAAACTCCCATATCTACTGGGGGAAATTCCACAGTGTGCCATCACAGCAGCAAGATTTGTGACTTGTTGCCACGAGAAAAGGGCAACCAGTGAAGAACAAACACCATTGTAAATACAACCCATATTTATGCTTATTTATTTTCCCTTGTGTTCTTTAACCATTTGTACATTGTTACAACACTGTATATATATATATATATATATATATATATATATATATATATATATATATATATATATATATATATATATATATATATATATATATATATATATATGTATATATATGTGTGTATAATATGACATTTGTAATGTCTTTACTGTTTTTAAATTTCTGTATGTGTAATGTTTATTGTTCATTTTTATTGTTTATTTCACTTTTGTATAATATCTACCTCACTTGCTTTGGCAATGTTAACACATGTTTCCCATGCCAATAAAGCCCCTTGAATTGAATTGAGAGAGAGGCTGTGTGAGGAGAGGAGGAATATGAGAAGGGCTGCATGGACTTCCTCCTGGTCTTTATCTTCTTCCTTTTTTCCTTCCCCTCTGTCTTCCTCCTCTTTGAAACCTACAGTAACACGTGGGCCTGTCATTAGCAACGGCAGGTACCAGCCATAAAGGCCCCTGTTATTCCTTATCAATGAATGTCTTCTTTTAACACAGGCAATGAAACAGACACCCATCTGCGTGGGGCTTCCAACAATCCTTCTACACCGCTACGCCGCCAACTAGCTGTCTGTTTTACGAGCTGTAAGACAGATAACACCCCGCACATGATACAGGCGGTAGTTAAGACATTCGAAAGCCATAGTTTAGCTAGATTTAAGACTTACCGACACGCCACAGACCATGTTTCAGGGAATGTTTCACACCATGTTTCAGACGTCTTAAAGATGTCTGGGGTCTCGTTGTCGTCAGGTAGCTGGCAGGCCTCGCAGGGTGGTCCGTGTGGACGAGCCTGGAAGTAAAAACCCAACACAGTTATGTCTAGCCCATTCAAAGAGAACTAAGAATAGTTTTTTACTGCAGTGAGTTAATGTGGGGTTTAATTGAATTGTGTAGTTAAGAGTGTAACAAGGCTCTCATCAGTGATGTAATAGTCCTATCACTGTAGAATTAACAATTCAGACCTTTTTATACCAATATCAAATCATTTCAAATGTACCGCCTGGTGAAGGGATGTTATTTATTAAATAGTCATAACATTTTGTAGACATAACATTGAGTTTTGAGTTGACATTAAGTTTTGTATCACACGTAAGAATTTGGCCCTCAGTGACCACTGATTATTTCTTTAGGATCGTCTGTGGAGTCAATTTTTCCATCATTACCAACCCTGCCTAAAGGTTTGAAGAAAACCCCTGGACAGACGATCCCCACCAACACACTACCATACACCCCTCGCTCCCCTAATGTGGAGAGAGAGAGAGCGAGATACATAATGACATTTGTAATGTCTTTATTCTTTTGGAACTTCTGTGAGTGTAATGTTTACTGTTCATTTTTATTGTATATTTCACTTTGGTATATTATCTACCTCACTTGCTTTGGCAATGTTAACACATGTTTCCCGTGTCAATAAAGCCCCTTGAGTTGAATTAAGAGAGATGGTGTAATGAGACCGTCACAGCAAGCGTTAGAAGGAGGGAATATGCGAGGGCCACAGAAGGAGTGAGAGAAGAAAGAGGGGAGGTGGGTCAGCAAATATTCAACATTTTCAGCAAGCTTTGACTTACATTGAGCTGGGGGCTCAATGGAGAACTTCATCTGTTTCACTGTACTGCATACTAATGTGGCTGGAGCAGAGAGAGAATAGAGGGGGCGAGAAGGAGGAAGGGAGAGAAAGAGAAAGTGAGGGAGAGAGAGAGAGAGAGAGAAAGGGGGAAATTGGGAAATGTTTTACAGTAGTGAAGCCAGGCCACCATAGATTCTAAACACAGAGAAAAACCCTCATTCACATTTGTGACTCACTGCCTGGATTTGGTCCTATGTAGCAACATTTGAACTTGTGTTTTCTACATTGGATAAAAGTAAAGACTCCGAACTAGAAAACTGTATATCATAGACTGCAGTTGAGGAACAATGAGAAAGTAATTCTGCTTTGAAAGTTGTTGCCTCACTTTTGAGAAAATCGTGAATGTTTTAGTACACCTACTGGAGAGCTCTTCTTTGTCTACAGTCATTCAACATCGTTCACATCTTCTTAAACCTTAGCCCCACCCATTTCTTTAAGGATTCACAGTGTAGTAAATAACCAAAGATTTCAAGAATAAAGGTGGTGAAAGTAGTAGTAACAATACACTGTATCTAGTCCTTGGCCTATATTTTTCTAGCGCTTCTAAACAGACCATACAGGTAACGTGGGCTAGTGAGCCAGCTAACATTACACTTTAACTTGCAATGAAAATAACTTTTTGAGAAAATTAGAAATGTATAATATCTGAAAATGTAGCTAGACTCTTACCCATATATATACATGGAAGAAGGCTTCTCCCTCTGTCATGGATGCCATGGTTGCCCTTAGTTTGAGGCTGTGGGGACTTTGCTGGACTGTAGAAATGCCAGACTAACAGGCTGGTCAGTGGCTCTCCTGACAGAACATAGGAGAGATACAGAAAGACAGGCTTGAGCCAGGAGGCTTAAGGTCACTGTATTTTTGACAGATGGAGAGAGAGAGAGATGGGGAGGGAGGGAGTGAGAGATGGGGAGAGAGAGAGACAGTGGAGAGAGAGAGCAAGAGAGAAGGGGGGGGCGAGAGAGAGAGAGAGGGGAGAGATAGATAGAGACCCATATTTATTTTCCCTTTTGTACTTTAACCATTTGTACATCGTTACAACACTGTATTTAAACATAATATTACATTTGTAATGTGTTTATTCTTTTGGAACTTCTGAGAGTGTAACGTGTACTGTTAATTTTCTGTTTATTTCACTTTAGTACATTATGTACTTCACTTGCTTTGGCAATGTTAACATGTGTTTCCCATGCCAATAAAGCCCCTTGAATTGAATTTCATTGAGAGAGAGAGAGGGGGATGGAGAGAGGGAGAGGGGTGGAGCAAGAGAGAGAGAGGGCGCGAGACAGAGAGAGATAGAGGGGAGAGGCAAAGAGTGATGGGTTGGTGATGGTGACGAAAGAGAGAGACAGATAAAGAGAGAGGAGAGGGAGAGATAGTATGAAGGAACATTAAGGAGAAAGACAAAGTGAGAGAGGGGAGTGAGAGAGAAAACACAGATAAAATGCTTTTTTACTCAAATATCAATTTACTCAAATATCAGTCGTCTGACGACTACTTTATTATTTTAAGTAAAGATGTAAAACATAATAGTCAAATAAGGAACACTGTATTTAATAAATGTTAGATTGACTTTTAAATATTAAATAAGTACAACTTGTAAAAAACCTCTATAACCACTTATATTATTTGAGTTCTACAACCACTACTCAGTTGCATTAATGAGTTAGGCAGCTACTTTTGACAGTGTGTATATGGAGCAGGGTAATGATTGTTATTGTTGGATCTGTGTAATGTTTATGTGATAAAGATTGAGGGAAGACTCACACAGTCATAAAACATGACCTTCGGGGGTGATGCTGACAGAGGTCAACACTCATTACTCCTCAGGAAAAAGTACTCACATCCGCATGCTAATTTGTCTCATTCCACATGCGAAAACTTTTGACATTTATTGCAATCCACCAGCCAATGCAGTAAAATATAGAATAAACAAAACTACAGTATGATAGCCAAATAAGAAATGCATTATCATTTTCAATCTGCCACAGTATTCAGAGTATGTAGCCCATATTTCACTATAACCTTGCAATCTGTCGTTTACTGCAAAAAGCTACTTCTTAAGGTTAAGAACCTTCATCAGACTCACTCAAATACGGCCACGGTCTGCTTCAACTAGTCTTAGACACTCTCTTAGCTATCTTTATACCACAGAAGGCATCACACTTACACTGTAAATCAGTGGCCACCATCCAGTCAATAGCGATGGTCGATCTCCAAGGCATTCCGAGTCGATCGTCACAAAGTATTTCTGTATAAACCCTTTTGTTCCAATTAGTTTTATTTGTCTCATGCTGTTGGCGGTAGGTTAACCTGATTCAGCTGCCCGATGTGCTGGGTCGGCAAATTGTTCCCATTTTGAATCATTTCATAAGTCTAAAGGCATAGTCACAGGAAGTAGGGGTGCTGAGGGTGCTGCAGCACCCCCTGAAAAATCAAGATAAAGAAAATAAATATTGATAAAAAAACATACACAACATTTTAATTTCACGAAAGTAGTGCACTGTGCCTTTACTAGTCCCTGTATTGCTGGACCGTATTACTGGACCGTATTACTGGGCCGTGTTACTGGGCCGTGTTACTGGACCATGTTACTGGACCGTGTTACTAGACTGTGTTACTGGATCGTATTACTGGACTGTATTACTGGACCGTATTACTGGACCGTATTACTGGGCCGTGTTACTGGGCCGTGTTACTGGACCATGTTACTGGACCGTGTTACTGGACTGTGTTACTGGGCTATATTACTGGGCCGTACTACTGGACCGTATTACTAGGCTGTGTTACTGGGCCGTATTACTGGACAGTGTTACTGGGCTGTGTTACTGGGCCGTATTACTGGGCCGTATTACTGGGCTGTGTTACTGGGCCGTATTACTGGACCGTGTTACTGGGCCGTGTTACTGGGCCGCATTACTGGGCCGTCTTACTGGACTGTGTTACTGGGCCGTATTACTGGACCGTGTTACTGGACCAATGTAGCTGTCTGTAGAGCAGGCAAAGTTTCAATTTTTATTTTTTCACTTTGCATCTCGACTCAAAAAGGGTCGGTGGCCACTGCTGTAAATATAACAAAACTATATAATTTGTGTACATGAATCAAATCTAACTATTTTAGGTATTTCTTTTATTCATATGATCTCTACGGGAAATGTTCCATTAACATCATGAGGATCTTAATTTTCTAGAAATTCAACCATATTATCTATGGCACATTGTTTATTTATGACATGCTTTCTAACCACATTTATTTTGTATCTCTATCGCCCTACCATATCTCCAGCTAGATATCTCCCCAAGCACACAAATAGTCTTTCTCAAGGACAGAGCGCAGTAAAACTCATGAAGAATCGATTCAAAACAAGGCTCTTATTTAAGTTAATCTGCCAGAGTGCCAGACAACCGTTTACATGGCTTCCAGGGGTTGAACATCTTTTTGCTCAATAAAACATTCTCACATCACAAACTCACCCGAAAGGCATGGGTTAAAAAGACAAGAATGAAGAGAGATTGGACAGATGAGTGGAATGGAGAGATTGACAGAGAGGTAAATATGAAGACATATCTCTCTGTAGACTAAACTGAAAAAGAGGAGAGTTTCATCATCTAAACTTGCAGAGTCAGGGGTAAAGCAACTCAGAGATATATGCTAATGAGAGCAGCAATATAGCATAATTAAATCCGTTTAGACAGCACACACACACGCACGCACGCACGCACACACACACACACACACACACACACACACACACACACACACACACACACACACACACACACACACACACACACACACACACACACACACACACACACACACACACACACACACACACACACACACACACACACACACACACACACACACACACACACACACACACAGAGGGAGAGAGAGAGGGAGACCTGGCAGGCACTGCTAACTTGTCCATAAGGGTGACTTCACATATGAGGCTGTGGGGACTTTGCTGGACTGTAGAAATGCCAGACTAACAGGCTGGTCAGTGGCTCTCCTGACAGAACATAGGAGAGATACAGAAAGACAGGCTTGAGCCAGGAGGCTTAGAGGTCACTGGTTTTTTTGAAAGATGGAGAAAGGGGGTACAGAGAGAGGGGTGAGAGAGAGAGTGAGAGAGGGGGGTGCGAGAGAGATGGGGGGTGAGAGAGGGTGGTAGCGAGAGAGAGAGAGAGAGAGAGAGAGAGAGAGAGAGAGAGAGAGAGAGAGAGAGAGAGAGAGGGGAGAGAAGGAGCTAGAGACAGACAGAGAGAGAGAGGAGAGGGAGAGAGGGGAAGCGAGAGAGAGAGAGAGAGGGGGAGAGCGTGAGAGGT
Organism: Oncorhynchus gorbuscha; assembly: GCF_021184085.1. NCBI lineage: Eukaryota > Metazoa > Chordata > Actinopteri > Salmoniformes > Salmonidae > Oncorhynchus > Oncorhynchus gorbuscha. The sequence continues at coordinate 21,903,017 of NC_060185.1, forward strand.
AGAGAGAGAGGTAGAGAGAGAGGGGGCGAGAGAGGAGTGGCAAAGAGAGATGGGTTCATGGTGGGAGTGAAAGAGAAAGAGAGACAGATAAAGAGTAGAGGGAGAGATAGAAAGAGAGAAAGAGAGACAAAGAGTAGAGGGAGAGATAAAAAGAGAGAAAGAGATAGTATGAAGGAGCAAAAAGGAGAAAGAGAAGCAGGACAGTATAGTTAAGGAGAGATAGTAGTTCTACTTCATCTCATGGCCTTTAATTATCTCCTACATTTGAAGATGAGATTGCACTCATTTAAAATCTCATTAGAGTGACTCAAAGAGTAGAGGCCTGAAACGTTCTGAAATTAGACCCCAGGAGTAGCGCAGAACTGGTCAAGCATTAGTATTAGGCCTATGCTGAATGTTAATGGCTCACCACTAGGCTAGTTTGATATGGCGCAACAAAGATGGTGAGATGCTATAGCTGCTCTCTTAAAGGCTCCTGACCAATACTGCTCTTTGTGTTGTTGTTTTTTACGCTGATCTCAACTTGTTTTGTACATAATATTTCCGCCATCATGTACTATGACCAAAATCAGCTATTGGACACCAAAACAGCAATCGCTAACCTTGATTTGATGAAGATTTCTACTTCAACCAGTCGGTAGCTGTGGATGTACTGCTCATCTCGGACCAGGTCCCAATCCCCGGGACTTGAAAGAGGAAGAGGCGGCGCAAGAAAGGCAAACGAGCGGGCTCCCTGACGAGACTACTTTGACAAGTAAATGAACCGCCTCTACTCTCTCTCTGTTCTATTGACGAACTTACAATCACTATAGAACAAACTGTATGAGCTCCGTTTGAGACTATCCTACCAATGGGACTTGAAGAACTATTAATATCCTATGTTTCTCTGAGTTGTGGCTGCACAAGGACATGGATAATATACTGTACATCTAGCTGGTTTTTCTATGCATAGTCATGACTGAACGGCAGCATCACTTAAGGTTAAAGGGGGGGGGTGTCTGTTTGTTAACCACAGCTGGTGAGGGATCTCTAATGTTAGGGAAGTCTTGAGGATTTGCTCTCCTGAGTTGGAATATCTCATGATAAACTGCAGGTCATATTATTTACCAAGATAATTTTTATCTATATTTTCATAGCTGTCTATTTACCCCCACAAACTGATGCTGTCACTAAGACCGCACTCAATGAGCTGTAAGCAAACAAGAAAATACACATCCAGAGGCAGCGCACCTAGTGGCCGGTGATTTTAATGCAGAGAAACTGAAATCTGTCTTGTCACCTGTGCAACTAGAGGAGATAAACCTTAAAGATCACCTTTGCTCCACACACAGAAATGTATACAAAACTCTAGATCACCTTTACGAGCTTAGCAGACAAGCTAAATTCCTTCTATGCTTGCTTCGAGGCAAGCAACACTGAACCATGTATGAGGGCACCAGCTGTTCCAGACGACTGCGTAATCTCGCTCTCTGTAGCCTATGTGAGTAAAACCTTTAAACAGGTTTTCATTGACAAGGCCATGGGACAAGACAGATTATGAGGATGCATACTCAGAGCATGCACTGACCAACTGGCAGCTGTCTTCATTGACATTTTCAACCTCTCTCTGACTCAGTGTATAATACCTACATGTTTCAAGCAGACCACCCTCCCCCCAGAAGAATGCCAAAATAACCTGTCTACTTTGCCGTTTGATCCAACACCATCATTATGTTTTCTGACGACACAACGATGGTTGGCATTTTCACCAACGATGATGAGGCAGCCTACAGCCTACAGGGAGGAGTTCAACAACCTCTTCCTCAACGTCAGCAAGACAAAGGAGCTGATCGTGGACTACAGGAAGCGGAGGGCTGAGCAGGCGGGGCTGTAGTGGAGCAGGGGCTGTAGTGGCAGGGCTGTAGTGGAGCAGGTCGAGACCTTCAAATTCCTTGGTGTTCACATCACTAAGGAATTATTACATTTACATTTACATTTACATTTAAGTCATTTAGCAGACGCTCTTATCCAGAGCGACTTACAAATTGGTGCATTCACCTTATGACATCCAGTGGGACAGTCACTTAACAATAGTGCATCTAAAACTTAGGGGGGGGGGGTGAGAGGGATTACTTATCCTATCCTAGGTATTCCTTAAAGAGGTGGGGTTTCAGGTGTCTCCGGAAGGTGGTGATTGACTCCGCTGGTCCACACACACACACACCTCTTCCCCCTCAGGAGACTGAAATGATTTATCATGGGCACTCAGATCCTCAAAAAGTTATACAGTTGCAACACTGAGAGCATCTTGACTGGCTGCATCACCGCTTGGTATGGCAACTGCTTGGCATCCGAACGCAAGGCACTACAGAGGGTAATGTATATGGCCCAGTCTCCCTGCCATCCAGGACATCTCCCTGCCATCCAGGGACTGATCTCCCTGCCATCCAGGACCTCTATGCTAGGCAGTGTCAGACCCTCCAAATTGTCAAAGACTCCAGCCACCCACGTCATAGACTGTTCTCTCTGTTACCGCACGGCAAGCGGTACCGATGCACCAAGTCTAGAATCAACAGGACCCTGAACAGCTTCTTCCCACAAGCCATACGGCTGCTAAATACAGTAGTTAGTTAAATAGTTAACCAATAGCTACCCAAACAATCTGCATTGACCCTTTTTGCATGAACTCTTTTGACTCATCACATATGCTGCTGCTACTGTTTATTATCTATCCGGTTGCCTAGTCACTTCATACCTACCTACAGTATATGTTCAAATCTGCCTCAATTACCTAATATCCTTCCACACTGACTCAGTACTGGTTGGGAAAGGCCCATAAGTAAGCATTTAACTGTTAGTTTCCAAAGCATATGACAAATACAATGACCAAGAGGCCAGCTATGTCTTAGGTAAATCTGCTTTTAGTTCTTTAGCCTCTTATGTGAAATTATCTCCAAAGTCCTTAAAGTTGGTGGATTTGGTGCCTCTAGAGCAATTTATTGAAGAATGTGTTGCTTTCATATGACTGCGTTTTGTTTTTCATGTTTTGTGTTTGGTTTTAATGTATTGTGTAATTGATGTGCATACATTTCATTTGGAATGCATTCAGACCCCTGTTTTCCATATTTTATTGCTTGAAAGCCTTCTTCAATTAATTAAATACAATGTTTTCAATCTACACATACTACCCTATTATGACAAAGTGGAAACAGATTTTTTTTATTAAAATTTAAAATTTAAATAATTAATAAATAAATAAAAAACACAAAAAAACAGAAATACCTTATTTGCATAAGTATTCAGACCTTTGTCTACGATACTCGAAATTGAGCTCGGGTTCATCTGGTTTCCATTTATTATCCTTGAGATGTTTCCACAAGTTGATTGGAGTTCACCTGTGGTAAAATTAATTGATTGGACATGATTTGGAAAAGCACACACATCTAGAGTATATAAGGTCCCACAGTTTGACAGTGCATGTCAGAACAAAACCCAAGCCATGAGGTCAAGGGAGTTGTCTGTAGAGCTTTAAGACAGGATTGTGCCAAGGCACATTCTGCAGCATTGAAGGTCCCCAAGAGCACAGTGGCCTCCATCATTCTTAAATGGATGAAGTTCGGAACCACCAAGACTCGTCCTAGAGCTGGCCGGCCGACCAAACTGAGCAATCGGGGGAGAAGAGCATTGGTCAGGGTGGGGAGGAGACCAAGAACCTGATGGCCACTCTGACAGAGCTCCAGAGTTCCTCTGTGGAGATGGGATAATCTTCCAGGCACATGACAGCCTACTTGGAGTTTTACAAAAAGTACCTAAAGATTCTCAGACCATGAGAAACAAGATTCTCTGGTCTGAGGAAACCAAGATTTAACTCTTTGGCCTGAATGCCAAGCGTTACGTCTGGAGGAAACCTGGCACCATCCCTACGGTGAAGAATGCTGGTGGCAGGAAAGATGAACAGAGAAAAGTACAGAGAGATCCATGATTAAAACCTGCTCCAGAGCACTCAGGAACTCAGACTGGGGTGAAGGTTCACCTCCCAACAAGACAATGACCCTAAGCACACAGCCAAGACAACGTAGGAGTGGCTCTGGGACATGTCTCTGAATGTCCTTGAGTGGACCAGCCAGAGCCTGGTCTTGAACCTGTGCAGCGACACTCCCCATTCAACCTTAAAGACACTTTAAAAAAAAGTTATTTAATACATTTACAGACATTTCGAAAACCCTGTTTTTGTTTTGTTGTTATGGGGTATTGTGTGTAGATTGATAAGGATATATTTTTTGTTAATCAATTTTAGAATAAGGCTTTAACGTAACAAAATGTGGAAAAAGTCAAGGGTTCTGAATACGTTCCGAATGCACTTGTCATGACGTTGGCCTGGGGGTAGGTTTCTGACAGTCATAAATACCTCCTCCCCCCTTTTTCCTCTGTCTACCCTACTGATGTTACATTTGCAAACCCTTGGTTAACATAGAGATGCTGAGAACATCTGAAGGTGGGGGGAAATGAACAATATTCTGGTAATCCGACCAATTCAATATAATGGATATGGTGTCAGTTCGGTTGTAATCTAAGACATTCTCATCAATTAAACTCTACAGTGGAAAGTCTACACATCAGAGTTATCGGATTCACATGGAATTATAGTTCAATTTAAATGTTTGAATATGAAATTATTCGTGATGGGATGAAATGTGATTTTAGATTCTAAAATGTGAGATTTGGGTTTTCATAAGATAGGGCTATGCTCAATCAGTGGCCCGCCCCTATGAAGGGACATGGGCTATAAAACTTTTCAAACACGCCCTCCTCTCCCTTCCTATATAAGCCCTTGACGACAATATAACCTCCTGTTCCAAGGGACGTGAGGACGACGGTCCGATGTCAGAATGGTTCAGATAATAACTACAGAACGAAGCCAACATCAGCGTGAGCTTTGGTTGCGAGTGGTATGAACTTTGAACTCTTATTCACTACAGAAGTGATACCTCCTAGCCGTTGAGTTAGCAACAGCCACTGCAAACAAGGGTTAGGAAGGACCAGACAGAGTATCCCGTCTACCACACAACAACGTAATTACAACATATTCAATTTACCAGCAGAGACATTCTTCAAAGGACGAAGGACTCGGTTGGGCAACATGGCCTCCCATCTACCACCAACCTACCGAAGCACAGCTCAGAGTAAATATTTATTGCATTTTCCTTTTCCAATTGGGCGGTAATTTAGAATGCATAAGATACTGTATTCTCAGTTCCTCAGTCTTCCCGTTCTTTCACTCAAACCCAGTCCCTTTTCCTTTGTGTAACAAGCTGTCATATCTGTTCCGCCTGCTAGGGACGTTTTCCTTTATGATGTAATTTGTAATCAAGTTATGATTAATTATGTGTATGTGTAATTCTGTGTGATTAGTTAGGTATTTAGTAAATAAATAATTAAACCCAATTTTGTATTGCTGGTTCAACTTGTTAGCAAGGGTTCGTGCAGATAACCAAGAATTTACAACTTTCAAATGAGACTGAATTAAGATGACGATTAATATTGACTGCTATTGATGTAAAATATGACTAGGTCTTTAAGAGTTTATTCGGAAGATAACAGCTCTATAAATATTATTTTGTGGTGCCCGACTCTCTAGTTAATTACAGTTACATGATTAGCTCAATCAGGTAATATTAATTACGGAGAAATTATTTTATAGAATAGCATGTCATATCACTTAATCCGGCATAGCCAAAGAAACAACACACTGTAGATATGTATAATTTAATTGTTGTTTATTGATATGTTTGTCAGGTCGTCATTGGACATAAGAATGTGTCCTTAATTAATTTACTTTCAGTTGAAGTTGGAAGTTTACGTACACTTAGGTTGGAGTCATTAAAACTCGTTTTTCAACTACTCCCCAAATGTCTTGTTAACAAACTATAGTTTCGGCAAGTCAGTTAGGACATCTACTTTGTGCATGACACAAGTAATTTTTTTCAACAGTTGTTTACAGACAGATTATTTCACTTATAATTCACTGTATCACAATTCCAATGGGTCAGAAGTTTACATGCATTAAGTTTAAACGACTTGGAAAATTCCAGAAAATGATGTCATGGCTTTAGAATCTTCTGATAGGCTAATTGACATCAATTGAGTCCATTGTGTCCACAACCTGTGATGTATTTACATTAAGTGCGTATTTGCTTGACATCATAGGAAAAATCAGAAGACTTCAGCAAAGACCTCCGAAAAAAAGTGTGGTTCATGCTTGGGAGCAATTTCCAAACGCCTGAAGGTACCACGTTCATCTGTACAAACAATAGTAAGCAAGTATAAACACCATGGGACCACGCAGCCGTCATACCGCTCAGGAAGGAGACGCGTTCTGTCTCCAGAGATTAAAGTACTTTGGGGCGAAAAGAGCAAATCAATCCCAGAACAATAGCAAAGGACCTTGTGATGATGCTGCAGGAAACAGGTACAAAAGTATCTATATCCACAGTAAAAGGAGTCGTATATGGACATAACCTGAAGGCCGCTCAGCAAGGAAGAAGCCACTGCTCCAAAAACGCCATAAAAATTATACTTTTTGGAGAAATGTCCTCTGGTCTGATGAAACAAAAATTGAACTGTTTAGCCATAATGACCATTGTTATGTTTGGAGGAAAAAGGGGGAGGCTTGCAACCCGTAGAACCCCATCCAAACCGTGAAGCATGGGGGTGGCAGCATAATGTTGTGGGGGTGATTTGCTGCAGGAGGGACTGGTGCACTTCACAAAATAGATGGCTTCATGAGGAGGAAAATGATGTGGATATATTGAAGCAACATCTCAAGACACCAGTCGGGAAGTTAAAACTTGGTCGCAAATTGGTCTTCCAAATGGACAATGACCCCAAGCATACATCCAAAGTTGTGGCAAAATGGCTTAAGGACAACAAAGTCAAGGTATTGGAGTGGCCATCACAAAGCCCTTAATCCATAGAAAATTTGTGGGCAGAACTGTTAAAGCATGTACGAGCAAGGAGGCCTACAAACCTGACTCAGTTACACCAGCTCAATCAGGAGGAATAGGCCAAAATTCATCCAACTTTTTGTGGGAAGCTTGTGGAAGGCTTTTATTTATTTATTTTTATTTCACCTTTATTTAACCAGGTAGGCTAGTTGAGAACAAGTTCTCAATAGCAACTGCGACCTGGCCAAGATAAAGCAAAGCAGTGTCACACAGACAACAACACAGAGTTACACATGGTGTAAACAAGCCAATAACACAAACAAGTCAATGACACAGTAGAAAAAATAGTCTTTATTCAGTGTGTGCAAAAGGCATGAGCGAATAATTACAATTTAGCAGATTCACACTGGAGTGATAAATTAGCAGATGATGTGCAAGTAGAGATACAGGTGTGCAAAAGAGCAGAAAAGTAAATAAAATAAAAACAGTACGGGGATTAGGTAGGTAGATTGGATGTTTTTTTTACAGATGGACTATGTACAGCTGCAGTGATCGGTTAGCTGCTCAGATAGTTGATGTTTAAAGTTGTTGAGGGAGTTTTGCAATTCGTTCCAGTCACTGGCAGCAGAGAACTGGAAGGAAAGGCGGTGAACTGAGATAAGGTGGAGCTTTACCTAGCATTATCTTATAGATGACCTGGAGCCAGTGGGTCTGGAGACGAATATGTAGCGAGGGCCAGCCGACTAGAGCATACAGGTCTCAGATGTGGGTGGTATAAGGTGATTTGATAACAAAACAGATGGCATTGTGATAGACTGCATCCAGTTTGCTGAGTAGAGCTATTTTGTAGATGACATCGCCGAAGTCGAGGATTGGTAGGATAGTCAGTTTTATTAGGGTAGGTTTGGCGGCGTGAGTGAAGGAGGCTTTGTTGCGAAATAGAAAGCCGATTCTAGATTTGATTTTGGATTGCAGATGTTGAATATGGGTCTGGAAGGAGAGTTTACAATCTAGCCAGACACCTAGGTATTTATAGTTGTCCACATATTCTAGGTCGGAACCGTCCAGGGTGGTTATGCTAATCGGACGGGCAGGTGCGCGAGGCGAACTGTTGATAAGCATGCATTTGGTTTTACTAGTGTTTAAGAGCAGTTGGAGGTTAGTTAGCACAGTGTCCATGGAAGGGCCAGAAGAATACAGAATTGTGTTGTCTGCGTAGAGGTGGATCAGGGAATCGCCCGCAGCAAGTGCGACATCATTGATATATACAGAGAAAAGAGTCGGCCCGAGAATTGAACCCTGTGGTACCCCCATAGAGACTGCCAGAGGTCCGGACAATATGCCCTCCGATTTGACACACTGAACTCTGTCTGCAAAGTAGTTGGTGAACCAGGCGAGGCAGTCGTCAGAAAAACCAAGGCTGTTGAGTCTGCCGATAAGAATATGGTGATTGACAGTGTCGAAAGCCTTGGTCAGGTTGATGAAGACGGCTGCACAGTACTGTATTTTATCAATGGCGTTTATGATGTCGTTTAGTACCTTGAGCGTGGCTGAGGTGCAGCCGTGACCGGCTCGGAAGCCGGATTGCACAGCGGAGAAGGTACGGTGTGATTCGAAATGTTCAGTGATCTGTTTATTATCTTGGATTTCGGAGACTTTAGATAGACAGGGCAGGATGGATGTAGTTCTGTAACAGTTTGGGTATAGGGTTTCACCCCCTTTGAAGTGGGGGATGACCGCAGCAGCTTTCCAATCTTCAGGGATCTCGGACGATATAAAAGAGAGGTTGAACAGGCTGGTAATAGGGGTTGCAACAATGGCGGCGGATAGTTTTAGAAAGAGAGGGTCCAGATTGTCTAGCCCAGCTGATTTGTACTGGTCCAGGTTTTGCAGCTCTTTCATAACATCTGCTGTCTAGACATGGGTGAAGGAGAAGCTGTGGAGGCTTGGGCGAATACCTGCGGGAGGGGAGAGAGCTGTTGGACGGGGTTGGGGTAGTCAGGAGGAAGGCAAGGCCAGCCGTTGAGAAATGCTTATTGAAATGTTCGATTATCATGGATTTATCAGTGGTGACCGTGTTACCTAGCCTCAGTGCAGTGGGCAGCTGGGAGGAGTGATCTTGTTCTCCATCGACTTTACAGTGTCCCAGAACTTTTTGGAGTTGGAGCTACAGGATGCAAATTTCTGCTTGAAAAAGCTAGCCTTTGCTTTCCTGAGTGACTGTGTGTATTGGTTCCTGACTTCCCTGAACAGTTGCATATCGTGGGGACTATTCGATGCTATGGCAGTCCGCCACAGGATGTTTTTGTGCTGGTCAAGGGCAGTCAGGTCTGGAGTGAACCAATATCTGCTCTTAGTTCTGCATTTCTGAACTGGGCATGCTTATCTAAGATGGTGAAGAAATTACTTGTTGGTCAGGATAATGTCTATGAGGGTGCCCATGTTTACGGATTTAGGGTTTTACCTGGTGGGTTCCTTGATGATTTGTGTGAGATTGAGGGCATCTAGCTTAGATTGTAGGACTGCCGGGATGTTAAGCATATCCCAGTTTAGGTCACCTAACAGAACGAATGTAACGGCATTCCTCCTCCTCTTCTGAGGAGCGAGAAGGATCAGAGGACCAATGCGCTGCGTGGTAAGTGTCCATAACGTTTATTTTAACCAGAAGGGGACTAGGGTTCCAATTTTGGAACACCCCCCCCCCACGTTCAGCTGGAAGGTGGCGCATGGAACGCAAAAATATTCCTAAAAATATTTAACCTCCACACATTAACAAGTCCAATGGCTCAAATGAAAGATAAACACCTTGTTTATCTACCCAGCTAGTCAGATTTCTAAAATGTTTTACGGCGAAAACATAGCACATATTTATGTCAAACCACCACCGAAGACAAAGCTAATTTGCATGGCCAAGTTGAAAAAAATATGCAATCAACAAACGCAGGATTAAAAGAAAAATAATGCACTAACCTTTTGAAATCTTCATCAGATGACAGTAATATAACATGTTACGCAGTACATTTATGTTTTTTTCAATAATATGCTATATATATCCATAAATCTCTGTTTACAATGATGCATCGTTCAAAAAATGCTACTCAAATGTCCTGAGAAATGACGATAGCTCCGGCAGATAACGTCAGCTAACAAGGAATACACATCATAAACTTTGACTAAATATGCATGTTCTACATATATATAGTTAGATACACTTCTTCTGAATGCAATCGCTGTGTTACATTTATTTTTAACGTTACAGGTTTCGTTCACTAGGCTATACTATGAGTCGGCACACAAAAAGTAGCATTATGGCTCCTCTATCTTGGAGTCCACAAAAACCCAAATCTACCACATAAATATTCCCTTACCTTTGCTGTTCTTCCATCAGAAGACCTGGAAGGAATTATACTTACCAAAAACAGCGTTTCGTTTTGCAGTCTGTGTCTTTCGGTTCTCAAACACGACACATTTCGGTTGAAATGGCCCGCCAAAACTCTCGTGAGCACGCGATTCTCACAATGAGAATCCCCATTGAAAGCTGAGATCGCGCTGAAGACAGCGAGACTGTTCCCAGACCTGTAGGTGCTTGGGAAGGGTGGGCGCGATGACGTCAAAGTTGGGACAACTTTTCTGATGACAAGAGAGAGTTTGGGAGAATGACTGCCTTGAGACTTCTGCTTTACATACAGACATAATTTAAACGGTTTTAGAAGCTTTAGAGTGTTTTTTATTTGCATATATTAGCAACTTTTGACAAAAAAAAATTATGTTTACTATGGGCATGCAATTACTCCAGCGGGGGCAGTAAACAGCCCTATCCCCAAGAGGTTAGACAAACTGAACACTATGAAATACTAAACAATAAACATGAACATGAACAAAAACTGAAACTGTACCGTGTGGCAACAAACACTCACGCGGAAACAAACACCCACAAACCAAAAGTGAAACCCAGGCTACCTCAGTCTGATTCTCAATAAGTAACAACTAACGACACCTGCCTTTTTATGAGAACCATACTAGGCTGAACTCAAAATCCCAACATAGACAAACTCACATAGACTGCCCACCCCTACTCACGCCCTGACCACACTAAATAAAGACAAAAACAAAGGAAACAAAGGTCAGAACGTGACCGTACCCTCCCCAAAGGTGCGGACTCCGGCCGCAAAACCTGAACCTATAGGGGAGGGTCTGGGTGCGTGTCTGTCCGCGGTGGCGGCTCTGGCATGGGACGTGGACCCCACTTCGCCTCATTGTCCGCCTCCGTGGCCTCTGAAACCCGGCGACCCTCGCCGCTGACCTCGGACTGGGGGCTCTGGTGGCTCCTGGCAGATGGGCGGCACCGGCGGCCCAGGACAGGTGGGCGGCTCCGGCGGCCCAGGACAGACGGGCGGCTCATGCGGCCCAGGACAGACGGGCGGCTCATGCGGCCCAGGACAGACGGGAGACGCCGGCGGCCCAGGACAGATGGGAGACTCCGGCGGCCCAGGACAGACGGGAGACTCTGGCGGCCCAGGACAGACGGGAGACTCCGGCGGCCCAGGACAGACGGGAGACTCCGGCGGCCCAGGACAGGTGGGAGACTCTGGCAGGGCTGGACAGGCGGGACCACCTGTAGGCAGAAGACGGAGATACAGCCTGGTGCGGGGGGCTGCCACCGGAGGGCTGGTGCGTGGAGATGGCACCGGATAGACCGGACCGTGCAGGCGTACTGGAGCTCTTGAGCACCGAGCCTGCCCAACCTTACCTGGTTGAATGCTCCCCGTAGCCAGGCCAGTGCGGTGAGGTGGAATAGCCCGCACTGGGCTGTGCTGGCGAACCGGGCACACCATGCGAAAGGCTGGTGCCATGTATGCCGGCCCAAGGAGACGCACTGGAGACTAGATGCGTAGAGCCGGCTTCATGGCACCTGGCTCGATGCCCACTCTAGCCCGGCCGATACGAGGAGCTGGTATGTACCGCACCGGGCTATGCACACGCCCCGGGGACACCGTGCGCTCCATCGCATAACAAGGTGCCTGCCCGGTCCCTCTCGCTCTCCGGTAAGCACGGGAAGTTGGCGCAGGTCTCCTACCTGATCTCGCCACACTCCCCGTGTGCTTCCCCCCAAGAAATATTTGGGGCTGCTTCTCGGGCTTCCAGCCTCGCTGCCAAGCTAGCTCCTCATAATGCCGCCTCTCGGCTTTCGCTGCCTCCAGCTCTGCCTTGGGGTGGCGATATTCACCCGGCAGTGCCCAGGGTCTCTTGCCATCTAATATCTCCTCCCAAGTCCATCTCGCCAGGTATCGCTGCCTCTCCTACTGCTGCTGCCTGTTACCACGCTGCTTGGTCCTTTCTTGGTGTTTCTGTAATGGCTTTCCTCCCCTTCTGAGGCGGAGGAGTAGCGAGAAGGATCGGAGGACCAATGTGCTGCGTGGTAAGTCTCCATAACGTTTATATTAAGACATAACCAGAACACTATGAAATATAAAACAATAAACGTTAACATGAACTAAAACCGAAACAGTACCGTGTGGCAACAAACTCCAACATAGAAAAACACACATAGACTGCCCACCTCAACTCATGTCCTGACCATACTAAATAAAGACAGAACAAAGGAAATAAAGGTCAGAACGTGACAACGAACTCTGAAACTAGATGGGGGGGCGATCAATTCACAAATGGTGTCCAGGGCACAGCTGGGAGCGGAGGGGGGTCGATAACAGGCGGCAACAGTGAGAGACTTATTTCTGGAGAGGTAGATTTTTTAAATTAGAAGTTCAAACTGTTTGGGTATAGACCTGGAAAGTATGACAGTACTTTGCAGGCTATCTCTGCAGTAGATTGCAACTCCTCCCCCTTTGGCAGTTCTATCTTGACGGAAAATGTTGTAGCTGGGTATGGACATCTCAGAGTTGTTGGTGGCCTTCCTAAGCCAGGATTCAGACATGGCAAGGACATCAGGGTTGGCGGAGTGTGCTTAAGCAGTGAGTAAAACAAACGTAGGGAGGAGGCTTCTGATGTTGACATGCATGAAACCAAGGGTTTTTTCGATCACAGAAGTCAACAAATGAGGGTGCCTGGGGACAGGCGGGGCCTGGGTTTACCGCCACATCACCCGAGGAACAGAGGAGGAGTAGGATGAGGGTATGTCTAAAGTCTATCAAAACTGGTCGCTAGAGGGTTGGGGACAAAGAATAAAAGGAGCAGATTTCTGGGAGTGGTAGAATAGATTCAGGGCATAATGTGCAGACAGGGGTATAGTGGGGTGCGGGTACAGTGGTGGTAAGCCCAGGCACTGAGTGATGATAAGAGAGGTTGTATCTCTGGACAAGCTATGTGAAGCATGGGTGAGGTCACCACATGTGTGGGAGGTGGGACAAAGGAGGTATCAGAGGTATAATGAGTGGAACAAGGTGGCTCTTTTGTAAACTAAAACAATGATAACTAACCTAAACAACAGTATACAAGGCATATTGACATATGAGAGAGACATGCAGCGAGGCATAAAGTAATCACAGGTGTTGATTTGGAGAGCTAGCTAAGACAACAACAACAGCTAATCAGCTAAAAAAAAAACAGGTAAAATGGCGATGAATGGACGGGTCGGTTAACTACACACAGAGCCTGAGTTCACGGCTGGGGCCGGCAGATTATTATTATTATTATTGGACCCAAGTTAACAATTTCAAGGCAATGCCACAAAATACTAATTGAGTGTATGTAAACTTCTGAACCACTGGGATTTTTATTTATTTTTAATTTTTATATTATTTCACCTTTATTTAACCAGGTAGGCTAGTTGAGAACAAGTTCTCATTGGCAACTGCGACCTGTCCAAGATAAAGCATAGCAGTGTGAACAGACAACACAGGGTTACACATGGAGTAAACAATTAACAAGTCAATAACACATTAGAAAAAAAGGGGAGTCTATATACAATGTGTGCAAAAGGCATGAGGAGGTAGGCGAATAATTACAATATTGCAGATTAACACTGGAGTGATAAATGATCAGATGATCATGTACAGGTAGAGATATTGGTGTGCAAAAGAGCAGAAAAGTAAATAAATAAAAACTGTGGGGATGAGGTAGGTGAAAATGGGTGGGCTATTTACCAATAGATTATGTACAGCTGCAGCGATCGGTTAGCTGCTCAGATAGCTGATGTTTGAAGTTGGTGAGGGAGATAAAAGTCTCCAACTTCAGCGATTTTTGCAATTCGTTCCAGTCACAGGCAGTAGAGTACTGGAACGAAAGGCAGCCGAATGAGGTGTTGGCTTTAGGGATGATCAGTGAGATACACCTGCTGGAGCGCGTGCTACGGATGGGTGTTGCCATCGTGACCAGTGAACTGAGATAAGGCGGAGCTTTACCTTGCATGACCTTGTAGATGACCTGGAGCCAGTGGGTCTGGCGACGAATATGTAGCGGAGGGCCGGGCGACTAGAGCATACAAGTCGCAGTGGTGGGTAGTATAAGGTGCTTTAGTGACAAAACGGATGGCACTGTGATAAACTGCATCCAGTTTGCTGAGTAGAGTGTTGGAAGCAATTTTGTAGTGAAAGATGAAAGAAATAAAAGCTGAAATAAATAATTATTTCTACTATTATTCTGACATTTCACATTCTTAAAATAAAGTGGTGATCCTAACTGACCTAAGGCAGGACATTTTTACTGTGATTAAATGTCAAGAATTGTGAAAAACTGAGTTTAAATGTATTTGGCTAAGGTGTATGTAAACTTCCGACTTAAACTGTATGTAGCAGACTTGCCTAAATATGAAGTAGACATAGTATGGCTCTTACTGATTTTATTGTCTCTTTTTCTCTTTTACTTCCTTCTCTTGTTGTTTGCTCTCTCTCCGTCTTACACAAATCCCTCCTCCTGACATAGAAAAAGCAGTGAAAGCTACTCTCCCTCTCTTCATAATTCAGTCTTCTTTGCTGACTCTGGAATGCATTTCAACACCAGGGCAAAAAGCCTTCCTCTAGTCTCAACCTACTCTCCATTCTCTATGAAACTTTAATACCTAGCAAGCCTTGTTCAGCCTTCCGACAACTTCACTAACATAATTTAGGGATTTGTTACTAGAATTAAATGTCAGGAATTGTGAAAACTGAGTGTATATGTATTTGGCTAAGATGTATGTAAACTTCCGACTTCAGCTGTACCTGTATAAATACAGGTGAAATAAATGTCCATCTTACCAACTAGTCTCCTCCTGGGTTTATTTTGACTCTGTGTTGAAGAGAGCGTCTGTGTGGAAAATCAATATGGAGCTGATATGAGCCTCTTCTCCTGCTGCTTGGCGTAAAAGAGAAAAGAGGAGGGGAATGGAGGCAGAGAAAGATGAGTGTTTTGGAGGTTTGAGAGAGGAAAGGAGAGGTCAGGAGAGGAGTTGGGGGAGAGATGAGGGGAGGGGTAACAGGGAGTAATGGAATGAGGCGATAGGGGAGAAACAGAGGGGTGAGGGGGTGAAGAGAAAAGGGGTGAGGTAGAAGAGAGGAGGGGAAATTGTAGAGAATGAAGATGGAGTGAGAGATCAGAGGTGACGAGAGGATAGAGATGGAGAGTGTGAGAGGTGAAGAGAGGTGAGGAGGGGTGAAGAATGGGTGAGGAGGGGTGAAGGAGGAAGAGATGAAAGGGGAGGAGGGCAGAGACAGATAGAGGGGTGAGTGGGGTCGCAGGATGCAGAAGTACCAGAGAGCTTCTTTTAGGGATCTTGAGGGGTGCAGCGGTCTAAGGCACAAGCATCGCAGTTCTAGAGGTGTCACTACAGACTCGGATTCGATCTCCAGCTGTATCATAACTGGTTGTGATCGGGAGTCCCATAGGGCGGCGTACAATTGGCCCAGCGTCGTCCAGGTTAGAGGAGGGTTTGGCCGGGGTAGACTGTCATTGTAAATAATAATTTGTTCTTAATTAACTGACTTGCCTAGTTAAATGAAGGTTAAATCAAATAAATAAAGAGCGACACAAAGACAGAGGAAAGGGGAAGTGATGTAAACATGGGTAACCTGATGACTCTGGTCAGGTGTTGTAGACTATCTGGCATTGCAGGATAACTAGAGGCTCCACACCACAGTTTATTTAATGGTGGATTGTCTTTCTTTGTGGCATTCTGTGGTCCTGTGACAGTATTTCTAAACAAGAGGGATGGACGCTGAAACCAAGAAACACTGAAACCAACAGACATCAAAAAGAGAATTTTCTGAATTTAGAAAATGAAAGATACATTATAACAATGTAATCCCTCAACTGTTCTACTTGAAAAACCAAGAAACCTTAGCAGACATGGACACATGAAACATAACAACCAATTATGTGACCTCATGCCATAGCCTGACAAACAGTGAGACCACGGATCATTCATGCACCCAACCCACTAAACACATTTGGTTCCTTAGAAGTTGTGGGAAACTATGTTTTTGGTTTCACATTAGTTGTGGGAAAGAAGCCAAACATGTCCTGACCTATAAAACCAAATTTTTAAAAAACATCCGAAGAACAGCAGTGAAGTTTTCCTGGGAGGTTTTTCTTAACGCCTTGAGAACATAAATTGAAGGTTATTTTGAGGTTTTGAACTTTGAATAACTCACTTTTACTGATTTTTTCAATAAGACACTGCTAGTTTATTTTGGGTTAACTTTATTAACCCAAAATTATTATTATTGAATTTCCTTAGGCAATAATCATGCAAACACACAATGTTTTTATCAGTGAGACTCAAACCTATAGTCTTCTATTCTCTATCTATGGATTTAGTCCACTGCACCACCAGGATGGAGCTGTCATGCCATGTATTTGTTTAACGTGTACAAAGCTGTTCATTTTAGTTTATTCATACAGACCCCATTTTAAAGGATACTTCTTAAAGGGAACCTTTGCAATACCTACTACTCTAGAGTCAAATGAAGTTGTTAACTAGTGTTAGTGCAATTTATAATTAGCGTTAGCACAATGGCTGTTAGTCTGTGGTAACTCTAGCATGCTAGTAGATATAGACTTAAAGTCATTGTGCTAACATTAGTTAACAAAACTAGCTTCTTTACATGCAGTATATCTGTATCCTGCTGGTGGGAGGCCTACCCAACAACATCGGAACTTCTACTCTTTTTATCGTTTTCACCGCCTCCGCTTAGAGACGGGCTGAACTGTTTTGATTTTGGCCACCTCCATATCTTTCACCTTATTTGGACATTCTAAGGGTGTCACCTCATGTCCTTCACCACAGTTACAACACTTCAGTCCATTGCAATTCCCTTCTGCTATACAGTCTGCATCAAAGTGGTTTTCCCCACACGTCCCACATCTCTGCTCCTTCTGTCTGCAGACACATTCTACATGTCCAAACATTGCTTTCATAGCAAAGTCCTGGATATACAGGTTCTGACAGGATAATACACGTCTCAGCAGCACTCGGGTCAGGAGGGACTCCACATAAAAAACACAAGAACCGACAAACTCTTCTCCTTCTTGCCTTTAACCACACGAATCATCCTTTAACCACACGTTTCACCATTTAGCCACATGATTCATCCTTTAACCACACGATCCATCTTTTAACCACACGATTCATCCTTTAACCACACGATTCATCCTTTAGCCACACGATTCATCCTTTAGCCACACGATTCATCCTTTAATCACACGATTCATCCTTTAGCCACACGATTCATCCTTTAGCCACACGATTCATCCTTTAGCCACACAATTCATCCAGCTTGCAGTGGCTTGCGAAAGTATTCACCCCCTTGGCATTTTTTCATATTTTGTTGCCTTACAACCTGGAATTAAAACAGATTTTGGGGGGGTTTGTATCATGCCTACCACTTTGAAGATGCAAAATATTTCTTACAGTCGCTTTGGTGCATTTTTCACATCATCCCTAACATGTGCAAAATAATACAATTTTTTTTATTGCTTAAGCACGATTTTCAAAACAGGGCCCGTATTTTCAAAACACTGCACACAATTAGCACAACCACACACCCAATTAGCACAACCACACACCCAATTAGCACAACCACACACCCAATTAGCACAACCACATACCCAATTAGCACAACCACACACCCAATTAGCACAACCACACACCTAATTAGCACAACCACACACCCAATCAGCACAACCACACACCCAATTAGCAAAACACCACAGATCCTATGCAAAATTAAACACTCTTGTAAAAACTATACACTTTTTAAAAAACACACTTTGTTACCATATGAAACACACACGTTTCACATTACTATACTCTGTTTGCACGAGTTACACTCTGCTGTGATAAACCCAAAACACTTTTAGCACTTCTACTTCCATATGATTAGAGTAGGCTACTATCAACAAAGTACAAATATAATGTAAATTCACCAAACACTACACAAGACAAATGTTGCAGACTGAAGAAACACATTTATTTCTCAATACTGTAACCAAACGTCACTTTACGTATTGTAAGTTCAAAACTCTTTTAAATAATACATAATAACTAGACATTGTCTCTTCGCCTAGCTGGATATGGCTAGAGAATTTCATCAACATCGCAGGCAATGTTGTCATTAGCAAGACACCTTGGAAAGAAACGTCTTGAATGATGAAACCATCCTTGCATTGCTGCTACCTCCATCTGGTCACAGGCCTCCTCCATGGCTTGGATGAGGGGTACCTCAGCCTGGAGACAGAGATCATATACCTTCCACCGCCATGCCGAGAAAAACTATTCTTTAGGGTTGAGGAATGGAGAGTATGGTGGAAGATATAGGACGGTGAAATGTGGATGTTGCTGAAACCAGTTCTGAACCAGAGCAGAGCGGTGGAAAGACACGTTGTCCCAGACAACAATGTATTGCATATGATCGATTTGATTTTCTGCTGTTATGTTGTGCAATTGGTCCAAGAATGTAAGTATGAGTGCTGTGTTGTAAGGGCCCATATGGGCATGGCGGTGGAGGACCCCATTCTGTGTAATGGCTGCACAGAGTGTTATATTACCCCCACGTTGCCCTGGGACATTGACTATAGCCCTGTGGCCAATGATGTTTCTTCCCCTCCTTTGTGTTCTCGTCAGGTTGAACGCAGCCTCATCTACGTAAATGAACTCATTCTGGATCTCCTCTCCATCCATTCGTAAAACTCTCTGAAAATCAGTGTCAGGCAAAATGTGTAGTTCAGTGTAGATCTAGTATACATATTACAGTACAGTAAAAGATTATAAGACAAGATTACACTGCTAAAGTGAATACATACCTCTGCATAATCATGCCGCAGTTGTTTCACCCTTTCGGAATTGCGCTCGAAAGGCACTCGATAAATTTGCTTCATTTCAATATGTTTTTTTTTAGGATGCGTGGCAGTGTTGATGTTGAGACCTGATGGATATCGTTGGAAATGGCGTGGTTATTGACAATGTTAGATTGGAGCTGCTTGAGTGTTATAGCATTGCTGGCCAAAACCATGTTTACTATCTCCCTCTCTTGCTGTTCTGTGAACATAGGAGGCCTTCCCCCTTGTCGTCCCTGACCCTCAATCCTATGTAGAAAAAAACAGTTTAGAATAGTACAGTAATTTCACAGGAAAAGGTAACAGAAGTGCTGATAGTGCATAGAATACAGTACTGTAAGCATTTACTGAAACCGTGCAGATGTTTTTGATATGATATTTTTACAATACCTATTTTCCAGTCTAAATGTTCTCATCACACTTGCCCCTGTATACCTGCTTAGATTTGGCTGTACTCGCAGTCCAGCCTCCCTCAGCGTCAGGTCGTGGTTGTCAACGTGGTCAACCAGTGTTGCGCGGATCTCATTTGTCAGATTCGGTCCTCTTTGAGCACCTTCTTGTCTTCCTCTTCCTCCCCTTCCTCCTCCTCCTCGTCCTCCTCGTTCTCCTCCCTTTCCTCCTCCTCGTCCTTTTCGTTCTCCTCGTCCTCCTCGTCCTCCTCGACCTCGTGCTCCTCCTCGTCTTACTCTTTCTCTGACTCTTTCCATTGTACTTGAAGACCGATGAACTCACCTGCTGCTGTTTATAGTGCTTATACACCTGATTGGTGTGTCTACAATTAAGCAAACGAGTGTTTGCACACCTGATGACTGTGTTGAACCAATTGGTTGGACGGTGTGGTAATTTGACAGTATTCTGCCCTTGAGTTGCGTTCCCATGCAAAACTAGACAGATAGCTAACAACTAAGTCTTCAATAAAACTCCCAAGGCGTGACTTTTCTTGAATGAATATATTGAAAACGTTTATGTTGTGAAACTGCAAAATACAGAAAAGAATATACTTTAGTGTTCAATTCACACCGACATACTGTAGCTGTACATTAAACATTTGAAGTTGCATAATACAAAGCACGTGTTAAGGTACCATGCATCTGGCATGATGCCAAACCATATATCTAATTGTTAACCATATGGTAATTGCTCCTTTCATTACTCTAATAATGTATAACCATCTATGTAGAATAACAAAGCATATTACACTAGAAACAGTAATAAAACTACAGTATTGTATATTTTACAATTCGTTTGCATGACGCATGAGCAAAGTAATACAGCTAACGACATACACAAAAGGCATTGCAATTTGTGAGTAAATGCAACCAACATTGATATGTAAGAAACTCTATCAATAACAAGATTATCATCATTAGCTAAATGCTTGAATCGAACTTACAAACAAATATTTTTCCAAGGCTGAAGCGTGACAAGAAATAACTACATTGAAAGACCTGCACCGTAGCGTTGCTTGTAGCTGCTCTATGCGTGCAAAACAAATTCTGAACTTCCTGTTTGCGTCATCTCTCTAAGTACCAGAAAGCGCCACTAGGGGGCAAATAACACCATTGAACACAATGAAAATCCAATTTAACCATTGTAATAAAATAATCTGTTATCTTCTAACAGGATGGCAGCACACTCCCGCCTGGTATAATGAAATTGTGCCACTATTAAATAAAACATATCAAGAAACAAATGTCCTTTCTATTTTTATCTTTTGTCTCTAGGATGCTTCAGAAAGAAGAACAACAATCTCTGAGATTGGTCTCAGAAACACCTTAGCAGCTCCTTGCTTGACAATTTTTAGTTCTACTTTCCTAACCTTTTTGTCAGTACTGGGAAAGGTTTTTACCACAAGCCCGACTGGCCAGTCATTTCTGTGTGCCTGACTGTCTTTCAATAAGACAACATCTCCCACTTTTACATTTGGCTTTTCTGCTGTCCATTTTCTGCGTCTCTGCAGCGTTGTCAGGTACTCCTGTCTCCACCTTTTCCAAAAGGTGTCAGCGAGACACTGGACTTGCTTCCACTGTTTTCCATGAAGGTCGTTCATGCTGAAGTATCCGGAAGGGGCTGAGGTAGCGCTGGTCTTTTGTGTAAGTAACATTGAGGGTGTGAGAATGGTAGGCATGTCAGGGTCGGTTGATACTGACACTAAGGGTCTCGCATTGATTATTGCCATAACTTCAGACATAAGAGTGCTCAAGACCTCATGTGTGAGATGAGTGGAGCCCGTCTGAAACAGCATAGCATCAAGAATACGTCTGGCAACCCCAATGAGTCTCTCCCAAGAACCACCCATATGAGACGAGTGTGGAGGATTAAATATCCAAGTACATCCCTTATCTGAGAGGTATTTAGTCAGTTCTGAGTCATTTGTGTCGATACCCAGTTCCCTGCAGGCACCAATAAAGTTTGTACCTCGATCAGACCTTAGCACTTTTGCTGGACCACGGATAGCGAAAAAACGCCTCAGCGCGTTGATGAAGCTGGATGTGGACATAGATTCGATAAGCTCGATATGGACTGCTCTAGTAGACATACATGTAAAGAGCACCGCCCAGCGCTTGGAGTCTGCACTACCACCTCTAGTACGACGAGTTATGACATTCCATGGTCCAAACACATCAAGTCCAACGCTGGTGAATGGTGGTTCAGATGTGAGTCTGTCTGCAGGCAAGTCAGCCATTTTTTGGTCAACTAGCCTCCCTCTAACCTTGCGGCAGGTGACACACTTGTGAATGACACCAGAAACCAGACGCTTGCTCCCAATAATCCAGAAGCCTGCTGCTCGAATAGCTCCATCTGAAAAATGACGGCCTTGGTGAGCCACTTGCTCGTGATAATGTCTTACCAGCAGAGTGGCAACATGATGTGTCCGTGGGATGATGAGAGGATGTTTTTCGTCTTGTAACATGTCGGCGGAGGATAAGCGGCCTCCCACCCTCAGCAACCCATCCTCATCAATCACTGGGTTCAGCTTTTTGAGTGTACTTTGCTTTGGTAACTCTTTTCCTTTTTCAATGCATTTGAATTCCTCTCTGAAGGCTTCATGTTGCACACAGTGAATGATTGCTGTTTTGGCTTGTGACAACTCACTTGTACCGCATGGTTTATTACAGTCATGCCAGCCTCTGCAGCTGGTGTTGTCTGCACCTTCATGGAAGGATCTTGCAACATGAATGAGTCGTGCTGTGGCTCGATTGAGAGTTTTCCAGCTTGAGAACCTCTCAAAGCGACGAGAGCCGAGTTGAGCTCCAGAAACTTTAGAGGCAAAGACAGTGACGTCTGGTCGAATCTCTGCATCTGTGTGAGGCTCTACAAGGTCAAAATTGATGTTCTCAGGCTTACTCGAGTTTGTTTGGGTCAGGAACGGTGGACCTGAGAACCAACTAGTGTGTTTTAAGAGCGCAGCAAGTATGGGCCTGGTTGCATGGTCTGCTGGATTGCTGCCAGTGTTTATATAGCACCACTGATCTGGATGGGTAGACTTCCTGATGCGAGTTATCCTATTGGCAACATAAACATAGAATCTTTTGGTGACATTGTGGATGTAACCGAGAACTATCTTACTGTCTGTGTAGAACTTGGCTGCATGTATATAAATGTCAATTTCGTCTTTGATCAGTTCATACATCTCAACAGCTAGCAAGGCCGCACACAGTTCTAGGCGTGGGATAGTGTGGGCCGGACGAGGGGCCAATTTTGATTTCCCCATGACAAATCCAACATGGCATTGACCTTCCGAGTCAATAACTCTCAGGTAGGCTACCGCTCCTATGGCTACTGTAGAGGCATCCGAGAAGATGTGTAGCTCTCTTCTTTGAGTGGTAGACAAGGAGACTGGGATGTAGGTCCGCTGTATATTCATATGTTCCAACTCCATCAAAGATTCCTTCCACATTTTCCATTCCTATTCTTTTCCTGTGGGAAGAGGGGCATCCCACTCACTCTGATCAGAAGAGAGTTCTCTGATTAAGGCTTTACCTTGCATTGTTATTGGAGCCACAAACCCAAGGGGGTCATAAAGACTATTCACTGTGGACAGGATGCCTCTCCGAGTAAAAGGCTTCTCATTGTGGGACACCTGGAATGAGAAGCTGTCTGTTTCCAGGTTCCAGGAAAGTCCCAGGCTCCGTTGAAAGGGGAGAGGATCCACTCCTAGGTCCAGATCTTTTAAGTCTTTTGCACGGTCCTCCATAGGGAAGGCTTCCATAACTGTTTTGCTATTGGATGCAATCTTGTGTAGTTTCATGTTGGACTCCGCCAACATTGCTTGTGTTTTTCTTAGAATGTTGACAGCTTCTTCTGTAGTAGCTACTGATGTCAGACCATCATCGACGTAGACGTTCCTCACTACATATTGCTTGGGTTCTGGCCCGTGTTCCTTCTCACCCTGTAGCGCTGCTCGTCTCATGCAGTAGATGGCTACGGCTGGTGAAGGGCTGTTCCCAAATACATGGACTTTCATCCTGTACTCAGTTATGTTTCTATCTGGGTTGTCGTCTTCATACCAGAGAAACCTTAAGTAATCTCTGTGATCCTCACGTACACCAAAACAGTAAAACATTTGTTGCACATCTGCTGTTAGTGCAATGCAATCCTTGCGGAAACGTATTAGGACACCCAAGAGTGTGTTTTTTAAGTCTGGACCACTGAGCAGAACATCGTTAAGTGACACGCCTTGACACTTAGCACTGGAGTCAAATACTACTTGTATTTGTTCAGGCTTTTGTGGATGGTAAACACCAAATATGGGCAGATACCAACGTTCTTTGTCTCCCTCTAGTGGCTGTGAAGGTTCGGCTTGGTCGTTATCCAGCATCTTTTGCATGAAGTCAATAAAATGACGCTTCATGTCAGGCTTTTTGTCTAAAGTCCTGCGAAGTGATGTGAGACGGTTCATGGTCTGCTCCCTGTTATTAGGAAGGCGACGTCTATTGGGGCGAAAGGGTAGTGGAGCCACCCAGTTGTTTCCATCATCCTGGAAAACCTGTTTATCCATAATGTCCAAGAAGGCTTTGTCCTCCACTGATGGTGCTGGTTTATCATCGTCTTGTGTTTTGTCGAACACGGAACATCCCAGGCTGTCTGTGTTCACAGTTGTGATTGGATCTCTCAAGTGCACTGTAGAGGGAGAGATGTGTTTCTGAGCTACGCTGTTGTAGTTCTCTTTTACCTGGATGATGTCAGGGCAAGGGCTCAGATAGGATGTGCGACCATTTTGAAGTATGTTTGTCCTGAACACGTTAACATTGGCTGGTCGGTGAGCCGTTCCCAGACAGACCTCACCCACAATGACCCACCCGAGGTCGAGTCGCTGTGCATAAGGAGTGTTGTGGGGCCCATTGATTTGCTCTCGTACCTTGTGTACCCTTAAGATGTCTCGTCCTAAGAGCAGGAGGATGGGAGCGTCTGGGTCCACAGCTGGAATTCTGTCCATAACTGGTTGCAGATGGGGATGATGATACGCAATGTCGGGGAGGGAATCTCCATCCTATCGTCTGGCATCATATCACACTCTATCAGAGTAGGGAGAGTGAGCTGCATGTGTCCATCTATAGACTCCACCATGAAGTTGACGGCTCTCCTGCCTGAAGTCTCTGTTACCCCAGAACACGTCTTCATGGTGTATGGAGCAGAATTGTCATTGATGTTGAAGAGACTGAAAAACTCTGTCTTGGCCAGAGATTTGTTACTTTGTTCATCAAGCACTACATACATTTTGACAGCTTTCTCTCTTTTCCCAGCCGGATAAGCTTTGACTAAGCATATTTTTGAACATGATCTTGGATTGACTGCCTCACCACAGATCTCTGTACACTTTGAGGTGACAGATAGAAGAGCATCGTCACCTTGCTCCCCGCCATTATCTGTCTCTGCTGTAGCGGTGTATGTATTTGTAGGGGCTGGGCCTGGATGCAGAGCAGCAAGATGCCTGTCGCTGTCGCACTCAGAGCACTTGATTGAAACCTTACAGTCTTTAGCTCTGTGCTGAGTTGACCCACAACATCGGAAACAAATGCCATTGTCTTTGAGATATGATTTGCGCTCATCTAGAGTTTTGTATCTAAACCCACGACACTTTTTAAGAGGATGAGGCTTGTTATGTATTGGGCAGTGACGGTCAGGGTTTTCAACCTTTGTCTTACTGGGTTTGGTTTGGCGGTCTGAAGCCTCAGATGACACATCTGTCTTGTATACAGTCACAGGTGTCTTGCTGCTGTACCTGGCAGGTTTCTCACTTTTCATGGACACCTGGTTAGTTGAGGTGTAGAGGGTGAAGCTGGGGTCATTTCTAATTTTCGCCTGGTTCCTGATGAATCTCGAGAAGAACGTGAATGGTGGGAATGCTACCCGATAGTCCTCCTTATATTTGGATCCCTGTGCTATCCATTTTTCTTGTAAACTGAATGGAAGTTTCTCTACAATAGGGTTTACCCCCCGAGATGTGTCCAGATAAGCGAGGCCTGGAAGGTACCCTTCTACTTTAGCACACTCCAGTTCGAGAAGAATGTCACCTAGTTCTCTTAGTTTGTGATTGTCTTTGTTAGCTAGTTTTGGAAAATCATCAATTTTCTTCAACAGTGCATTCTCGATCACTTCGGGTGTACCATAGCACTCTTCTAGTCTTTGCCAGACCATGTTAAGCCCTGCTGTTGCGTTGAAAATATGGACAGATCTAATTCTGTTTGCTTGCTCAGACGACTCTGCCCCTAGCCACTTGGTAATTAGATCTAACTCTTCCCTGGCTGATAAATTCAAGTCTCTGGTCGCATTGAGAAAGGATGCTTTCCATGCCCAATAATTTTCAGGGCGATCATCAAACTTCAGGAGTCCTGAACTCACCATCTCACGTCGTAGGAGGTACTTGGTGAGGTCTGGTGCCACTTGTGACTCAGGGAAGTTGTGTGTGTGTGACTGGAAGTGGGCTTGCTTTCCATTTCCACCATGCTGCTGTTCATTTCTTTTGAACGGAGAGTCTCTGCTCATGTTCTGTTGTTTGCTACTTTCTGGATTATGGCATGTAGCTGGGTCGACACTAAGCTCTTGTTTCTCCACTTCAAATGGAAGTTCAGCAAAGTAGGGCCTAGCATGTTGTTGTACGTACTCACATGTACGTTGGACTGGACTTAAGGGCTGTGTCCCGGTGTCTAGTTCTTTGCGAAGCTCTCTGCGTTCTGATTCTACAGCTTCTTCAAAGGCTGCAGCTTCAGCCAACGCAGCAGCAGCTGCTCTCTCAACTTGGAGAACATATAAAGTTGCCTCGAGGTCAGCTTTTTGCTTCTCTGTTTCTGCCTTTTGCTTCAACAAGCTGGCCTCTATTTCTGTCTTTTGCTTCAACAAGCTGGCCTTTTGCTTCATCACAGAAGCTTCCTTCTCAGCATAAGAGACTTGTGCGCGTGCTGCCTCCGCTTTGGCGCGTGCTTTGACGGCTGCAGAACTCGCCGTTGAGGATCTGCTTGACTGTTTTGATGACCTTGATCTTGTAGATTGAGACTTGGTCCCAATGTGCTGAAGAGGCTCTTGCATCTCTCTCTGTTGAACACCTGGCTCTGGTTGCTGCATCGTAGACTGCTGGTCTTCCCTATGATAAGAGGCTTTGTTGGCTGATGAACGTAGAAACATAACCACCGTGTGCAGTTATTCTTGTGCTTGAGCCCGCTGTGATGATGTTTTTTCACTATTCTGCCCTTGAGTTGCGTTCCCATGCAAAACTAGACAGATAGCTAACAACTAAGTCTTCAATAAAACTCCCAAGGCGTGACTTTTCTTGAATGAATATATTGAAAACGTTTATGTTGTGAAACTGCAAAATACAGAAAAGAATATACTTTAGTGTTCAATTCACACCGACATACTGTAGCTGTACATTAAACATTTGAAGTTGCATAATACAAAGCACGTGCTAAGGTACCATGCATCTGGCATGATGCCAAACCATATATCTAATTGTTAACCATATGGTAATTGCTCCTTTCATTACTCTAATAATGTATAACCATCTATGTAGAATAACAAAGCATATTACACTAGAAACAGTAATAAAACTACAGTATTGTATATTTTACAATTCGTTTGCATGACGCATGAGCAAAGTAATACAGCTAACGACATACACAAAAGGCATTGCAATTTGTGAGTAAATGCAACCAACATTGATATGTAAGAAACTCTATCAATAACAAGATTATCATCATTAGCTAAATGCTTGAATCGAACTTACAAACAAATATTTTTCCAAGGCTGAAGCGTGACAAGAAATAACTACATTGAAAGACCTGCACCGTAGCGTTGCTTGTAGCTGCTCTATGCGTGCAAAACAAATTCTGAACTTCCTGTTTGCGTCATCTCTCTAAGTACCAGAAAGCGCCACTAGGGGGCAAATAACACCATTGAACACAATGAAAATCCAATTTAACCATTGTAATAAAATAATCTGTTATCTTCTAACAGGATGGCAGCACACTCCCCGCCTGGTATAATGAAATTGTGCCACTATTAAATAAAACATATCAAGAAACAAATGTCCTTTCTATTTTTATCTTTTGTCTCTAGGATGCTTCAGAAAGAAGAACAACAATCTCTGAGATTGGTCTCAGAAACACCTTAGCAGCTCCTTGCTTGACAATTTTTAGTTCTACTTTCCTAACCTTTTTGTCAGTACTGGGAAAGGTTTTTACCACAAGCCCGACTGGCCAGTCATTTCTGTGTGCCGTGACTTCATGATAGATTTTTGTGTGTAAAGTATGTTAAGTGTGTTTAGTGTTTTGTAAATCACTGTGTGTAGAGTTTTGCAACATGTGTGAGGTTGACAATGTGCTTATAGTTGTGCAAATATGGGCTGATGTTTTGCTTCTTGAGTGTAAGGTTTTGCTAATAGTGTACTACTTTTAATTTTAGTGTGTAAGCAATCCAAAAAAACTGTAAGTACATTTCTCAGAACAATTTGTACAAACTGCAATATACAATAGATATGTTTTCGAAAGCTAGTCAGTCACTAAAAATACTTAGTACATCTCTCAAAAGTAAATATTCATGCCAATGATTATGTCAGTGTCATCAGAATGATAAGTCATTGAGTCATTGTTCACGAACAAGGTTGTCAAAATGTTTAGGCAAGTTGTCAATGTAACTGTGTACTTTGACAGTATTACCTGATGTAAACTTAGGCTACAGTTTGGATGACAGTTACTGTATTGAAAATGCACAAGGCTGCACTTCTATGGCATATATCAATTTCAACAGTACTATTTACATATTACTGTATGTGGGTTATTGATTGAAAGAGACTGGACAACCCAATGTACACAAAGGAAAAATAAATGAAATTAGAAAGAAACACAGGAAACCACCCCTAAGGCACAACTTTGCCCGCAGAACTGTTGTGCTGTCTCTACACATCCAGACGTTCCTGTCTGTCGGCCCACATATTCTCATCCACATCACACCGGATATTTTCCCTTCCAATGCAATGTGGAAAGAATCTCTTTTGGAATGCCTTATCCATGCTGCATCCATTGCAGCCAGCAGGGTCATCTGTGTGTGTGGCTGACGATCGTACACCTTCCACCTCCATGCTGAAAATAACTCCTCAATTGGGTTAAGGAATGGTGAATAAGGTGGGAGGAATTCTACGAGCATCCTCGGGTGGGTCACAAACCATTGCCTTATGATGTTTGATTGATGGAAACTCACATTATCACAAATGACAACGTACTTTGACAAATCCTCTCTAAACAGACCCCTCTCATCATCAGGGATGAGAGCCTTGTAGAGAGTCTCTAAAACGTTGAGTAGATGCTGGGTGTTGTATGGCCCTATAAGGGGGATATGGGTTAGGACACCATGCTCCGAAATAGCAGCACACATGGTGATATTTCCTCCCCGTTGGCCTGGCAAATCCACAGTAGCTCTGTGACTGATGATATTCCGACCCCGCCTTCTGCATTTGGTCAGGTTGAAGCCAGCCTCATCCACGTATACAAAGTTGTGAGAGGGTTCACTTGATTCCAACTCCATTATACGCTATATCCCAGAACACACAGTTGAATTTGTTTTGGTAAGGAAGAGTGACATAAAATGTATATTGCATGTTCCTTCCACAGCAATGGAAATGTGTGCAGTTTATGCTTACTGTACTATGTATCACTATAAAATGTTGCTGTAAAGTAGTTACATAGATATATGTTTTACCTGTACATACTGGTACCGTAGCTCCTTAACTCTGTCCTTATTCCTTTGGAATGGTACACGGTACAGCTGTTTCATACTCATCTGGTTTCTATGCAGCACCCTGTCGATGGTTGAGATGCTAACCGTATGGATGTTTTCAATGACATCGTTGTCTTCTATAATGGTCCTTTGTATTTCCCTGAGTCTTGTGGCATTGTTTGCTCGGAACCATGGTGCAAATAGCCTCCTCCTGTTGAGGTTTGAAAAGGTGTCCTCTGCCACTGGTTTGAGGTAATCTTGCAGTCCTATGTGGGGAAAAATGCATCGCACACTTTCACATAGACTAAAACTATGCAAACACACATTTTACTGTAAAACATACAGGTGGGTGCATGTAAGGTGCAGTATGTATCTGTATAGAGTATATTTATTTATGCTGTGAAATACAAGTGGACTACTGTAATATGAAGCAGTGTAGGAAGTATACAGTATATTGCTTATATACAGTAACAGTGCACTGTACATTGGTGGACATACCTGTTCTCTCTTCGAAACGTTTGAACTATTTAGGACACGGTTGATCTCCCAATATTCGGCTGCACCCTTCGACCTGCCTCAGCCATTGTAAGGTCATGATTGACAACATGGTCTACAATAGTGGCCCTTATGTCATCAGATATGCCCGTATGTCCTCTTCTGCCTCTTCCTCTGTTTTGCCTTCCACCATGCATCCTTGCTCCTCTTCTTCCTCCTCTTGGCTGTTGATCCTGTTCGTTTCCTGGTCCATCCATTATTGGAAAATTGCAACTATTTGTTGTGGTCTGTCTATATATGCTTGCCAATTGATTCTTCATGAGATGCACCTTTGAGCAATTTAGACAACTGGTTGATTGTTGGTTGAACTAAAACTTTACATTCCTTCATGAGTGAGGGTCAATTTCACCTGCACGATTCATCAATTCACGTTTTTGTACAAAAGGTCTAATAAAAATGTGTAAACCTAAGCTTTATAGTTTATGACAAATAGTTCAACAATTTTGCATGTAATGGCTTATGCAAGGAACTTATGCCTAGATGTTTTGAGGGGTAAGACTATTCAACAGAGAACCATCTACTATATTTTGATCAACATGACATGAGCAATTGATAATGTGGAAAAAAGCTGACACTTGCACATTATCAATTGCAATTTGTATCAAAGGAATAACAAATTGCTTTAATGATGTGCACAAGTGACTAGATGATTTGGAATTTGTACAAGTACTATCAAGAATTGCACTTTTGATTTAAGAACTGCACCATAGCGACTGAGAAAAAATGTACTGTGGCGTAACGTGCGTATTCACCCCCGCAAAGTCAATACTTTGTAGTACTTTGTAGAGCCACCTTTTGCAGCAATTACAGCTGCAAGTCTCTTGGGGTATGTCTCTATAAGCTTGGCACATCTAGCCAATAGGATTTTTGCCCAGTCTTCAAGGCAAACCTGCTCCATCTCCTTCAGGTTGGATGGGTTCTGCTGGTGTACAGCAATCTTCAAATCAAATCAAATCAAATCACATCTTTAAGTCATACCACAAATTCTCAATTGGATTGAGATCTGGGCTTTGTCTAGGCCATTCCAAGATACTTAAATGTTTCCCCTTAAACAACTCAAGTGTTGCTTTAGCAGTATAGTTAGGGTCATTGTGCTGCTGGAAAGTGAATCTCCGTCCCAGTCTCAAATCTCTAGAAGACTGAAACAGGTTTCCCTCAAGAATTTCCCTGTATTGAGCACCATTCATCATTCCTACAATTCTGACCAGTTTCCCAGTCCCTGCCGATGAAAAACATCCATACAGGGATGGTGTTCTCGGGGTGATGAGAGGTGTTGGGTTTGCACCAGACATAGCATTTTACTTGTTGGCCAAAAAGCTCAATTTTAGTCTAATCTGACCAGAGAACCTTCCTCCATATGTTTGGGGAGTCTCCCACATGCCTTTTGGCAAACACCAAAAGTGTTTCCTTGTTTTTTTCTTAAAGCAATGGCTTTTTTTCAAGCCACTCTTCCGTAAAGCTCAGCTTTGCGGAGTGTATGGCTTAAAATGTTCCTATGGACAGATACTCCAATCTCTGCTATGGAGCTTTGGTCTCTTTGTTGCCTCTCTGATTACAGTTTTTTCCAAGTGCTTACACACAAAATCTTTTAATTTCACACAATTTTTTAAACCTCTCACTCAAAGTGCAAAACTACACACCAAATATCCAAATCCATAAGCTATTTCTCAGGCTTTGACTCAGTTGACAATTGCATAAAACACTTTTTTCAAAACACGACAAACAATTATCTAACTAAAACACAAAAATCTAACAGGAAGTGACTTGCTTTCCTTTTCCAAACACAACCAATCAAAATGCTACACTTATTCACCAGGTCACACACACACTCCTCACATGTGCAAACACAAATAGCTTAACTGATCACTAACCAATCACTGCTTTACTGTAGTATAGGCCTATAAATAGGTCAAAGGTCAGATGACCTGTTTTGAACAATGGATGCCAACAATGGACAGAGAGCAAGAGGAGTAAGAGGGAGAGGAAGAGGAAGAAGAGGACTAGGGCAAAGAAGACAAGGAAGGAGAGCCATTTCTGATGAGATTAGGGCAACACTTGTTGATCATGTGATCAACCAGGGTTTGACCAGGAAAGAGGCTGGACTGAGAGTCCAGCCCAACTTGAGTCGATTTACAGTGGCGTCCATAATTCAAACCTTCATAAATGAGAACAGCAATGCAACTATCTAATGACTATTTTAGCATTACAGTAATGTACTGTAAAATACTTATGACTGCATAGTATTGCAAAAACATTTGTAACTCTAAGCCATCCATTTACTGCACTGCATTGAATGAATGAGGTTGGTTATCATGCTGTACTACATTTTTTTGTACATTGTTTACAGTTCCTATGCTGAAGACGTACTGTGTTTGAATTCTGTACAGAGTGGAAAGGCAAAGACATCATGGAGGACGAGGACACTTGTTTACAGATGTACAAGAGACTGCAATTATAAATATGGTTTTGGCCAACAATGCAATTAGGATTCGAGAGATAAGAGAGCATATCTTGAATAATGACACCATATTTAACAACATCAATGCTGTAAGCCTGTCGACCATACAACGCATCCTCCAACGGCACCGAGTGACGATGAAACAACTTTACAAGGTGCTATTTGAGAGAAACTCTGACAGAGTCAAGAATATGCGACATGACTTTGTGGAGGTATGTATGCAACACTACTTCCAGTACTTCAGACCATATTTACTCATCTGTATTTCCTTTTGTCTGTTACAGAGAGTATTGGAGCTGGATGCCCATGTAATTTGCCATAAATTTATTTATGTGGATGAGGTTGACTTCAACCTCACCAAAAACCAGGCACCGCGGAAGAAATGTAATAGGACAGAGGGCAATTACCAATGTCCCTGGACAGCGTGGGGGTAATATAACTATGTGTGCTGCCATCACTCAAAACGGGGTCCTCCATCACAATGCCACACTGGGTCCGTACAACAACGGCCTTATGCTCACTTTTCTGGATGCAATTTACACAATGCTTGCCCTTGTGGTTTTATGGGATAATGTTAGTTTTCACCGTGCTGTTCTGGTCCAAAACTGGTTTGCCACCATTCCACAATTTGTAGTTTTGTACCTACCCCGATATTCACCTTTTGTTAATCCCATAGAGGAATTCTTCTCAGCCAGGCGCTGGAAAGTGTATCATCGTCAACCCTATGCCCGCATGCCGTTTCTCCAGGCAATGGAGGACGCATGTGGGGACATAGAGGTTGCCTCTGTCCAAGGTTGGATACGCCATGGTAGGAGATACTTCCCTCGATGTTTGGCAAGAGAAAACTTATCTTGTGATGTGGACGAAGTATTGTGGCCAGACCCAGGCCGGAGAAGAGATGAAGAATAGCTTAGCACTTGTGACTGTCCCCCCCTCTTTACTGTATTCTAAATAATATACTTTTGGTTTACATATGTTTATGGTTTTGTTGTATGCTACTGTATACAACAGTAATGTTTGGCCTAATATATATTTTCTGTTCTACATTGCATTGGTGTTTACAGTGTACTTGTTACCCCTCTCAGCAGATTACTTTCACCATAGAAAATTGTATTGAAATGTTGATATAAGCCTATGAAAGACCAAAAAGCTTTAGATTTAGAACAGTGTTTACATGGTATATCCAGAAATGTACTATTATGAAAGCAGTGTTTGCCATTTCATGCAAATGGTTCATTCTGACATGTGTTTATGTCATTTTGAATGCAGTGTGACATTTTGAATGAGATGTGATGCATTTTGCATTTTGTGTGTGCAGGTTTGGGAACTGTGTGTAGATTTGAAAAAAAAGGAGACCGTTTTGAAAAAGTCTGTAAGCATTTGGATAAAACTGTAATGCCCTCCTTGCCTGGTCTGTGAGTTTTGGTGGGCGGCCCTCTCTTGACAGGTTTGTTGTGGTGCCATATTTATTCCATTTTTAATAATGGTGCTCCGTGGGATGTTCAAAGTTTCTGATATGTTTTTATAGTCCAACCCTGATCTGTACTTCTCCACAACTTTGTCCATGACCTGTTTGGAGAGCTCTTTGGTCTTCATGGTGCCGCTTTCCTGGTTTCATTTTTTAAAATAAGTTCCTTTTTTCATTTCAGTTCACCAATTTTGACTATTTTGTGTATGTTCATTACATGAAATCCAAATAAAAATGTATTTAAATTACAGGTTGTTATGCAACAGAATAGGAAAAAGGAAAAACGCCAAGGGGGATGAATAGATCTGTCAATCCCTTGGAATGAAAGTCAGAAGCTGTAGATCTGTTCTATGTGTGCTATATCTATGCTTTCCGTTCTTGTGATTTTTTGTGTCTTTTAGTTTCGGGTTTTGTACAGCAGCTTCAAACAGCTAAAAATACAATATTTTGGGGTTTGGAAAACACATTTCACAGTGGTTTAGATGGTACAATGATTCTCTACACTATACTTGCTTGTTTTGTTACATGAACAGAAATTACAGGAACTATTTGAATTGTAGCAACCAGGAAATGGCTCTTGCATCTTTAAACAATGGCTGTGAGGGATGCCTGATCAATAATATTGATTTCTTTGTCTTGTTTTTCGCTTTGATGCTGTCAAAACCCCATCACCCACAAGCCGCATCTCACCGTAATGCTGTAATGAGTATAGGGTTCTGAGTTGGTGTTGGTGTTGGTGTTGGTGGGTGGTTATATTTGCCCTATTTCACACATACAAGTGTATATTAATACGCTTGTGTGAATTGGAAATTGTTTTTTTTGCATATCCCATTCTCGCTGAGACACCCTCGGGGAGTGTATAGTTTTCTAATAAATTGGTGCAAGTAGGGGGTTGTTTATTCCTCAATGACAAGGATGGTGCTACTGGCTCTCATGTTGTTAGGTACATTATGGGTTGGCAGTAAATGGGGTAAGTGGATTTCTTCATACGTTGGGCATTTAATGCTTTTCTATACCACCTGAGAGTTACAATTCTCTGGGTGTTGTGTGTGAGAGCATTAGATTAGATTAGAAGAGCATTAGATTAGAAGATTATGGTTTCTTAGTAATGCGTGGCCTGTCACATTTTTCTCTCTACCTCTCTTCTCTTTGTGTCTGATGTCTGAAATCCATCACCGCTGTAGTCAGTGCTGCCGCTGGGCCCAACGTCCTGGTGTAGTCAGTGCTGCCGCTGGGCCCAACGTCCTGGTGTAGTCAGTGCTGCCGCTGGGCCCAACGTCCTGGTGTAGTCATTGCTGCCGCTGGGCCCAACGTCCTGGTGTAGTCAGTGCTGCCGCTGGGCCCAACGTCCTGGTGTAGTCATTGCTGCCGCTGGGCCCAACGTCCTGGTGTAGTCAGTGCTGCCGCTGGGCCCAACGTCCTGGTGTAGTCATTGCTGCCGCTGGGCCCAACGTCCTGGTGTAGTCAGTGCTGCCGCTGGGCCCAACGTCCTGGTGTAGTCAGTGCTGCCGCTGGGCCCAACGTCCTGGTGTAGACAGTGCTGCTGCTGGGCTCAACGTCCTGGTGTAGTCAGTGCTGCCGTTGGGCACAATGTCCTGGTGTAGTCAGTGCTGCCGCTGGGCCCAACGTCCTGGTGTAGTCAGTGCTTCCGCTGGGCCCAACGTCCTGGTGTAGTCAGTGCTTCCGCTGGGCCCAACGTCCTGGTGTAGTCAGTGCTTCCGCTGGGCCCAACGTCCTGGTGTAGTCAATTCTACCGCTGTGCCCAACGTCCTGGTGTAGTCAGTGCTTCCGCTGGGCCCAACGTCCTGGTTTAGTCAGTGCTTCCGCTGGGCCCAACGTCCTGGTGTAGTCAGTGCTACCGCTGGGCCCAACGCCCTGGTGTAGTCATTGCTGCCGCTGTGCTCAACGTCCTGGTGTAGACAGTGCTGCTGCTGGGCCCAACGTCCTGGTGTAGTCAGTGCTGCCGCTGGGCCCAACGTCCTGGTGTAGACAGTGCTGCCGCTGGGCCCAACGTCCTGGTGTAGTCATTGCTTCCGCTGGGCCCAACGTCCCGGTGT
This sequence comes from Oncorhynchus gorbuscha, assembly GCF_021184085.1. NCBI lineage: Eukaryota > Metazoa > Chordata > Actinopteri > Salmoniformes > Salmonidae > Oncorhynchus > Oncorhynchus gorbuscha. Next base: position 21,938,960 of record NC_060185.1, read on the forward strand.
AGTCAGTGCTGCCGCTGGGCCCAACGTCCTGGTGTAGTCAGTGCTTCCGCTGGGCCCAACGTCCTGGTTTAGTCAGTGCTTCCGCTGGGCCCAACGCCCTGGTGTAGTCAGTGCTTCCGCTGGGCCCAACGTCCTGGTTTAGTCAGTGCTTCCGCTGGGCCCAACGTCCTGGTTTAGTCAGTGCTTCCGCTGGGCCCAACGTCCTGGTGTAGTCAGTGCTTCCGCTGGGCCCAACGTCCTGGTTTAGTCAGTGCTTCCGCTGGGCCCAACGCCCTGGTGTAGTCAGTGCTTCCGCTGGGCCCAACGTCCTGGTTTAGTCAGTGGTTCCGCTGGGCCCAACGCCCTGGTGTAGTCAGTGCTTCCGCTGGGCCCAACGTCCTGGTGTAGTATGTGCTACCACTGGGCCCAACGTCCTGGTGTAGTCAGTGCTGCCGCTGGGCCCAACGTCCTTGTTTAGACAGTGCTACCACTGGGCCCAACGTCCTGGTGTAGTCAGTGCTACCGCTGGGCCCAACGTCCTTGTTTAGACAGTGCTACCACTGGGCCCAACGTCCTGGTGTAGTCAGTGCTACCACTGGGCCCAACGTCCTTGTTTAGACAGTGCTACCACTGGGCCCAACGTCCTGGTGTAGTCAGTGCTACCGCTGGGCCCAACGTCCTTGTTTAGACAGTGCTACCACTGGGCCCAACGTCCTGGTGTAGTCAGTGCTACCGCTGGGCCCAACGTCCTTGTTTAGACAGTGCTACCACTGGGCCCAACGTCCTGGTGTAGTCAGTGCTACCGCTGGGCCCAATGTCCTGGTGTAGTCAGTGCTGCCGCTGGGCCCAACGTCCTGGTGTAGTAGGTGCTTCCGCTGGGCCCAACATCCTGGTGAAGTCAGTGCTGCCGCTGGGCCCAACATCCTGGCGTAGTCAGTGCTGCCGCTGGGCCCAACATCCTGGCGTAGTCAGTGCTGCCGCTGGGCCCAATGTCCTGGTGTAGTCAGTGCTTCCGCTGGGCCCAACATCCTGGCGTAGTCAGTGCTGCCGCTGGGCCCAACGTCCTGGTGTAGTCTTTGCTTCCGCTGGGCCCAACGTCCTGGTGTAGTAGGTGCTTCCGCTGGGCCCAACATCCTGGTGAAGTCAGTGCTGCCGCTGGGCCCAACGTCCTGGTGTAGTCAGTGCTGCCGCTGGGCCCGACGTCCTGGTGTAGTCAGTGCTACCTCTGGGCCCAACGTCCTGGTGTAGTCAGTTCTACCGCTGGGCCCCACATCCTGGTGTAGTCAGTGCTACCGCTGGGCCCAACATCCTGGTGCCCAAACATCTCATGCCCAAACATCTGTGCCCAAACATCTCATAGCTCCGTTCATCAGAGCATATAATATGTGTTGTGATAATAATCTGTAGGTAGATAAAGTGTTGTGATAATCATCTGTAGGTAGATAGTGTTGTGATAATCATCTGTAGGTAGATAGTGTTGTGATAATCATATGTAGGTAGATAGTGTTGTGATAATCATCTGTAGGTAGATAGTGTTGGGATAATCATCTGTAGATTATCAAAGCCACACTACCACTTATGCATCTACAGAACATGCCAACCCAGTCGTAGGCATAGTCATGAGAATAGCATTTGGATAATCATGACTCGCTACTAATTTACCCCTCGCACTAACAATCTGCGGCACTAACACGCAGGCACACATGCTGAAACACACAAGCCAACAAACCCAGGCATATACAGTACACAGACATACGCACACATACATACATGAGGGTATTTTATCAAAACAAATGTTTCCACTTATTGTGACATGGGCCTCTCAAACACAGAGACACAGAACCCCAGGGAGCACGCTGATTATTGGATTCCACCAATGATATCTCTTTCTGCCTGGCCCTTCTGACCTCCTTTGTTATGCTTTGTCTTCTTTGTCTCATTCTCTCTCTCTTCTCCAACTCTCTTCTCTCATGTATCTATCTGTTCCTCTCTCGTGCTCTCTCTCCCTCTCTCTGCCGTTCTGGCTCCCTGCAGGATGGTGAATGTTGGAGGCACTTTGAGTGAGTTTCTCCATAATTTCCTACTTGATCCTCATATTCACAAGTCAGTGACAGCACTGGGACATGAAATGGAAAATTAGAAGTTGTGTGTGAGGTTGGGGGGTATAGAGGGAGGGCAGTGTGTGCAAGGCTTGGGGGTAGAGAGGGAGGGAGGTAAATGTTTGTGAGGCTGGTTTTGGGAGGGAGGTGTTAGTCAGTAAGCATGCGTGTATGTGTGTGTGTGAGTCAATGAGGATGCGTGTGTGTGTGAGCCAATGAGGATGCGTGTGTGTGTGAGTCAATGAGGATGCCTTGTGTGTGAGACAATGAGGATGCGTGTGTGTGTGAGTCAATGAGGATGCGTCTGTGTGTGAGTCAATGAAGGTGTGTGTGTGAGTCAATGAAGATGCATGTGTGTGTGTCAATGAAGATGTATGTGTGTGTATGTGAGTCAATGATGATGCGTGTGTGTGTGTGTGTGTCAATGAGGATGCATGTGTGTGTGTGTGTGTCAATGAAGATGCATGTGTGTGTGTGGGTCAATGAGGATGTGTGTGTGTGTGTGTCAATAAAGATGTGTGTGTGAGTCAATGAAGATGTGTGTGTGTGTGCGTCAATGAGGATGCGTGCGTGCATGTGTGTGTGTGTGTGTGTGTGTGAGAGAGAGTCAATGATAATTACCACCATGGCAACGGAAAAAAAGAGAGTGCGTTTGTGTGGGAGTGTGTAGCGAGGTTGAGAGTTGGGAATTTAGCTACACTGTGTTAAGGTTTTCTTCCGGTGAATGAGAGGCGGACCAAAATGCAGCGTGGTTATTTCGATACATGTTTAATAAAAGATAAACACGAACAATACAAAATAAAAAATGTAACATGAAACCCTAAACAGCCTTATCTGGTGCAAACAAACACTGAGACAGGAACAATCACCCACGAAACACTCAAAGAATATGGCTGCAATAAATATGGTTCCCAATCAGAGACAACGATAAACACCTGCCTCTGATTGAGAACCACTCCAGGCAACCATATACTTTTCTAGACAACTCCACTAACCACAATCACATTACCTACAAAAAAACCAAGACAAAACACACCACATAAATAACCCATGTCACACCCTGGCCTGACCAAAATAATAAAGAAAACACTAAATACTTAGACCAGGGCGTGACACACTGACAGACAGACTTCGTGTGTGTCTAAGTATTTTGTGTGTGTGTGCGCGCATCTGTGTGCATATATACGTGTGTGTGTGTGGAATACTCAGCCATAACGAGGAATGTAACACAGAATGGTAATTGCAAAGCTACTCACAGAAATGCTTCATAAGCCCAATTTTAGAGACTAAAACTAAAACGTTCAGTCCATCCTTCAGTGCTGATAAGTCAAACAATTCTTTATATTAATATAATATAATCCACTACTCTGTACGGTCACGGTGAGTGAGGCTTTTTTAAACTGATGAAAGTTTGTTTCTACCTGCAGCTTGGGTCTGATATGAATATATTACTCCACATACACAGAGTGTACAAAACATTATGAACACGTGGTCTTTCTATTACAATCCACTTCAATCAGTGTAGCTGAAGGGGAGGAGACGGGTTAAAGAAGGATTTGTAAGCTTTGAGACAATTGAGACATGGAGACATGGATTGTGTATGTGTGTCATTCAGATTTATGTGCCTTTGAACGGGGTATGGCAGTAGGTGCCAGTGTGGCAAGAACTGCAATGCTGCTGGGTTTTTTCAAGCTCAACAGTTTCCAGTGTGATTCAAGAATGGTCCACCACCCAAAGGACATCCAGCCAACTTGACACAACTGTGGGAAGCATTGGAGTCAACATGGGCCAGCATCCCTGGTGAACACAACTCAATATTAGAAATGTGTTGGAAATGTTTTGTACACTGTACATGTTGTTATGATAAATGAAACTTTGAGGGGAGTGGAATGGAGACCTGCCAGTTATGTATATCTGTAGCATGAATCCATTTTAGGCAGTTTGCACCAGGACGAGTTATGAGGCTGTTGAAGTACAAGAATGATCTACATTTGTAGAATTTAGACGATTGTTGTACTTTCCCTTGGATCTTCCATTTTATTGTCATAGAAATGTTAAAGCAGCTGCTACATACAAGGTTTTAGGAACGTTACCTGAAAATAATTTCTATAGACCCTTCCTGGTGGGTAACCAAGCCTCGACCCTCAACAGATATACAGTACTTCATGTGTTCACAGGGGGTTGCCATAGCGAAGGTCACCAGCAGGGGCTGATACTAAGTGTCGTTATTTGTTTCGGCTAATTGTTACAGAATGATCTCCCAGGGGAATTAGCAACAGGATCTAAGTGCTTTCCTTAATTAGCCAGACAGAAAACACATTTGATAGGACCCGTGTTTGCTTGTTCGTTAGCATAGAAGACCATCTGTCCATCTGCTTGATGGTGGCAGCCTAGGATTCCATGTGGTGGTGCTGGTATTCTAACACCACCACTGACAAATCATAACAAATGTTTCCAATAAGACTCCACAATGTAGCCAGGCAGGGCTGAGTTGATTTCAGTTCAAATGATTTCAAACGTTTGGGGGGAACCTGTGTCCTGAGGCTGGTTGGCTACTGTGTGTAATGAACAAATGAACAGTGACTGGAATGGCCCAGAGCCAAGGGAAAGGAACAGTAGTGGAGATAATTGAGGATAAAATGGCAGTGTAACATTTAATTGGAAGGCTGGAGGGTGAGAATGTAAGAACAGTGTCCTTTAGCTAATTGGTCTGTTTCAGACTGTTTCCTGTATTTGGTTGGCTGTTTGGGAGAGCTGCAGAGCTGGAGGAAATACCCTGATTTAAATGCCAAGTGTGTTTGATGTAAATTTGAAGCCTTGAAGAAGAAAAAATAACAGCATTTTAAAGGTTTTGTCATTGTGTGGAGGTAGAAGTCTAGCTAAAGTAACGAGGAATAACTTGTTGAACATAAGTGAAAAGTGGGGCATCCAATCTTCGGTTGAGTGGCTTCATGTTCAAAAGGACTTTAATAAGGAAACTGACACAAGGTTTGATCGTACTGACACTGGCATTTCATTACTGAAGGAAATGTTCAGAGATAAGTCCTAATTCTATTCTAATTCTATAGGGATATTAGGTGTAACAGAAAAGGTAGTGAGAAGGTATGACAGTAGAGGTGTAAGGGCTGCTTCTCATTAAGGGCTGCTTCTCATTGTGTCATGGATGAAACTTTACCAGGACGGCCAAGAGTCTGTCTATTTGAAGTATAATTGAGACAATGAGCTTGACTGAATACACTGGTTCAACATGACAAGATAATTAGAGGTATGAAATCCTATCATCATAAGGTGCCATAATTGTAATTAATTAGGCTATACCATTTATCTGATCATTTCCATAAGAAATCCTATCATCATAAGGTGCCATAATTGTAATTAATTAGGCTATACCATTTATCTGATCATTTCCATAAGAAATCCTATCATCATAAGGTGCCATAATTGTAATTAATTAGGCTATACCATTTATCTGATCATTTCCATAAGAAATCCTATCATCATAAGGTGCCATAATTGTAATTAATTAGGCTATACCATTTATCTGATCATTTCCATAAGAAATCCTATCATCATAAGGTGCCATAATAGTAATTAATTAGGCTATACTGTATGTACCTGATTATAAGACTAACTCTTGACCGTCTGAATTTGGCACAAAATGAAACAAGATGCATGTTTCTCACAGTATGAGACATCATTTTATTTGTTAATTTTCATGAACCACTGGCATACATTATAAATGCTCTTTCACACTATCAGTGCATGACTCACTTTATGTTTCTTCCTTTCAGGATCTCACACACCTCTCTCTCTCTCTCTCTCTCTCTCTCTCTCTCTCTCTCTCTCTCTCTCTCTCTCTCTCTCTCTCTCTCTCTCTCTCTCTCTCTCTCTCTCTCTCTCTTTAAATTGGTTCCATCCTCTTTCATTATGTCTTGGTGAGTCTCTGCCTCTCCATGGCCCTGTGCTACCTATCCATCTGTGGAGTGTCATGCCTGCCGTTGTTCCTCCTCTCTGGATATCAAAGACCTTTTGACTTTGATTAAACTGTATAGTTAAACATGACACTTTCACCTTCCACGTCCTGCATGCCTCAACAGCAACAAGGGCATCTATCGCTTTCCCTCTCTTCTCCCCTCGGTCAACCACTATCTATGTAATTCACGCCCTTATCTCTCTCTTCCTGTCTCCCTTCCCTTCTTTTTTCTCCTATTTCTCCTATTCAAATTGGCTGGTATTCCTGTGTGGCCGGTTGGTGGTGCCTGGAGTGTGTTATCAGAGGGCCACAGCGGTGCTGGCTGATATTAGCTTGGCAGTTCAAAGCGGCTGTGGGCACCATGGGGACCGTTCCCACCTGCCAGGCCAAAGCATGTAGCATATCTAATCAGACACACTAGGATCATTAGCACAGTGGAAAAGGCGGACCGACAGGGCCAGAGCTCAGTTCTCACTCACATGCACACACACACACACATACATACATACATATACACACACACACACACACCTCTCTCTCTCCATCTCTACATACACTTTATATACAAAAGTATGGGGACACCTCTTCAAATTAGTGGATTCAGCTATTTTAGCTACAGTTGTTGTTGACAGGTACAGTTGAAGTCGGAAGTTTACATACACCTTAGCCAAATCCATTTAAACTCGTTTTTCACAATTCCTGACATTAAATCCTAGCAAAAAATCCCTGTTTTAGGTCAGTTAAGATCACCACTTTATTTCAAGAATGTGAAATGTCAGAATAATAGTAGAGAGATGTTACGCCTTGGTCATAGTGTTTTGTGTTTTCGTTATATATTTGGTCAGGCCAGGGTGTGACATGGGTTTATATGTTTTGTTTCGTATTGGGGTTTTGTAGGCATTGGGATTGCGGCTGAGTAGGGGTGTAGCATAGGCTTGGCTGCCTGAGGTGGTTCTCAATCAGAGTCAGGTGATTCTCGTTGTCTCTGATTGGGAACCATATTTAGGTAGCCTGGGTTTCACTGTGTATTTCGTGGGTGATTTTTCCTGTCTCTGTGTTAGTGTTCACCAGACAGGCTGTATAGGTTTTCACGTTTCGTTTTTTTGTATATTTATTAAGTTATTTCATGTATCGCTCTTCTACATTAAAGACATGAGTAACCACCACGCTGCATTTCGGTCCGACTCTCTTTCGACAAACGAACGCCGTTACAAGAGAGTGATTTGTTTCAGCTTTTATTTCTTTCATCACATTCCCAGTGGGTCAGGAGTTTACATACACTCAATTAGTATTTGGTAGCATTGCCTTTAAATTGTTTAACTTGGGTCAAACGTTTCAGGTAGCCTTCCACAAGCTTCCCACAAAAAGTTGGGTGAATTTTGGCCATTTCCTCCTGACAGAGCTGGTGTAACTGAGTCGAGTTTGTAGGTCTCCTTGCTCGCACATGCATTTTCAGTTCTGCCCACACATTTTCTATAGGATGGAGGTCAGGGCTTTGTGATGGCTACTCCAATACCTTGACTTTGCTGTCCTTAAGCCATTTTGCTACAACTTTGGAAGTATGCTTGGGGTTGTTGTCCATTTGGAAGACCCATTTGTGACCAAGTTTTAACTTCCTGACTGATGGCTTAAGATGTTGCTTCAATACATCCACATCATTTTCCTCCTCATGATGATTCCAACAACTAGTGGAAAGCCTCCCCAGAAGAGTGGAGGCTGTTATAGCAGCAAAGGGGGGACCAACTCCATATTAATGCCCATGTTTTTTGAGTGAAATGTTCGACGAGCATACTTTTGGTCATGTAGTTTATGTCTCGCTCTCCCTATATAGACTCTCTCCATCGCGCTCTCTCTCTCTCTCTTTGTATTATGCAAGAGGAGACAGGAGGAAACCTGTCCATCCAGACCTGACTTGGTTCAACATCATATTATCTCTGATGTGATCCTGTTTGCCTTGGCTCAAACCACAGGACTACAAGCTTTGCACAACACTCACACATGCCGGGTAAATGCTGTCTCTTCCCAGTGCCACTCTGTCTCTAACACAACTCATCATGGGTGGAGAGCCATGAGACTGGTAAGCAAGACTGGCTACTTGGTGTCTCTTTTTCGTTTCCAAGAAAACTTGGAACTCTTGACATGCAGCCAATTATTGTGCGACTAGAAAAACCTGCAAGCTATCTGCTTCATGAAGTATTGTGGGGTGGTTTTCTTCACTGTTTGATGTTGATGACAATAGTCAACCATCAGGTGGTATGGGATTTTTTGTGAACAAGCTTAAATTAAAAACATGCCAACTCCCAATGACTGATGTTTGTATCTGGGATCTGGGATCTGAGACAGAAGAAAACATTCTCAAATACTGATAATTGAGTTATTTGTTTCAACAGAATATTATCTCTGCACTCGGTAGTGCTCTGAAAGGTGGACCTGGTATCTCCAAACTCGGTAGTGCTCTGAAAGGTGGGCCTGGTATCTCCACACTCGGCAGTGCTCTGAAAGGTGGACCTGGTATCTCCAAACTCGGCAGTGCTCTGAAAGGTGGGCCTGGTATCTCCAAACTCGGCAGTGCTCTGAAAGGTGGACCTGGTATCTCCAAACTCGGCAGTGCTCTGAAAGGTGGACCTGGTATCTCCAAACTCGGCAGTGCTCTGAAAGGTGGACCTGGTATCTCCAAACTCGGCAGTGCTCTGAAAGGTGGACCTGGTATCTCCAAACTCGGCAGTGCTCTGAAAGGTGGACCTGGTATCTACACACTCGGCAGTGCTCTGAAAGGTAGACCTGGTATCTACACACTCGGCAGTGCTCTGAAAGGTGGACCTGGTATCTCCACACTCGGCAGTGCTCTGAAAGGTGGGCCTGGTATCTCCACACTCGGCAGTGCTCTGAAAGGTGGGCCTGGTATCTCCAAACTCGGCAGTGCTCTGAAAGGTGGGCCTGGTATCTCCACACTCAGCAGTGCTCTGAAAGGTGGGCCTGGTATCTCTGCACTCCGCAATCCTCTGAAAGGTGGACCTGGTATCTCCGCACTCGGTAGTGCTCTGAAAGGTGGGCCTGGTATCTCCGCACTCCGCAGTGCTCTGAAAGGTGGGCCTGGTATCTCCGCACTCCGCAGTGCTCTGAAAGGTGGGCTTGGTATCTCCGCACTCCGCAGTGCTCTGAAAGGTGGGCCTGGTATCTCCGCACTCCGCAGTGCTCTGAAAGGTGGGCCTGGTATCTCCACACTCGGCAGTGCTCTGAAAGGTGGGCCTGGTATCTCCGCACTCGGTAGGGATCTGAAAGGTGGGCCTGGTATCTCCGCACTCCGCAGTGCTCTGAAAGGTGGGCCTGGTATCTCCGCACTCCGCAGTGCTCTGAAAGGTGGGCCTGGTATCTCCGCACTCGGCAGTGCTCTGAAAGGTGGACCTGGTATCTCCACACTCGGCAGTGCTCTGAAAGGTGGGCCTGGTATCTCCACACTCGGTAGTGCTCTGAAAGGTGGACCTGGTATCTCCACACTCGGTAGTGCTCTGAAAGGTGGACCTGGTATCTCCACACTCGGCAGTGCTCTGAAAGGTGGGCCTGGTATCTCCACACTCGGTAGTACTCTGAAAGGTGGACCTGGTATCTCCACACTCGGTAGTGCTCTGAAAGGTGGACCTGGTATCTCCACACTCGGTAGTGCTCTGAAAGGTGGGCCTGGTATCTCCACACTCGGCAGTGCTCTGAAAGGTGGGCCTGGTATCTCCACACTCGGCAGTGCTCTGAAAGGTGGACCTGGTATCTCCACACTCGGTAGTGCTCTGAAAGGTGGACCTGGTATCTCCACACTCGACAGTGCTCTGAAAGGTGGGCCTGGTATCTCCACACTCGGTAGTGCTCTGAAAGGTGGGCCTGGTAGTGCTCTGGGCCTGGTATCTCCACACTCGGCAGTGCTCTGAAAGGTGGACCTGGTATCTCCACACTTGGCAGTGCTCTGAAAGGTGGGCCTGGTATCTCCACACTCGGCAGTGCTCTGAAAGGTGGGCCTGGTATCTCCACACTCGGCAGTGCTCTGAAAGGTGGACCTGGTATCTCCACACTCGGCAGTGCTCTGAAAGGTGGACCTGGTATCTCCACACTCGGCAGTGCTCTGAAAGGTGGACCTGGTATCTCCACACTCGGTAGTGCTCTGAAAGGTGGGCCTGGTATCTCCACACTCGGCAGTGCTCTGAAAGGTGGGCCTGGTATCTCCACACTCGGTAGTGCTCTGAAAGGTGGGCCTGGTATCTCCACACTCGGCAGTGCTCTGAAAGGTGGGCCTGGTATCTCCACACTCGGCAGTGCTCTGAAAGGTGGGCCTGGTATCTCCACACTCGGCAGTGCTCTGAAAGGTGGGCCTGGTATCTCCACACTCGGTAGTGCTCTGAAAGGTGGACCTGGTATCTCCACACTCGGCAGTGCTCTGAAAGGTGGGCCTGGTATCTCCACACTCGGTAGTGCTCTGAAAGGTGGGCCTGGTATCTCCACACTCGGCAGTGCTCTGAAAGGTGGGCCTGGTATCTCCACACTCGGTAGTGCTCTGAAAGGTGGGCCTGGTATCTCCACACTCGGTAGTGCTCTGAAAGGTGGGCCTGGTATCTCCACACTCGGCAGTGCTCTGAAAGGTGGGCCTGGTATCTCCACACTCGGCAGTGCTCCAAAGACTCCCCCTCTCTTGACATAGCCTCTCCTCCCCCGGAAACTTCAGACTTGATTAGATTGGAGATCCTCAGCATTTTGAAAATCGCCAGCTTTCCTGGGGCCTAGTTAGCCTTTACCGCTGACTGTTGTCTTCACCTGACCTACTCCAGTCATTCTAAATTAAAATCCCCTGCGTCACGCCACAAGCAGAAACCCCCTGGATCCAACAAACGGACGAGCGGCGACTTCCACAAACAAGCCTGACGAAACGGAAGGGGCTGAGATCACCTGATAACGTTTTCAGGAGCGGTGAGGAAATGCAGGTGTAGAACAATACACCTCCCGGACGATAATTAATTGTGATGAAGTGGAGAGAGTTGGGGTATTGTGCTTGTCAGTAAGCCTTTGTGTTGACAACAGGAAATATGAAACAACCGCAGATCAAGTGTGGCCCTAGTACTCCTCTCTAACACTTTGTTTCTCCATCAGTAACGGAAGCTCAAAGTCAAAGTAGACCTCACAGCTAACAAACAGGAGAGCCTTATGTACGCACTGTATTCACAGTCACACCCTAACCATCAGTAACTGCAGTAGCATACTTTACTTTGAAAGCAAAGAACTACTTGTTGCAGCACTTACACTATGAGCCAATTAACTACCATTTCAACCCTTTCTGCAAACACAGCATAAGTTAAATAAACTTGTGTCTGTACACTAGAGATAGGTGTTCTGTGCACTCTGCATACCCAACCTATTTTAATGCTGTCACGCATGACCTAAGGAAGTCACCCATAATTAACACAGTAGAGTCAGACAGAACCTGACACAGTCATACACCCTGACTCAACACTTCCTGATTTCACTCATACTGTACGTGAGCTCAAAGAAACTCAAATACTGCTGCGTCCAGTGTCCTACTTTTGTAGTCTACTATGCTGTCCCAATGACACACAGGCAGAGGTCATTCCATAAATGGAGAGAGTAACAGCTGAGGGGATTTTTCAGTGGGTGCAATATTAACATTGCCCTTACAAAAAAAGGATTACAGTTTTGAAACTGCAGTAAAAGTGCAGTAACTGAAATCTAACAGTGGTATTTTGGACTCGGTAATTGCAAAATTACTGCAGTTAAAAAAACAATGTTATTTTGGACACAGCATACTGCAGTTATTCTGCACTCTGACTGCAATCGTTTTTCACAGGGTGAAAATGTATAGAGCTGTTGTGATTGCTTATCCTACATGCTAGTAAAGGACATCACGCTGCTTGCATAGCAAGTACCACTTCCTCCCAATACCTGGCGTGAAAGTGATACAATTAAATGTGCCTTAATACTAAGTCAATAATAACACAGAATCATAATGTGTACCAGTAAGTAATATGCTATTAATTTATCTGAACGTTGATAGTACGAGATCTGTGTGCTCTGTTGACGTCTGATCTGAGTTTGATTAGTTATACCTAGGACTTCCTACAGGGACGCATGGGTCTAACCAGCTCATTCGTATCAAGTGACTTGAACCCGAAGCTATATCACTGTGTGATTTATTATCTCCCCCATTTCAAGTATGAATGCGATTTAGAATGTATTTGTTCATGTCAGAATGTTACAGATGTTACTGTGTGTTAGTCAGTAGCAAATATGTTTTAAAACAATATAAATGTGTGATCAGTGTGCCCAAGAGAGACTGTGTGTGTGTGTGTGTGTGTGTGTGTGTGTGTGTGTGTGTGTGTGTGTGTGTGTGTGTGTGTGTGTGTGTGTGTGTGTGTGTGTGTGTGTGTGTGTGTGTGTGTGTGTGTGTGTGTGTGTGTGTGTGTGTGTGTGTGTGTGTGCAAAAGAGGTTAATGACAGGCCTCGGTTAATGAGTCAGTGTGTGATTGTCGGGGGCACCACTTTGGTTTTAGAAGTGGGGGGTACATAACCTGGCAGAGTGTATGAACATTTTGTTGGGCATCTAAAGGTAATTTCATGCATTTTTACACAATACAATATGCCATCTCCATTTTGAACAAAAAGTAAGCAACATTTTTTTATTTTTTTATTTAACCAGGTAAGCTAGTTGAGAACAAGTTCTCATTTGCAACTGTGACCTGGCCAAGATAAAGCGTAGCAATTCGACACATACAACAACACAGAGTTACACATGGAATAAACAAAACATACAGTCAATAATACAGTAGAACAAAAGAAAACAAAAAGTCTATATACAGTGAGTGCAAATGAGGTAAGTTAAGGAAATAAATAGGCCATGGTGGCAAAGTAATTACAATATAGCAATTAAACACTGGAATGGTAGATGTGCAGAAGATGAATGTGCGAGTTGAGATACTGGGGTGCAGAGGAGCAAAATAAATAAATAAATACATACAGTATGGGGATGAGGTAGGTAGATGAGCTGTTTACAGATGGGCTATGTACAGGTGCAGTGATCTGTGAGCTGCTCTGACAGTTGGTGCTTAAAGCTAGTGAGGGAGATGTGAGTCTCCAGCTTCAGAGGTTTTTGTAGTTCGTTTCAGTCATGGGCAGCAGAGAACTGGAAGGAAAAAAAACAAAGGAGGAATTGGCTTTGGGGGTGACCAGTGAGATATACCTGCTGGAGCGCATGCTACGAGTGGTTGCTGCTATGGTGACCAGTGAGATATACCTGCTGGAGTGCATGCTACGAGTGGGTGCTGCTATGGTGACCAGTGAGATATACCTGCTGGAGCGCATGCTACGAGTGGGTGCTGCTATGGTGAGCAGTGATATATACCTGCTGGAGCGCATGCTACGAGTGGGTGCTGCTATGGTGACCAGTGAGATATATCTGCTGGAGCGCACGCTACGAGTGGGTGCTGCTATGTTGACCAGTGAGCTGAGATAAGGCGGGGCTTTACCGAGCAGAGACTTGTAGATAACCTGTAGCCAGTGGGTTTGGCGACGAGTATGAAGCGAGGGCCAACCAACGAGAGCGTACAGTTCGCAATGGTGGGTAGTGTATGGGGCTTTGGTGACAAAACGGATGGCACTGTGATAGACTGCATCCAGTTTGTTGAGTAGAGTGTTGGAGGTAATTTATAGGTGACATCACCGAAGTCGAGGATCGGTAGGATGGTCAGTTTTACGAGGGTATGTTTGGCAGCATGAGTGAAGGATGCTTTGTTGCGATATAGGAAGCCGATTCTAGATTTAATTTTGGATAGGAGATGCTTAATGTGAGTCTGGAAGGAGAGTTTACAGTATAACCAGACACCCATGTATTTTTAGTTGTCCACGTATTCTAAGTCAGAGCCGTCCAGAGTAGTGATGCTGGACGGGCGAGCAGGTGCGGGCAGTGATCGATTGAATAGCATGCATTTAGTTTAGCTTGTGTGTAAGAGCAGTTGGAGGCCATGGAAGGAGAGTTGTATGGCATTGAAGCTCGTCTGGAGGTTAGTTAACACAGTGTCCAAAGAGGGGCCAGAAGTATACAGAATGGTGTCGTCTGCGTAGAGGTGGATCATAGAATCACCAGCAGCAAGAGCAACATCATTGATGTATACAGAAAAGAGAGTCGGCTTGAGAATTTAACCCTGTGGCACACCCATAGAGACTGTCAGAGATCCAGACAACAGGCCCTCCGATTTGACACACTGAACTCTATCAGAGAAGTAGTTGGTAAACCAGGCGAGGCAATCATTTGAGAATCCAAGGCTGTCGAGTCTGCGAATAAGAATGTTGTGATTGACAGAGTCTTCAAGCTAGTTAAGAGATCATTATATAAAAAAAAAAAAGTGATTAATAAGACTGAACTAGATCAAAGGTAATTACATTATACATATTGTGCTGTACCTTTAACTAATAGCCTAACAAATGAATAACTCTTGAAAAAATACAAAAACTTTTAATTGTCTTTATTATGATATCCTCTATATCAAATTTCAGCCAGACCAACCAGCCAGACCAACCAGCCAGACCAACCAGCCAGACCAACCAGCCAGGCCAACCAGCCAGCCTGACCAACCAGCCAGCCTGACCAACCAGCCAGACCAACCAGCCAGCCAGACCAACCAGCCAGCCAGACCACCAGCCAGCCAGCCAGCCAGACCAACCAGCCAGACCAACCAGCCAGACCAGCCAGCCAGCCAGCCAGCCAGCCAGCCAGCCAGCCTGACCAACCAGCCAGACCAACCAGCCAGCCAGACCAACCAGCCAGACCAACCAGCCAGACCACCCAGCCAGACCAACCAGCCAGACCAACCAGCCAGACCACCCAGCCAGACCAACCAGCCAGACCAACCAGCCAGCCTGAGCCGCATGCACGCCCAACCCACACCAGTCTAGTCAATAACTAAACTCTCTCCCTACACAATTTCATTCAATTTCACCCCCCCTAGGGGTCAACCCATCCTGCCCCTAGGGGTCAACCCATCGTACCACTAGGGGTCAACCCATCCTACCACTAGGGGTCAACCCATCCTGCCCCTAGGGATCAACCCGTCCTGCCCCTAGGGGTCAACCCGTCCTGCCCCTAGGGATCAACCCGTCCTGCCCCTAGGGGTCAACCCGTCCTGCCCCTAGGGGTTAACCCATCCTGCCACTAGGGGTCATCCCATCCTGCCCCTAGGGATCAACCAGTCCTGCCCCTAGGGGTCAACCCGTCCTGCCCCTAGGGGTCAACTCATCCTGCCACTAGGGGTCAACCCGTCCTGCCCGTAGGGGTCCATCACCCTACATCACCCCAACCTAACACACACCACTCAGCTTTAGGATCTCAGTCAAACATTCATTATTGGTTCCGGGGTGTGTTAGGCCAGAGTGACAACCCACATGACGCCAGACACCCAGGACCAGGACTGAGCAGCCTAGCAGCTAGGGATTACCTAAATAGGTATCTCCCCTGATGTGGGCACGTTTTCAATACAGACTCCTTTAGTCATATTGTATTCCATATAAGGCATCCAGACCTTATGAAAACTATACCCTTAATCTTGTAATAAAACAAATCTAGTGATACATAACTTGACGCTGTGGGTGGATAACCACATTTCCAATTAATGGCAATGTATTTCTTAGCCGCTATAAATGCTTGGTTACAGTTTCTTCTGATAACAGTCTCCAGGATCAATATTTCCAGGCAAAGGAAAACAGGGAGAATAGACCATCTGCAAACATTGCGCCTTTTGTGTTTTACAGCTCCAGCAGAGGAATGACATTTCTGTGTTCATGTGATTCTGTTTCACTGGCATGTAGTACGTTCTATGGATGGCCTTAAACTGCAGTAATTTATGTATGAAATTATATGAATATGACTGTGCATCCCACACACCTGTATATAGCCTCGCTATTGTTATTTTACTGCTGCTCTTTAATCATTTGTTACTTTTATTTCTTATTTTTTACTTAACAATGTTTTACTTAACGCATATTTTTCTTAAAATGTCATTGCTGGTTTAGGGCTTGTAAGTAAACATTTCACTGTAAGGTGAAATTTGGCGCATGTGACAAATAACATTTGATTTGATTTGAAACACATCTGTATCCATTCACCATGATCAATAGCTTCCAACATGTCTTCCTCACATTTTTGTTTTATGTTTTGTGTTGTCAGGAAAAGTCTCTATCAACCCTTGATACAGTTTGGAAATCAACTTTGGAGGTTTGTCAGACTGCCTTAAAATGGCATCTGGCTTATCCAGTGTTTGCAGTACAGAGAGAATAAAGTGTTATCTGTAAAAATTCACCTCACCCCTGTTACAGACTGATCCTCCCTGGCTACATGAACCTGCTGAGAGTCCTGTCACCATCTGAACCTCCTAAAATGAGGCATGACAAAGAATTGCCTTGGTGTAAATGTATACATTATATTATCCAAGAATAGAATCAATAGTTCATTAATTGAAATGACAATTATTCCCAGATCCCTGACTGTAGCTTTAATCTACTGTCCTGTAGCTACTGTAGATCTACCCATCAATTCAAGATGGAACTTTACATAGTTTGCTTAAATGGTTAATATACTGTAAAATTCACCTGAGCTCTGTAGATTGGTCTTCCCTGGCTGTCTGACCCTGTCACCGTTAATGGGAAAAATATGTGCTTTTATCCACACTCAGAATTCGTAGCTTCAACGTCAGTGGCCTACCTCTCCTAGTTGAGCATGCGAGTTCAAGTGCATCTAGTATGTGTGGTCACATTGAAATAGAGTAGGCTGCCTACATGGACGGAGAATCACGTGGCAGTTAGCTTGAATATGAAATGAACTTAAATTAGACTGTAATTTACTACAGTATCTGTAAATAAATATTGATAATGGAAAGTAGAGGACGCTCAACCAACACGAGTGGAAGTGCAATCCAAAAATGTAATCATGGTTGAAAAGGAAAAGACAACACACACAGGTTAGGCTACTATGGTGAGTGAGAGTTGAGCCTTTTCATTTTCTATTAGTGTGGATTACCCATTTATTTGTCTCTGCCTGCAAATCGTCCTCCTAATAGATAGGCTATATCCTATGCAACACATAGCAAGTCTCACTGTCATCATTCTTGCTGCTTCCAGGTCAGTAACCATACCGACGAGATCAGATGCATGTTGGTCATTGTGCATTTGATATTGCCTATAGGTTGCAAAATTGCTGGGACCATGTCTGCCAAGTGGGCTGCGTCACATCCGCCTAAAATAACATTGCAGGACTGCGGTTGGGTTTGGGACCAGTTTTTGCAGTAGCGGGCGGGAAAAATCCAGCACGTGTGGGCTGGAGTGATTGAAAAAAATAGGTCCCGCACACCTTTACTGGGCACCATGACAGTGAAGCCTGTAACGTTAGAGCTGTTTATTACTGTGTCAGTGTGAAAAGTAGGGAAATAGCTAGGGAAACGGACAGATCCACAATGTTACATTGCCATAATGACTAATAAAACTCACTTTGCACTGAAAAACAGTCCATTGCCATACTGACCAGAAAAACACACATTGCACTGAAAAAACATCAGAATATCAATTTTCAATTGTTTGGTAGATGGTTTCATTGTTTGAATCAGGTCCAGTTTGATTGAGGCAAAAATAATGGCGAATGTTAGCCAACTTTTGGCCCGGTCTCTCTCTAATGGTGCATCGACTGGCGAATGCTTGCCAAGTTCATTTACTTCTGAAACAGGACAAAACAAAGGCTACAAAACATTTCCATACAAACAACAGCTGTTAGATAGTAATAATAGCCAGCGCATATCGCTATCTGACAGATAACTAGAGCCGAGGCTAGCGCTGACCTGGCTGTGGTAGCTACTAGCTAGCGTAGCTTATTCACCTCAGTCGAGAGGAGATAAAACATTACCTAACTTTACATGTCAGTTACAATACTAGCTCAGCACTGAAAATAACATGAGAACTTACCTTGCCAACTAAAGAGCAGCCAGTTTCTGCTCTTCTTCATTTTACAACTAGGTGAAAAAGCGCAACACCTGCACACTAAAC
>NC_060185.1:21962428-22042428 GCF_021184085.1 Oncorhynchus gorbuscha
ACCGGCTCAAAGCCCGTAACAAAGGGAGACAACGTGGAGATAAGAGTAGCAAAATCTATATTTATTAAATAAGTAACTAAGTATAATATACAATGGTGTGTGTAATCAGTAATCAGTAGTGTAAGTGAGTGTTTTGCATGCATGAATGTGATAATGCAGGGTGATGAAAGGTGCCAAAGCAAACAAACAAAAGGCCACCAAGAACCACAACAGAATCTACAACAGGTGTCTGCATGGAGAGAGTCTCCTCCATGAATGTGGAAGAGGTCTATTTATCCTGGGAGACACCTGGCCCAGGTGTTTCCCATATAGCTGACGACCCTCTCAACTCCGCCCACCGGCATCCTAATAAGGAAACAAGAACAAAGACAGAATACGGCAGACAGAGTGGGAGGGTCGTCACATTCCCCCCCATAAAACCGGGGACCAACAAGGACCCCGGAACAACATACCAGCCTCCCGCGTCCCAAATTGACACAGGCCTCCGCGTCCCAAATTGACACAGGCCTCCGCGTCCCAAATTGACACAGGCCTCCGCGTCCTCAAATTGACACAGGCCTCCGCGTCCCAAATTGACACAGGCCTCCGCGTCCCAAATTGACACAGGCCTCCGCGTCCCAAATTGACACAGGCCTCCGCGTCCCAAATTGACACAGGCCTCCGCGTCCCAAATTGACACAGGCCTCCGCGTCCCAAATTGACACAGGCCTCCGCGTCCCAAATTGACACAGGCCTCCGCGTCCCAAATTGACACAGGCCTCCGCGTCCCAAATTGACACAGGCCTCTGCGTCCCAAATTGACACAGGCCTCTGTGCCCCAAATTGATGAGGGTTTACGTGTTCACACTTACAATTTGCCCCAGCCAACCTCCTCCCCAGACCTCAGCAACCTTCGCACAGGAAGCAACATTTAAGAGGAAAGAAAACAAGACCAGGAGGGAGCAGACAGGACAGAGAGAACATGACAATACGAAACAATGGTCAGTCACGTAAACATTAGGAACAGGGCGCACGAGAGAGCGCATCAGCAATCACGTTTTCAGTCCCCGGATGTGCCTCACATCGAGATGGAATGATTGTAAAAATAAACACCATCGCATTATCCTCTGGTTTGGACACATCATGGACCTCAAAAAAGTGAGGGTTATGGTCGGTGTAGACCACAATAGGTACTACCCCCGACCCGACATACACTTCGAAGTGTTGTAGCGCCCAAATGAGTGCTAGCGCTTCCTTTTCAATAACCGAATAGTTCAACTGATAATCGTTAAACTTTTTAGAAAAGAAACTAACAGGCCTCTCAATCCCAGACACATCTGCTTGCAGCAAAACTGCACCTGCCCCCACATGACTAGCATCCACCTGCAAGGTAAATGACAAATCCATGCGAGGAGCAGCCAGCACTGGAGTTGAGGTAAGCAACCTCTTTGAATCTTCAAAAGCGTGTTGACAACGAGTAGACCAAACGTAAACAGCCTTAGCTTTCAGCATATCTGTCAAGGGAGCGACCACAGTAGAGAAGTTATTACAAAAACTACGGTAATAACCAATCATGCCCAAGAAACGCATCAGTTCCTTTTTAGTAGTTGGTGGTGGAAAAGCATCAATAGCCACCACTTTAGCCCGAACAGGACGCACTTCACCCTGCCCAACCACTTTTCCAAGGTATGTAATGGTCGCCTGAGCAAACTCACATTTGCCAGATTGATTGTGAGGCGACCCGCAGCCAGACGTTCGAACAAGGCTTGAATACGGGACAGATGTTCTTCCCAAGTATCTGCATAGATCACTACATCGTCCAAATAAACAGCACACCCGGTCAGACCGGCGACAACCCTGTTCATAAGTCGCTGAAAAGTGGCAGGTGCATTGCGCAGACCGAAACTCATAACTGAATACGAGTACAGACCAAAGGGTGTAATAAAGGCAGAGATTTCACGTGCCCTACTCGTCAGTGGCACCTGCCAATAGCCTTTTAACAGGTCAAATTTGCTCACAAACTTAGCTGCACCGACTTGATCAACACAGTCCTCCATCCGAGGAAGAGGAAATGAATCTGGCTCTGTGACACTGTTTACCTTACGGTAGTCCGTACAAAAACGGTTTGTTCCATCCGGTTTACTGACCAAGATACAGGAGAAGCCCAACTGGAGAAAGAAGGCTCTGCTATCTTACTCTCCAGCATGTACTTGACCTCAGCATCCAGACAACGTAGTTTCTCTGAAGAAACTCTATAGAACCGCTGACGAATGGGGTCAGCACCTCCAATGTCAATATCATGTTCTATTAAGTTTGTACGTGTAGGTGTATCAGAAAATAAACCTGGAAATCTCTGAATCAGACCAACCATCTCTTTCCGCTCATCAACAGGTAGGTGAGTGAGAAGACTGTCTAAAATATCCAGTGTTTCTGAATTTTTCAATCTACCCTGCAATATACAATCGTCAGGACCAGGAACATCTTCCTCCTCATGCACAGGTCTAGCACGACAAGAACCCAAGGAAACAACGGTATCAGCCAAAAGAACAGGTTTACCGTCCTCTGTAGAATCCCACTGTTCAGTCTCAGAGGAACGTGCATAATAGGGTTTTAACAGATTTACATGGCACAGCTGGTGTGCTTTCCTCCGTTCTGGAGTGGCAACTAGATAATTTTGCTCAGTGTACTGGCGCACCACTGTATATGGACCTTGAAATTTGGCTTGAAAAGGAGAACCAACAATTGGCAGCAGAGCAAGAACCTGGTCACCTGGACTAAAGTGACGAGGCTCAGTTCGGCGATCAAATATGCCCTTCATCCTCTCCTGTGAAGATGATAACTTCTCTTTAGCCATTTCACCAGCGGCATACAGCCGTCGCCGGAAATCACACACATACGAACACAGGGACTGAGGAGGCTCGGGAGACTTCCAGTCATCCTGGAGAACAGATAAAAGTCCACGCACCCTATGTCCAAACACAAGGTCATTTGGACTGAAACCTGTGCTCTCCTGTGAAACTTCCCTAGCGGCTAACAGTAACCAAGGCAACCCCTCCTCCCAATCCTTATCCATCTCAGTACAATAAGCTCTCAACAAAGACTTAAGTGTTTGATGGAAACGTTCCAGTGCTCCTTGACTTTGCGCGTGATAGGCGCTAGACACATTGTGTTTAATATGGAGCTGTTGAAGAACCTGACCAAACAGATTAGAGGTAAAATTAGATCCTTGATCACTCTGAATGACCTTAGGGATTCCAAACAATGAGAGAAACTGAGTCAAAGCTTTTAACACCGATTTAGTCGTGATAGATCGGAGAGGATAGGCAGCAGGAAACCTAGTGGTCTGACACATCACAGTGAACAGGTAACTGCTACCCTTTTTAGAACGAGGCAGAGGACCCACACAGTCAATAATCAGATACTCAAAAGGTTGGCTGAGTACAGGAATAGGAAACAATGGTACTGGTTTAATAACTTGATTAGGCTTACCAGTTAATTGACATGTGTGACAAGTTTTGATAAAATCAGAAACATCCCTCTTTAATCTAGGCCAAAAGAAATGTCTTAATATGTGATTGTAGGTTTTCCTCACCCCCATATGTCCAGCAACGTCGCTGTGAGAAGTTTCCAACACCAACTCACGAAGCTTAACTGGTACAACAACTTGACTAATTGCCTCCCCAGAAAAACACTATCATGAGACACCCACTTTCTCATCAGGACATCCTCTTGGAGAAAATAGCCATGGGCGACATCTCCCAACTGTTCTATAGGCACAATTTGATCACGCAACTCTTCCAACGTGGGGTCATCCCGTTGAGCATTGATTAGATCTGAGCGGGTTACAGATAACGGGATAACAGGGAAGACAGTGACATACTTTGTATTATTATCATTAGTCGGCGCAGTGACTAGTTCGCCACGGCTCATAGAACGTGTCACTGCACACGCAGAGAACACCTCTGGGAAACTCTGTACACTCTCATCAGGAATCCCAACAAATGACGGCTTAGTGGAAACCACTAGAGATGGAAACACGACTGGCCATACACGCTCACCTGCCAAGTTATTCCCAAGGATAACGTCGATACCCTCAATAGGCAACGAAGGACGCACCCCCACAACAACTTCACCCTTCACCAGCCCACAATCCAACATCAGTTTATGCAATGGAACTGACAGAGTGTTCAAACCTATTCCCCTAATTAGAACACTATTCCCCGAATCAGTCTCAGCAGAAAAGGGTAACACAGACTCCAACACAAATGATTCAGAGGCACCTGTGTCTCTCAGGATCTTCACTGGCACTAGGTCTTTACTTCCTAACATAGACACAAAACCTTCTGTAATGAAAGGTAAATAGTCTGGATCAATATGGACTTTCACATTCTCCTGGGCCTGAGGAAATGAGTCAAGAATGAACTGATGTGGAACAGGTGCAGCTAACGCAGCAGGCTTAGATTTAGCGTAAGCACCCTTTGACCTGAGAAGTGGACATTCGTTTTTCCAATGACCTGAACCTTGACAGTAGTGACACTCCTGCCCAAAGTCAGCCTTACCATGGGAGTCAGGTTCAACCCTAGTTGAATAGAACTCTGCCCGAGAACCAAAGTATCTCGGTGAGCGAAGCCCAAATCTATCCGAATGCCCCCACTCTTTCCGAATACGGGGTTTTGCAAAGACACTTTTGTGAGTCAACACATACTCGTCCGCCAAAACCGCAGCTTCAGCAACATTCTTTACTTTCTGTTCATTAATATAAGTGGCAATACGATCAGGAATTGTGTCCTTAAATTGCTCTAACATAATCAGATCACACAGCCCTTGGAAAGTCACAACTGCAGAGGCGGAACACCAGCGATTAAACTGTAAAGATAACTGTCGCGCAAACTCAACATGAGTCTGGTTATCGTCCCTTTTTAAAGTTCTAAATCGTTGACGGTAAGCCTCAGGGACCAATTCATAAATCTGTAACACAGCTGTTTTAACTTTATCATAACTGGCACTGTCGTGTACACTAAGAGCTGAATATGCTTCCTGCGCTTTACCAGTCAGCACACACTGCAACATTAAAGTGCGGTCAGAATCAGGCCAACTCCTAGCGTCAGCAACCCGCTCAAACAACGAAAAGAATGTCTCGGGGTCCCTTTCATTAAACCGAGGCAATAACCGCAAGTTCCCAACAATATCAAATGTCTCTGGGGCATGACCAAAAGCGGAACTACCCCTAGGTAAATCTGGGTCACCTTCCCAAAACAAACTCTCCCTGAGATCTTTCCTTCCCTAACCAACTCTATACGTTCTTGTTGCAACTTGATTTTAGCACGCTCCATATCTTGTTTAAATGCCAATTCCTTTTCATATTTCACACGATCATGCTCTAGCTTCTCACGATCATGCTCTAGCTTCTCACGATCATGCTTTAGCTGTAACAAAAGCAGTTCTTTCTGCTGTTCAAAAAGAAGGCTACTAGGACTAACCGATGGAATGGCCATTGTAACGTTATGGGAGACAACAAATCCTCAGCAGAGGCTGGCCGGTGGTAACTTCAAGAATACCACTCTCCATCAGATTGGCTTTCAATATCAACCTAATAGAATTCTTTAGACGTTTAGCACTAATCTCAACCTTGTAGTGTTCCGCGACCTTCAACAGCTGTTCTTTAGTACCTAAATCTAACAATTCCTCTGATGGAGAGCGAATGAACTTATCTACATAAGACGCCATAATCACACAAATTTTTTTTTATCGCTTTTCCCTTCTGCTGAGCACACCAGAACACAACCCGAGAATTGACAATCACCCTGAGCACCACAGAAGAGAGATGAGATATGGAGCTTCCCCAAAACCTACAATAACTCAACCCTAGTCTTCGTGCAGATTTGCGGTGGGAATTTACGCACTGTAGCCCGCTGGCAAGGAAATAGAACTCCCCAGCATGCTGGCAAATTCCACCAAGCCACGGATGTGCCCCGAGACAACTGCTCAGTCCACAGACACCACACAAAAATAACAAACATTAACCATGCCCAACATATTCCAAAAAATGAAACACGTCGCTAAACCTATCAGGGGAAAAAGGCTATAGCTCCGGGTAGCAAGTTCCACTACCCTACCCAAATCTCCCACCGAGGTACACAGCAGATTACTCACTTCAGACTGACGTCCCAACAGAAAGTAGAACAAGAGTTCAGGCTAGGCAGGGCCTGGAAACTAACCATTATACTCTCTCCAACATAGCACACAAACCAAACAACAAAGGCAACCAATACTGGGCCGATCACACTCAAACACCATATTCAAACCAAACACGTACCTCCACGGTCTCCCAAACCAATAGTTCAAAGATCCCGGATGAGCCCCACTTGTCACGAACCGGCTCAAAGCCCGTAACAAAGGGAGACAACGTGGAGATAAGGAGTAGCAAAATCTATATTTATTAAATAAGTAACTAAGTATAATATACAATGGTGTGTGTAATCAGTAATCAGTAGTGTAAGTGAGTGTTTTGCATGCATGAATGTGATAATGCAGGGTGATGAAAGGTGCCAAAGCAAACAAACAAAAGGCCACCAAGAACCACAACAGAATCTACAACAGGTGTCTGCATGGAGAGAGTCTCCTCCATGAATGTGGAAGAGGTCTATTTATCCTGGGAGACACCTGGCCCAGGTGTTTCCCATATAGCTGACGACCCTCTCAACTCCGCCCACCGGCATCCTAATAAGGAAACAAGAACAAAGACAGAATACGGCAGACAGAGTGGGAGGGTCGTCACAGGGAGAGACTGACAAAGACAAAAGGGGAGAGAGGGAGAGACTGACAAAGACAAAAGGGGAGAGAGATGGAGAGACTGACAAAGACAAAAGGGGAGAGAGATGGAGAGACTGACAAAGACAAAAGGGGAGAGAGGAGAGACTGACAAAGACAAAAGGGGAGAGAGGGAGAGACTGACAAAGACAAAAGGGAGAGAGATGGAGAGACTAACAAAGACAAAAGGGGAGAGAGGGAGAGACTGACAAAGACAAAAGGGGAGAGAGGGAGAGACTGACAAAGACAAAAGGGGAGAGAGATGGAGAGACTGACAAAGACAAAGGGGAGAGAGATGGAGAGACTAACAAAGACAAAAGGGGAGAGAGGGAGAGACTGACAAAGACAAAAGGGGAGAGAGATGGAGAGACTAACAAAGACAAAAGGGGAGAGAGGGAGAGACTGACAAAGACAAAAGGGGAGAGATGGAGAGACTGACAAAGACAAAAGGGGAGGGAGATGGAGAGACTGACAAAGACAAAAGGGGAGAGAGATGGAGAGACTGACAAAGACAAAAGGGGAGAGAGATGGAGAGACTGACAAAGACAAAAGGGGAGAGAGATGGAGAGACTGACAAAGACAAAAGGGGGAGAGATGGAGAGACTGACAAAGACAAAAGGGAGAGAGATGGAGAGACTGACAAAGACAAAAGGGGAGAGAGATGGAGAGACTGACAAAGACAAAAGGGGAGAGAGATGGAGAGACTGACAAAGACAAAAGGGGAGAGAGAGAGATGGAGAGACTGACAAAGACAAAAGGGGAGAGAGATGGAGAGACTGACAAATACAAAAGGGGAGAGAGATGGAGAGACTGACAAAGACAAAAGGGGAGAGAGATGGAGAGACTGACAAAGACAAAAGGGGAGAGAGATGGAGAGACTAACAAAGACAAAAGGGGAGAGAGAGAGATGGAGAGACTGACTAAAATTAAGAGAAAAGAGAAGGGAGAAAGTCTATTAAACCCTTCTCATATGGGTTTAACTGTCCTCAATTCAGTACTTTAATTTAACAAATTACTATTCATTGGCTTAGCAATGAACAAATAAATAGGCAAGTTAAACAGTCACATGCAGACATATTAGTGAACACACACAAACAATACTGGCAGCACTGTGTTTTGACATGACCCTCAACAAATGACTTCTTCAGCACTGTATTCATATTGACTGAAGCAGGAGGAAACCTGACCAGCTGTGAACACAGACACGCTGTCTGTCACATACTGTCACATACAAGCATACACACCTACAACACGCATGCAGGCACACCCAACACACAACACATAACACACATACAACACTCATGCGGGCACACACACACACTGTCAGGGAGACTGTGTTTATTTATTTCAGTGTCTAGTGCTGATTCAGTGATGAGTCACCGGTGTCTGGCTCCCAACTCCTCATCAGCAGTGTTTCATTTGAGCCAGGGCTATACAATGCACTGCCTGTGTCTACACACACACACACACCGCCTGAAAGAATACATACAAATGTTTCAACAGTCGTAAGCAGCCTCAGAAGGTGATATACTATTACCTCGTATACACCTTGGAAGTATTTGAGCTATAATTGTCTTACCGAGATTTTTGCACTTCTGGGAGTAGTGGTTCTGACCAAACGAAAATGAAGCGCAGCTGAAGTATGACATTTATTTGACCCAGGTCTGGCACACACTCTCCACACCCTTCTACCCCCGCACACCGACACCCACACAAGCCTCCCTCGTTCCCCATTCCTCCCCTCTTTCTCCCAACACAGCCACCACATGTGCAGCATTCCTGTGCCAGTGGGAGGGTAGGTCTGTCTGGGTAAACATATTGGCATCATGCCCTTTAGCCTTCCCCTCTTATAGACCACTGGGCTGCTTTGAAATCTGAGGCTACAGAATGCTAACATCAGTATGTCTGCTTCTTCATGGATCAAGGTTGCCTGGCAGGTAGGAGTGTTGGGCCAGTAACCGAAAGGTTGCTGGACCGAATCCCAGAGCCGACAAGGTAAAAATATGTCATTCTGCCCCTGAGCAAGGCAGTTACAGTAACTGCAAACAACTGGGCGCTGATGACGTAGATGTCGATTAAGACACCCCCCCCCCGCCCTTCTCCAATTCAGAGGGGTTGGGTTAAAAGCGGAAGACTCATTTCAGTTGAATATATTCAGTTGTGCAACTGACATCCCCTTTCCCAATGCTCTATGACAGGAATGGTGTCACATTCTGTGGATGTCTTATTCGTTATCTCTCTCTCTCTCGGTTTCTCTCTCGCTTTCACCGCCTCTGTCCTTTCTAAGGAGATGGACATCCTTTTATGCCTGCTCAAAGGTTAACCATCAAAATCTGTTTCTAATTCTATGTTCAAAACATTTTCAACGCTGTCTCTCTGAAAGGAATGAGATGAAGGTTGACCATCCGGACATTACGAACCCCCCACCCAACCACACACACACAACCCCCCACCCTTTTGATCTATCTCTATTACGATCACGCGTGTAATGTTTCCACATATTATGTGGGCAGGTGTGACAAGGTTGATCACTGAGGTAAGTCTATTTAAAATGTGAGTACAGGATGTGAAAGGAAACCTTCAGCTCAAGGCTCTCTCTCATCACCTAGACAACACAGCTATATGTATAGAGCATGCTTTCACTTTCATAATAGCTACAGACCTATTCAGGATCTATATTCATCTCAAGGTCTATAGCCGCTATAGATCTATAAGTGTAGGCCGCATAACAAAACAATAAGTACACCTAGCATCAGGTAACTTGGTCATGAAAATCAGAAAAGGAATCAAATTAATCGTTTACCTATGATGATCTTTGGATGTTTTCACTCACGAGACTCCCAGTTAGCCAACAAATATTAATTTTGTTCCATAAAGATATTTTTTATATCCAAATACCTCCGTTAGTTTGGTGAGTCCACATACGCAATGTGGTCGTTCACGCTCATTCTTCAAAATAAAAGCCTGAAACTATGTCTAAAGGCTGTTGACACCTTAGGGAAGACATAGAAAAAGGAATCTGGTTGATATCCCTTTCAATGGGCAATAGGCATGCATAGGAACGACCACCCTCTTCACTGTCAAATGCTCCCTTAAAGCAGGTCTTTCTAAATCGACCTGGCCCAGGATTCCTGGAAGGATATTGACCTCATCCCGTCTGTAGAGGATGCCTGGTTGTTCTTTAAAAGTGCTTTCCTCACCATCTTAAATAAGCATGCCCCTTTCAAAAAATGTAGAACTAATAACAGATACAGCCCTTGGTTCACTCCAGACTTGACTGCCCTTGACCAGCACAAAAAATATCCTGCTGCATACTGCACTAGCTTCGAATAGTCCCCGCGATATGCAACTTTTCAGGGAAGTCAGGAACCAATAAACACAGTCAGTTAGGAAAGCAAAGGCTAGCTTTTTCAAACAGAAATTTGCCTCCTGCAGCACTAATTCCAAAATGTTTTGGGACACTGTAAAGTCCAAGGAGATTAAGAGCACCTCCTCCGAGCTGACTACTGCGCTGAGACTAGGAAACACCACTGATAAATCCGCGATAATCAATCATTTCAATAAGCATTTCTCTACGGCTGGCCATGTTTTCCACCTGGCTACCCCAACCCCGGCCAACAGCTCTGCACCCACCGCAGCAATTGGCCCAAGCCTCCCCCCCCGCTTCTCCTTTACCCAAATCCAGACAGCTGATGTTCTGAAAGAGCTGCAAAATCTGGATCCCTACAAATCAGCTGGGCTAGACAATCCGGACCCTCTCTTCTTAAAATGATCTGCCGCCATTGTTGCAACCCCTTTACTAGTCTGTTCAACCTCTCTTCGTATCGTCTTGGATTCCTAAAGATTGGAAAGCGGCCACGGTCATCCCCCTCTTCAAATGGGAAACACTCTAGACCCAAACTGTTACAGACCTATATCCATCCTGCCCTGCCTTTCTAAAATCTTCGAAAGACAAGTGAACAAACAGATTTGAATCCTACCGTACCTTCTCCGCTATGGAATATGGTTTCCATGTGACACCTCCATAGAGTTTGCCAGAGGTCCAGACAACAAGCCCTCTGATTTGACACACTGAACTCTATTGGAGACGTAGTTGGTGAACCATGCGAGGCAGTCATTTGAGAAACCAAGGCTGTTGAGTCTGCCGATAAGAATGCAGTGATTGAAAGAGTCAAAAGCCTTGGCCAGGTCAATGAAGACGGCTGCAGAGTACTGTCTTTTATCGATGGCAGTTATGATATCACTTAGGACATTGAGCGTGGCTGATGTGCACCCATGACCAGCTCGGAAACCAGATTGCATAGTGGAGAAGGTACGGTGGGATTCAAAATGGTCGGTGATCTAACTTAGCTTTCGAAGACTTTAGGTCTTTGTAGTTCATGTAGTAACCAAAAAAGTGTTATACAAATCTAAAATGATTTTAGATTCTTCAAAGTGACAAAAGCAGCAGCGTGGCGTCTCTACAAGGTATCGATGACAAAACTTGCCATGTTTTTTATATTTATTTAACTAGGAAAGTCAGTTAAGAAAAATTCGTATTTATAATGATGGCCTTGTTCAGGGGAAGAACGACAGATTATTTTGCCATGTCAGCTCAGGGATTCGATCTAGCAACCTTTTGGTTATTGGCCCAATGCTCTAATCACTAGGCTACCTGCCGCCTCTGTAAATGTAGTGTACAAACAACACATTTTGATTATTTAATTGATCTCCAACATGATTGGCACTACTTTTATTGATCTCACATTATTTCTGTATTTTCCAGAGGTATGTGTAGTTGGGCTGTGTGCTATCATTTTAACTTCCAGTTTCCACAATGATGTTTCTGTATGCAGTGCTGCTGCTTTGCACATTGAGATGGTTTGGGATGAGTTGGACCACAGTGTGAAGGAAAAGCAGCCAACAAGTGCTCACCATATGTGGGAACTCCTTCAAGACTTTTGGAAATATCATTCCAGATGAAGCTGGTTGAGAGAAGACCAAGAGTGTGCAAAGCTGTCATCAACGCAAAGGGTGGCTACTTTGGAGAATCTAAAATCTTAAATATATTTTGATTTGTTTACCACTTTTTTTGTTGTTGGTTACTACACAATTCGCTATGTGTTATTTCATAGTTTTGATGTCTTCATTATTATTCTACAATGCAGAAAATAGTAAAAACAAAGAAAAATTGTGAATGAGTAGGTGTGTCCAAACTTATGACTGGTACTGTATATAGATATAAATAATGTAAAATAAAGCTAAATAGTTAGATATTAACTGATTTGTGTTCCAAGATGCCTTAAAATACAAGACAGGAAAGAGAGACAAAAACAGAATAGTCACTTATGGCAGAGCATTAGTATCTAAAATACCACTGGTACAGTGGCTTGCAATAGTATTCACCCCCTTGGCATTTTTCCTATTTTGTTGTCTTTCAACCTGGAATTAAAATATATTTTTTTGGGGGAGTTGTATCATTTGATTTACACAGCATGCCTACCACTTTGAAGATGCAACATATTTTTTATTGTGAACCAAACAAGAAATAATACAAAAAAACAGAACTAGAACGTGCATAACTATTCACCCCTCCCCCCCCCGAAGTCAATAGTTTGTAGAGCCACCTTTTGCCGCAATTACAGCTGCAAGTCTCTTGGGGTATGTCTCTACAAGCTTGGCACATCGAGCCACTGGGATTTTTGCCCAGTCTTCAAGGCAAAACTGCTCCATTTCCTTCAAGTTGGATGGGTTCTGCTGATGTACAGCAATTTTAATTTAAACTTCTTCAGGACTGGTGGGTCCCCTGCGGGACGGTTGAGCTAACATAGGCTAATGCATTTAGCATGAGGTTGTAAGTAACAAGAACATTTCCCAGGACATAGACATATCAGATATTGGCAGAAAGCTTAAATTCTTGTCAATCTAACTGCACTGTCCAATGTACAGTAGCTATTACAGTGAAATAATGGCATGATATTGTTTGAGGAGAATGCACATTTTTGAACATAAAAAGTTATTAATAAACAAATTAGGCACATTTGGGCAATCTTGATACAAAACTTTGAACAGAAATGCAATGGTTCATTGGATCAGTCTGAAACTTTGCACATACACTGCAACCATCTAGTGGCCAACATCTAAATTGAACCTGGGCTGGAATAATACACTATGGCCTTTCTCTTGCATTTCAAAGATCATCATACAAAAAAATACAAAACTGTAGTTTTTTTCTTTGTATTATCTTTTACCGGCTCTAATGTGTTATATTCTCTGACATTCCATTCACATTTCCACAAACTCCAAAGTGTTTCCTTTCAAATGGTACCAAGGATATGCATATCATTGCTACATGGCCTGAGCTACAGGCAGTTAGATATGGGTATGTCATTTTAGGCAGAAATGGAAAAAAGGGGCCGGTCCTTACGAGTCATACCACAGATTCTCAATGGGACTGAGGTCTGGGCTTTGACGAGGCCATTCCAAGACATTTAAATCTTTCCCCTTGAACCACTCGAGTGTTGCTTTAGCAGTATGCTTAGGGCCATTGTCCTGCTGGAAAGTGAAACTCCATCCCAGACTCAGGTCTCTGTAAGACTGAAACAGATTTCAGATTTCAAGAATTTCCCTGTATTTAGAGCCATCCATCATTCCTTCAATTCTGACCAGTTTCCCAGTCCCTGCCGATGAAAAATGTGATGCATGATGTTCTCGGGGTGATGAGAGGTGTTGGGTTTGCGCCAGACATAGCGTTTTCCTTGATGGCCAAAAAGCTATATTTTTGTCTTATCTGACCAGAGTACCTTCTTCCATATGTTTGGGGAGTCTCCCACATTCCTTTTGGCAAACACCAAATGGGTTTGCTTATTTTTTTCTTTAAGAAATGGCTTTTATCTGGCCACTCTCTTATAAAGCCCATCTCTGTGGAGTGTACGGCTTGAAGTGGTGCTATGGACGGATACTCCAATCTCCGCTGTGGAGCTTTGCAGCTCCTTCAGGTTTATCTTTGGTCTCTTTGTTGCCTCTCTGATTAATGCCCTCCTTGCCTGGTCCCTGAGTTTTGGTGGGCGGCCCTCTCTTGGCAGGTTTGTTGTGGTTTTTTAATAATGGATTTAATGGTGCTCCGTGGGATGTTCAAAGTTTCAGATATTTTTATATAACCCAACACTGATCTGTACTTCTCCACAACTTTGTCCCTGACCTGTTTGGAGAGCTCCTTGGTCTTCATAGTTCCCCTTGCTTGGTGGTGCCCCTTGCTTTGTGGTGTTGCAGACTCTAGGGCCTTTAAGAACAGGTGTGTATATACTGACATCATGTGACAGATCATGTGACACTTGGATTGCACACAGGTGGACTTTGTTAAACTAATTATGTGACTTCTGAAGGTAATTGGTTGCACCAGATCTTATTTAGGGCCTTCATAGGAAAGGGGGTGAATACATATGCACGCACCACTTTTCAGTTTTTTATTACTTAGAATCTTTTGAAACAAGTTATTTTTTTCTTTTCACTTCACCAATTTGGACTATTTTGTGTATGTCCATTACATGAAATCCAAATAAAAATCTACTTCAATTACAGGTTGTAATGCAACAAAATAGAAACAATTCATACTTTTGCAAGGCACTGTAGATAGGGATCTTTTTCCACCATGTGTACAAATCCCTCCCATCCACCCTCCGCCCCCATCCACCCCAATGTTCCTCAATGATTTGATTTTCTTTGTGTCCTGGTTTTGAATTCTATTTCTACTCTTGACGACTATTCCCGTTGGGATGGCCCTGGACAGGGCCCTCTTATTTGTGAAGCAGTCCGTGTGGATATCTTCAAGTCTTTACCTGCTGCAGACAGGGCTCAGTTCTTACCAGGTGCCCCATATCCCCATTATTACGGGAAATAAGTAGCCTACTTTGAGCCCCCCTGAGTACATCACTGTTCTCATAACCTTGTCAGACAAGAGCAGAGGATGATCACAAGGGTTTTCCCTGGGGCCTATGCATGGCTGTTAAAGCAGGAGGAAGCTGTCAGCCTGTCTAACTGTCTGGCAGTTTTCTTCTCCCTTTCTAGCAGCTCCCTCTATCTCTTTTTGATATTTTCCGCCCTCTTGTCTCCCTCCGTTTTGATGTACATTTGGATTTCATTCGATTTTCAGGTATTTCTTTCTGTGTGTGGGACCTGTCTGACACAGGACAGTATAATACATGAGAGTATCGTACCCATCTCTAAGGCTGAAATGGATAACAGGAGCAACAGACGTCCTGGGAAGGGGAAGGAGTTTTTAAATATACTTTGTTCAAGTCAATTGAGTTAGGATTAAGGTAAATATCCTATGACTATCCTTTTCCAAAAGTGTTGGCTCCGACGGCCACTACTGCACATTAAACATTGACATTTCACAGCAACTCGTGAAATCAGAGATTTGTTCAAATAGTAAGTTAGATTGATGTATAACTGTGACTTTTTCTCCGTGTGAAAACGGTGGCCCAGCTAACAATTCGAAGGATATGGTTTTTGTTATGTAACCCGTAATGTTCCCATGATGTTTGAGTGTCCAATTTTCTGTTAGTTATGGGAACATTCTATGTATGTTAGCAAAAACCTGTGTCTTGTCAACGTTAAACCATGAGGTGTAGTTTAATCTGTTGTTTAAATCAGATTTTACTGCTTGCTTGAGCTACTTGATGTGAAATAGAGTTCCATGTAGTCATGGCTCTATGTAGTACTGCATGTTTTCCAGAGTCTGTTCTGGACTTGGGGACTGTGATTAAGGAGTAACATTAAAACATGAAGATTAAACAACTCTGCAGAAAACCCTAACATTTTTAAAATAAGTAAATCAAATCAATGATGTGAGAACAGTGGGATTAATTGATAATTGACACAGACATGGTGGTGTAGCAGGAACTTTGTAATGCCAAGAACCAATAGTCTGTGAATTCAAATCCCAGGAGAGGACATGTTGAATAATAATTACTGTATAAATAAATATGCACAATCAAATCATGAGTGTGTAAAAAAATGTCATGGATGTTCAATTGTGTATTGGTGTCCCTAACCTTGCAGACAAAAAGCTTGGAATGGATCACTGGTTCAGGGGTGATGTGTAGAGAAACACTTTTTTTTGTAGATCATTTCTTAAGAGCCATTAGGCGACATCCTTAAAATGTCTCCAGAAAAAGCCTCCAGTGGACCATGATAGAACGTCTTATGTTTTAAATGTCATTGGACACAGGATGTTCTTGCAACGTTCCAATGAAACGTGTCTAGAACATTAATATTCAATATTCTGGCAACATGGTCACCACCTTCTGGATAAGTTGTGTTTGACATTAAGAGAATGGTCTCTTGGAAACAGTCCTAACCCATCACTGGAACATTCCTACGATAAGGTTAGGTAATGACCTAATGAGACCTAATGAGACTCATCTCTAAAGTTGTGGGAGCGGTTGTTGTTAGCTGGGAGTCGCCTACAGCTATAGAGTGTTTTATGGTCCTACAGTAGCAGTATGTTTTTTAGAGCCAGGGTGAGGAATTTAATTCACCCTGTCAGCTAACACCAACCAGGAGAAAAACTGAGAAGGCAAGAGGGAGAGAAAGAGAGAGGGAGTGATTTATGTATGTGTGATCACAGAGCATGTTACTTACTGTCTTAGCAGTGAGTATTTTCACTGACACACAGTCAGGTTTTTATGCAGCAGCTCTGTCACACCATAACGCCAAAACCACTATACCAAACCACTCTACAAACCACTGACAAAGCCATGGTAAAGGAAAAGGGTATACTGCTCTCTAGTGGTTTACAACTAAAAAGCAGCTTCTCATATCAGAGCTAATCCAATGGGAAGCGCTGTTGTGCTGTAGATTGGGACTGTGGAGGAAAGGAGTTGTACAAGCATAGTTGAACACAGTCCAACCAGACCAGAGAGAGAAAGGGAGGGAAATAGGGAGTGAGAGAAAATGGGGAAAAGAAAGAAACACGGAGAGACGTTGCTACAGAGGAGAAGAAGAAAAAAGGTTGGAGGGAGAAAGGGGGAGGTGGAGGGAGCAACATTTTGCCCAGCTGCAGGTGAATGACCTAATTGTGCCCTTCTCTCCTTCTCTCTAACTCTCTCTGTCTCTTTACCTTACCTCTGTCTTCAGACTAATGATGTTGAATGAGGGTTAGAGTGTCAGTCAGAGACAACAGCAGGTATAACATAATACCTACATGACATTCTTCCTAAAGACTTCTACTTCTAAAGAGATCTGAAACAAGCCAAAACACACATTATTACACGACTCCGTTTGCAGTTTTGAAAGCTGCCAAGAAAGACCTTATGAAAGAGTGAGTGCTGTAGATACAGTAGTAATGTGAAGATAGATTTTGCAATGGAAAAACCCAGTTAACAACAGCATTCCCAGTTTTCTGTAGGTTAGGAGGATTTTCTATCAAATTCGGACCAAACATACACAGAACATGGTTGCCATGTTTGCAGAACATAATGTATTAATGTTCTACACATGTTTCATGGGAACGTTGCAGGAACATTCATGTGTCCAGATTTCTGAGGGCTAGGAGAATATTCCATCAACGTCCCACCAAACTTACCCAGAACATGGTTGCTCTGATTTGTGAACCATTGATCCATTCATAGCTCTTCTTCTGCTGACAAGGTTAGGAATACTCAGACACACTTTTAATATAAACTGTTTTCAAGTTAAATATTTGACATAGATGATTACATTGTGCATGTTCATTTATACAGTAATTATTATTCAACATGTCTTCTGGGATTTGAACTAACTTCTTGCTACATGATACTCTGATCTCCCTGCTACACTACCATGTCCATGTCAGGTGTTGGTTAATCTGACTATTCTCATCATCGATTGACTAATTTCAGCGATTTAAGGGCTTTCTGTATAGTTTTCTAATTTTGGTGGGGTATGTTATTTTGTGCAGCGGATAGCAGCCATCTTACAGGATCCGGATCAATGCTGCTATTTTGTGTCTGTTTTTTACGCTAATTTGAACTCGTATGTATCCGCTATCATTTCCTATGACCCCAAACAGCTTCTGGACATCAGAAAAGCGATCACTAGCCTCGATTTGGACGAAAATGTCACAAGGCCCTAATCCGCAGGAATCAGAAGACAAAGTGAAAGAGAGGCAGAGGAGGTGCTATCCTTACGAGACTACGCTGGCGAGCAAATAAACTGCCATTGACAGTTCTCTTTGTGATGCACACCAATATAGAACTAATAAATAATAATCATTTTTGAGGTGGTGGAAATGTGGTCATAATTCATGCTCAAGGGGAAATCCTACAGATTCCCATCTTTCAATGAGAGACTAATTTTAAATCGATCAGATAGGTGTGTTTTAAAGGACTATCATATATTGCTAAGAATGTGAGACTAGGGTGATTTCCGTAGCTGGTCTCGAATACAGGCCACCAGTAGCAATGACGAATGCCCTTACCACTGTCCCAATAAAGGATATATCTAGGACATGTGCTTATTAGGCCAGTATATGTCATGGACGTCATTCAAGGAAGACCAAGGTGCAGCGTGGTGAGCGTACATTTGCTTTTATTTAGTCAAATTTGACCAACAAAACAAGAAATAACAAAAACGACTGTGAAGCTTACAAGGGCTATAGTGCCCCTAACAAAGACAACTTCCCACAATGACCTAAGGGAAAAAGGCTGCCTAAGTATGATTCCCAATCAGAGACAACGATAGACAGCTGTCCCTGATTGAGAACCATACCCGGCCAAAACATAGAAATACAAAAACATAGAAAACAGAACATAGAATGCCCACCCAAATCACACCTTGACCAAACCAAATAGAGACATAAAAAGGCTCTCTAAGGTCAGGGCATGACAGCATAGTTAATCCCTGTCCAGAATATACCCTAACCCCTCCTCCCTAGGCACTTGAGTAGATGTATCAATCAACCAATCAATCAAATGTATTAATAAAACCCTTTTTACATCAGCAGATGTTGCAAAGTGATATACAGAAACCCAGCCTAAAACCCTTAACAGTAACCAATGCAGATGTAGAAGCACGGTGGCTAGGAAAAACTCCTTAGAAAGGCTGGAACCTAGAAAGAAACCTAGAAAGGAACCAGGCTCTGGGGGGTGGCCAGTCCTTTTCTGGCCATGCCGGGGGGAGATTCTAAGAGAACATGGCCATTAAGGCCAGATCGTTCTTCAAGATGTTCAAATGTTCATAGATGACCAGCAGGGTCAAATAATAATCACTATGGTTGTAGAAGGTGCAACAGGTCATCGCCAAGAGTAAATGTAAGTTGGCTTTTCATAGCAAAGCATTCAGAGGTTGAAAGAGAGAGAGGTGAGAATTAGAGGGAGCATACTTAAGTTCACACAGGACACCAGATAGGACAGGAGATTTACACCAGATAGGACATCGAGAATTACACCAGGTAGGACATAATGACCCTGGCCCCCCGGCACATAGCTTATTGCAGAATAGATACTGGAGGATGAAACAAGGGGGGGGCGGGGGACACTGTGACCCCATCTGACGAAATCCCCGGACAGGGCCAACCAGGCAGGATATAACCCCACCCACTTTGCCAAAGCACAGCCCCCACACCGCTAGAGGAATATCAACAGACCACCAATTTACTAACATATTGTACGTTTTGCTAATCCATAATGTATTGTACACATTTCAATTCATAACATACAGTACCATAAGAATTGTCATTTGTAACATATCATACGAAATGATTGATGGACAACCACAAATTAATTACATACCATGCAAAACTTAACATATCATATTAAATGGAGTGTCTCGGATTTGAGTACAGAATAATACGAAATGCTCTGAAACCAGATTGAGATAGCATGTTCCCTTCACTAACGGAAAACTGGACACTGAAACATTAGGGGAAAATTACAGGTGAAATTACATTTTTTTTTTATCTCTCAATAGAATTGTTAGCTGGGAATAAATCCTTATATTTTCTCCTTCTCCTCCCTCTCTCTTCCAACTCCTCTTACCAAGTCATCTTTCTTTGAACTTTGAACTTTTGCAACATTTCAAACCTTAGCAACAGAAAGACTTAATGAAAGTGTGAGTGCTGTAGATAGTAATGTGAAGGTTGATTTTGCAATGGAACAATCAATCCCTCTCTCCCTCCTCTCCTCCCTCTCTCTTCCAACTCCTCTTACCCAGTCATCTTTCTTCGAACTTTGAACTTTTGCAACATTTCAGAGCTCTCCTGGGCAGTTGATAGGGTACAAGCAAAGAAGTTAGGGAGCACCACACCCATAGACCCGGCCTGCTGTGACCTTTGAACTCCTGCAATATGGCTTACTACAGCCTAATCAGTAACAAAGAAGCACTGTGAAGTAGGGTTAAAAAGGGGCTGCCACATTTGAAATCACATGCAATAGCAACACTATATCATGATGACTCTCAAGGAATGGGCAATGTGGTGATTAAACAAATTCCTTACTATCTGAGGTAAGGTTAGGGGTTAGGTTAAGGTTAAAGGTTACATTATGGTTGGATAAATTGGATGTCTTATTAGTCAACACTTGCAACATGGCATGTCTTCCATGTCCCTGTTCAAATACTTGTATAATTCAGCATTAAGTAAGCACCAATTAGACATGACTGCACAGGCGAAAGCTATTCACCTGTCTAAGTGCAAAAGGTCTGATAAACACAAAACCCTTGTGTCTGGGTAGAAAGACAGATGGACAGTAACAACAGACTCAATTACCCCCACTCTCTCTCTCTCTCTCTCTCTCTCTCTCTCTCTCTCTCTCTCTCTCACACACACACACACACACACGCAAAGACACCCTGTTGTCACACTCCCCCTCCAGAGCCTCACTCTCATCATCATTCCTATACTCATTTACTCCTACCAACCACAGGACTCAGAGGAGCTACAACTGGCTCTGTCAATGAACAGTGACAAGGTGTTGTTCTTTGAGTTTTTCTCCTCCCTCTCTCGCCTTCCGGGAACACTAATTGGCCACATGCAGAGTAATGTGACCAATCGAATCATCCTCGGCAGAGAGCCGGAGCTGCAGATCGGAAGAGCAGAGCGTTGGGCTCAGTCCGGCTCCCACGCCGAAGAGT
Organism: Oncorhynchus gorbuscha; assembly: GCF_021184085.1. Lineage (NCBI taxonomy): Eukaryota > Metazoa > Chordata > Actinopteri > Salmoniformes > Salmonidae > Oncorhynchus > Oncorhynchus gorbuscha. Next base: position 21,983,309 of record NC_060185.1, read on the forward strand.
TCCTGGGGTGACACTATCTTTTCCTCCCTTTACCTCGGGAATACCTTGGGATTTACCCCCCATCTTCTCATCCCACGGATTTGGTGGTTTTCCCGCCCCTCGCCTCGCCTCCTGCCCGCCCTCGGATCAGCGCTCGGGTGAAAAGGGCACCATCAGAGGGGTGATCGCTGGCCCTGGTGCAACACTACAGTGAGTAACCTTAAGGACAGACAGGGAGTAAGGCGATCCCAGCCACTGAGAGGGGGTGATACGAGACTGTGTGAGAGAGAGAGAGAGAGAGAGAGAGAGAGAGAGAGAGAGAGAGAGAGAGAGAGAGAGAGACAGAGAGAGAGAGAGAGAGAGAGAGAGAGAGAGAGAGAGAGAGAGAGAGAGAGAGAGAGAGACAGAGACAGAGAGAGAGAGAGAGAGAGAGAGAGAGAGAGAGAGAGAGAGAGAGAGAGAGAGAGAGAGAGAGAGAGAGAGAGAGAGAGAAGTGAGACTGTGGTGCATCACTACAGAAAGAAACTACAAAATGTTTACTTTCAACTTTAAATTGTAAGATGGATTTTGTGCAATATCCTTGAACATTGTGCAAGAACTTGACCTGCGGAATCACCGATTTCAGCTAAACGTAACCAAGACTGTGTCTACTGTCAATAATGTACATGTAAATGAATACATAAACACAGCTTGTACCCTTAGAGACCCTAGACTGAAGAAGTCAAATAACAGGTCAACTTTTTCCAGCTAGAAGTAACAAAATGGGTGTTTCTTTTAATTTTTAACACATGTTAGATATAGGCCTAAGTAGGACAATGGCAGGTCAACTTGCACAACCTGTCCAACTCTGTTTAATAACCACAGAGAAAGCATTTACAGGATTTATCTATAAGATAACTGAGTGTCTATAACTGTTTAGCTCTGGGTGGTTAACAGGTTCTCCCCACTTGTTCTCAATGGATCTTTAAGGGGATGGGGGTAAAGCTGGACAATAGAGTGGGGAATGGAGTTTCCATCCATATGCTATTAAACAACATTCGTCAGATGCGGTAATCAATACCAGTGGAGGCTAGTGGAGGGTGAAATCGGAGGACAAGTAAAACAGCCTCTCCTTACATATACCGATACCCCTTAAACTTTGACACCTAAGACAAACACTCAATAACATGCTAGTAATATGTTATCTCCAATTAGCTTATCTGTGGGAAAATGGAAAAAACTCTCCTGCAGCCCATTTTGCAGTATCATCGTTGGCTAAACTAAGCTATAGCTTAGGGAGCTGTGTAGCCCAGCTACAATATTTCCAACCAACAGCCCCAAACTATCTCAGCAGCCACTGAGCCCCCTCATCAATCCACACTGAGAGCACACAGACAGAGTGCTGTTTGTTAACATCATCTGATAGCCGCCGCTATCCCACACATACACTGAGGAGAAAAGTGCCAGGCCCAAAAGACATGGGGGGATATGGGAGATTTGTAACCTCTGCTTGTGTGTGATTGTGTATCTATGTGATTGTATGTCTATGTCATTGTGTGTGTGTGTGTGTGTGTGTGTGTGTGTGTGTGTGTGTGTGTGTGTGTGTGTGTGTGTGTGTGTGTGTGTGTGTGTGTGTGTGTGTGTGTGTGTGTGTGTGTGTGTGTGTGTGTGTGTGTGTGTGTGTGTGTGTGTCTATGTGATTGTGTGTGTGTGTGTGTGTGTCTATGTGATTGTGTGTGTGTGTGTGTGTGTGTCTATGTGATTGTGTGTGTGTGTGTGTGTGTGTGTGTGTGTGTGTGTGTGTGTGTGTGTGTGTGTGTGTGTGTGTGTGTGTGTGTGTGTGTGTGTGTGTGTGTGTGTGTGTGTGTGTGTGTGTGTGTGTGTGTCATTGTGTGTGTGTGTGTCTATGTCATTGTGTGTGTGTGTGTGTGTGTTTGCCTCCTCTGCACGCCGTATGCCCCTCATGTGACGGCCTCTCTGATGGCCTCTCTCAAGCCGGCATCCCGCCACCTCAGGAAAATGGAGCACTTCTTACTGCGCTAACACATAGCCATGCTTACTATTACCCTATAGAATTTCTGTAATAACAGGCCCATGCTTGCCCTAGAGAGAAGTGGTAGCTAGCAGCTAGCCTCCGCAGCCTGACTTGTAGCCTGTGCCAGTGACTAGTTCTGACTGTAAAGAATCTGTCGTTGAATTAGCCAACATAAGTGCCTCAATATTCCACATTTTATGACACACAATTACAGAGGTTGAAAAGTACAAAATTGTCATACTTGACTAAAAGTATAGATACCTTAATAGAAACTAACTCAAGTAAAAGTGAAAGTCATCCAGTAAAATGCTACTTGAATAAAAGTTTTAAAGTATTTTGTTTAAAATATACTTAAGTATCAAAAGTAAATGTAGTTGCTAAAATATACTTAAGTGTATCAAAGTTAAAGTAAAAGTATAAATCACTTAAAATTCCTTATATTAAGCAAAGTAGACTGCACCATTTTCTTGTTTTTAAAATGTATGAACAGCCAGGGGCACACTCCCACACATTATTTACAAAAGATGCATTTGTGTTTAGTGAGTCCGCCAGGCCAGAGGCCACGTGTTCTCTTGATAAGTGCTTGAATCTGACCATTTTCCTGTCCCGTTAAGCATTCAAAATGTAACAAGTACTTTTGGTTGTCATTGAAAATGTATGAAGTATAAAGTGCAATATTTTCTTCAGGAATGTAGTGAAGTAAAAGTAAAAGTAGTCAAAAATATAAATAGTAAAGTACAGATACCCCCAAAAACTACTTAAGTAGCACTTTAAAGAATTTTCACTTTAGTACTTTACACCACTGCACAATTATAATGTTGATGATAAAAATCCCTTACTCCAGCGAGGCTCCCACGACATTTAGCAACAATTGAATATTTTGTAACTGTCCTGATGTGTAGTCAAGGCTCAGGGCTAGTTTTTACTACCAAGTGTAATTTTATCCCTTACCCAGAAAAACAGAAAAACGATAACACAATTTTACCGTGTGAACTGTACAGATATTGTACAGCTTTCGACATGTACATTATTTAAGTGTTTTTGTATCAAAGGAACAGCTTTGTTATCTCTATATTCCATCTATACTTACAGACAGTGCAGGGTTCACAGTTTACAGGCTAAAGTTACACACAGAACAATCCCTTTAAGTCCCTCTGGTCCATGATGTGAGTAAGATACAGCACTTAAAAAACATTTTGTAAAATATATGTGCAATGTTTTCTCAGCTCGTCTCTTACAGCTAGCTATATATACACAATGCAATCAAGGGACTTCATAAAAAGCACATTTAATCTCATATAAACCTCAAACATCATCATACTCTATTCTTGGTGAACCTTGTTCGAGTTCTGACAGAAAAATCATACCATATAGGCTACAGTCAGTACATGAGGAGGGTGTATATTATTTGTCCATGTGATCATCCATAAAGCATACTAACATGTTGCTGAACAAGACTAGAGAACAGAAGGGAGAGTGAAGTCCCAGTCTGGTACTGTAGTGATTGTTACTGAGTCTGTTCCTCCAAGATTAAACTCACCACATTCCTGCTCTGCATGTCGCTGTGTTCCACTGACAGATACCCCACTGAGTACTTCTCTAATCACCTGCAACAACATTCTAGACGTTTCTGGATGTTTCTGTCTCTCTGTCTGTCCCCCTATGTACATAACTAACTGCATAACAGTGTCAAAGTGGAATTGTAAAGTCAAAGTTGTCCATGTTTATAAAGTTGTTATAAATGGTCTTCTATGATTCTTGGCATAATTATGCTTGTTTCCAGATACCTTTATCCTGACCTGCCCACTTGCCTGCCCTCAACCCCTCACCTCCCTGTAACCATGACAACCAAAATGACCAACGACCTGGACGGGAACAAGGTCTCCTCCTCCCCTCTCCTGTTGTCCACATCATCCCCATCCTACCTGTCTTGCCAGCGTCTGGTGACCAAGGACGGTCACTGTGCCCTGCGGTCCTCCCCTCCCTCTCCTGGCCTGTGGCCCTCCTGGGCGTCTGCCTCTGCCTGGCTGCTAGCTCTACAGGTAAAATAAATGAGTTGACGCACACCCTAAATAGTTGAAGAGGTGCTGCTGACTAAATGGAAAAGTAAACTTAAAATCAAAAGTTACACACAGACACTCTATGCGCCTGATTCGCAGACATATATTAAGACTAGTCCTGGATTTAAACTCTCAATTGAGAATATCCAATGAACTTGATTATTAGACCAGGATCAGGCTTAATCTCTGTCTGGGAAACCAGCAATAATTGAATGGGTAAATATACCCGGACTCGTCCCTGCAGGACCTGTGGGGGGCAGTGGTGTGCCTGCGCTGGCGCTGGGTCCTCTTGGCCTTCTGCACCTCCTTTGTGGCCCACTGGCTGCTGTTCGCCTGCCTGTGGTACCTACTGGCCCACTTCAATGGAGACCTGGCGGTGGAGGACCACGACGCTCCTCCAGAGGGTCACGTAGTGTGTGTCAAACACATCACCAGCTTCACTGCAGCCTTCTCTTTCTCCCTGGAGACCCAGCTGACCATAGGGTACGGCACCATGTTCCCCAGTGGGGACTGTCCCAGCGCTATAGCCCTGCTGGCGGTTCAGATGCTGCTGGGGCTCATGCTGGAAGCCTTCATCACAGGTACGTTCTAATGGAGAGGATCCCTTCTCTTTCTCACTTTCTCAGTTTGTTGTTGTACCTTTCAATGCTGAGGGAACAGCTGTTTGATCTTCATCTTCGTTATTTTACTTTCTTGTTTATATTCGGTCTTTGTTTCAATGGGTTTCTTGAGATTTAAAAAAATAGAACATACCTCATTCTAAGGAAAATGACTGATATGTAAATCTTCACTCTCTCTCTTACCCATCCCCGCCCTTCAGGTGCGTTTGTGGCTAAGATCGCCCGTCCCCAGAAGCGTGCGGGGGCCATCCAGTTCAGCCCCCAGGCGGTGGTAGGTCAGCACCAGGGCCAGCCCTGCCTCATGTTCCGGGCTACCAACCTTCTGCGCCGCCCCCTGGTGGATGTGGAGGTCAGTGCCGTCCTGTACGAAGAGAGAGATGACCAGGTCCTGCACCAGACCAACCTGGACTTCCAGCTGGACCGGCTGGGCCCCCGCCCCTGCCCCTTCTTCATCTTCCCCCTCACCTTCTACCACATCCTGGACCGCCACAGCCCCCTTTACCCAGCCCTGCGTGAGGGCAGCACCAGCCACTTTGAGCTAGTGGTGTTTCTCTCCGCCTCACAGGAGGGCACGGGCGACGCCTGCCAGAAAAGAACGTCCTATCTGCGCCAGGAGATCCAGTTTGAGCGGCGCTTCGTGCCCGCCATGGGGCTGGACAAGCATGGCAGGTACCAGGTGAGCAGTCAACACTTTGGCATGGCCCACTGCAAGGAGCCGCTGGACAAGGAGTGTGTGGTGCAGATCAACGGGGACGGGAGTGACAGGATGGAGTAAGGGGGGAAAGGAGTAGGGTGGAAGGGAAAGAGGGGTAGGAGAAAGAGGGAGAAAGAAGCGTGGGGGGAGGGGGAGAAGGAAGCGTGGGAGAAGGGAAAGAAGGGGAAGAGGGGAAGAGCTGAGAGGAGTAAGGGACAGAGACAACTTGGGATGGATGGGTTCCAGGGTTTACAATGTGTGTGTGTGTGTGTGTGTGTGTGTGTGTGTGTGTGTGTGTGTGTGTGTGTGTGTGTGTGTGTGTGTGTGTGTGTGTGTGTGTGTGTGTGTGTGTGTGTGTGTGTGTGTGTGTGAGGGAGGGAGGGTAGCAACATGGGGATAAAGATAGGGGCAGAAAGGGAGAGTTAGGGACATTATGGGAGGGACAGGTTTCTATGGCTCTGCTACCTGGTATCAGCTACCTACTTTTTACAGTCCCATAGCTCTTCAAACATTCAACCTCCAGCTGCGTACCTCTAGCACCAAGGTCAGCGCACTCTCAAATGTTGTTTTTTGCCATCATTGTAAGCCTACCACATACGATACATGTATTAAACATAAGAATGAGTGTGTTTTTGTCACAACCCTGCTCGTGGGAAGTGACAAAGAGCTCTTATATGACCAGGGCACAAATAATAATATAATGATAATCAATAATTTACTTTTTGCTTACATATAAAACCCTATTTGTTCATAGAAAATTGTGAATAACTCACCACAGGTTAATGAGAAGGGTGTGCTTGAAATTCATGCACATAACTCTTCAATGTTGGGTTGTATTGGAGAGAGTCTCCGTCTTAAATAATTTCCCGCACACAGTCTGTGCCTGTATTTAGTTTTCATGCTAGTGAGGGCTGAGAATTCGCGATTTACCAAGGTATGCGATTTACCAAGGCAAGAAATTCTGACCGCAGCCCTATCCAGAAATCTGGCAGTGGCTTCTGATTAAATTACATTTTCACAGAACGGTTTGTTGCAATTTCGGTGAGGCTCTCTTGTTCAGAAAACGGTAAGTGGACTGGAGGGACAACGAATCCAGTTGTTTATGTCGTCCGTTTCGGGAAAGTACCTGCGTAATTGCACATCCAGCTCATTCAGGTGCTTCGCTATATCACTTTTGACATTGTCCGTAAGCTTGAGTTAATTTGCACACAAAAAATCATGCAATCGATGGAAAGACCTGTGTGTTGTCCTTGTTAATGCAGACAGAAAACTTCTTGATTTTGTCCCGCACATTGATTATAGTTGTGGAGAGTCCCTGTAATCCTAGATTCAGATCATTCAGGTGAGAAACAACATCACCCAGATAGGCCAGTAGTGTGAGAAACTCAGCATCATACAAGCGGTCAGACAAGTGAAAATTATGGTCAGTAAAGAAAACTTTAAGCTCGTCTCTCAATTAAAAAAAACTTGTCAATACTTTGCTCCTTGATAAACAGTGCACTTCTGTATGTTGTAAAAGCGTCACATGGTCGCTGCCCATATCATTGCATAATGCAGAAAATACATGAGAGTTCAGAGGCCTTGCTTTTTAGTTTTAGTGTCTAAAACGTCTTTCAAGCTATCAGGCATTCACTTGGCAGCAAAAGCCTCTCGGTGGATGCTGCAGTGTACCCAAGTGGCGTCGGGAGTAACTGCTTGCAGGTGCGTTACCACTCCACTATGTCTCCCTGTCATGGCTAATGCGCCATCAGTACAGATACCAACACATCTTGACCACCAAAGTCCATTTGATGTCACAAACCTGTCCAGTACTTTAAAAATATCCTCTCATGTTGTCCTGGTTTCCAGTGGTTTACAGAAGAGGATGTCTTCCTTAATTGACCCCCCATAAACGTAACGGAGATATACCAGGAGCTGTGCCAGGCCCGCTACGTCTGTTGACTCATCCAGCTGTAACGCATATAATTCACTGGCTTGTATGCGAAGCAGTAATTGTTTCAAAACATCTCCTGCCATGTCACTGATGCGTCGTGAAACAGTGTTGTTTGATGAAGTCATTGTCTGTGTAGTTTTTGTTGGCCTTTTCCTCAGCATTGTCCCAGCCATATCCGCGGCAGCAGGAAGAATGAATTCCTCCACAATAGTATGGGGCTTGCCTGTCCTAGCCACTCGGTAGCTCACCCTATAAGACGCTTCTAGCCCTTCTTATTAATGGTATCTGTTGCTTCTATACATGTCTTACTACTCGAAAGTCGTCTTTATTCTTGCTCAAAAAACTTCTGTGGCTTATTTTTCAAATGATCATGTTTCGTTTCTAAATGCCTGCCCAAGAGTGAAGGTTTCTCGTGAGAGAGTAACGGTTGACGTGATTGGATGTTAATTATTTGACTAGGCTACCTGTATTTGACATTGTGTTGTTATTTCGCTGAACACTAGATGGTTTCATTTTATTTTTGGCAGAGAAACGAGGATACTCAGGAGAGAAAAAAACTCACCCAAATGTATAGCCCCGTTGGAAAATATAAATGTAGTGGGAATCACATTTTTATTTGGCGTACACCTGACGGCATTGCAAGTACCCCAGTTTGGACATATCTGGTCTAGTGGAATAAAGAACACAAGATTGTAGAACATGTTCTAGCTACCTGAGAACTCTAGAACCAACAGTTACATTCACTGCCATGAAGGATGATATTCCACGATCAATAACACTACGCTGCTATGGAATACACTCTGGCTGCATTTACACAGGCAGCCCAAATCAGATATTCTGTCCAATTATTGGCAAGAGAGATTTTCCTGGTAATCTGTGTAAACGCAGCCTCTGTAATGTAGATCATCCCACTTTGAAACTCAATGTCTTCAATCATTTTAAACTGAGGTATCACGCGTTAGAAGATATCAGTTGATTTAACTGCAACATTGATTAGATTACTGCCTTAAATGTTTATGAGAAATCTTCACTGAAATCAGTGTGTGTCTATTTACGCCAAATATTAGTCAAAGATGAAATGTAATACTATGTTATACATTGATTACACATGTTGAATATGTAAAATGCTATGGCTTTAGATTGAGCACTTTAGTGATAGGCGAAACATTTGGAGAAAGATGTAAGTAGATCATCTTTATATTTTCCCTTTGAATTTATGTAAAGACAAAAATCACTATTACATCATGCATTTGAGTCAACAGCAATAAACAAATATTAAAGAGTAAATGGAAATAATGTTATGGAAAGAAAGAGAGATGAAATCTTATTGTATCATAATACATGTTCCAATGGCTTGTACAGTGTACATTACATGTAATAAAATCATATTTTCTGAACAATTCAAATGGAGAAACAATACTTGTTCATACTTTCACTATACTTCATTTCACAGAATCTCTCACGATACCCAATGTTTTACTAAATAACATAATATTCTATACATGTTGAATGTGGATGACAATTGGCTACAAAATGTAATCTTGTATGGCGATGAGGGTATTACAGCTGGGTGTGTATGTTACTATGTCAAGTCAGCCTCGCTACCATGCTGCCCCCTGTCTTTCCTCACCGGTACTGTGCAACAGCTGTTGGAAACTTATCAGAGCAGCAAACTATATGACATCACTAGAATACACACATTATTGAGAAAGCAGACAGAATGTGATTACCATTGTTTTATTTATGGAAAAATACAATACATCCATTTCCTTTTCATTTCAGAACACATAAGACAACATATTGCTACAGTGTTACATGATGGTATGTTTCTAGAAATTAAACAAACATGGTCAATATTCAATATAATAGTACAATCTGCCAAAAGTAAAAACGTAGATTCACAGAGTGATTTTGAAAATGTTTCAACAGAAAAAAATGTTGAGAAACTGTTTTTGACACAGGTATTGTAATATTCCTTTGCCTTCTACACATACATTGGTCAATACATTTCTCCACAAAACCTTTTCAATATGGAACATCAAACTATTAAATGACTGATGGCAAATAGAACCATCTATTTCCTTAAAATAGGCATGACCTCACTGTTTGACATGTGAGAATATTGTGTATAATAGCTAATACAATCATATTCATTAGAACAATAATAACAACAATCAATCATAATAGCCATAACATAACAATAACCGTATTAGTAATCTCTTGCATTATTCAATAAAATACTCTTATTTGTGTATTCAGGGAGGCTGTGGAACTACTTTAAAACCTCCCTTTCAGTGCATGTAAGTCTGCGTGTGATCATGGACGTTTTAGTGTGTGTGTGTGTTTTAGTGTGTCTACTGTGTTAAGAGCAGAAGGCAGACTGCAGCTCTTTGAAAGCAGCCTGTCTCCGTTTCCTATCTAGCTCCTGTCTCTTCCGTTCCTCCTGCTCCTCTCGGATCTCAGCCTCAAACTTACTGCCCACCTTCAGAGCCTGCACCTGCACCATACAACACAATTAGATCTACAGTACAGCCAGGATTATATAACACCACTCTAAATCTGTACCTGAAACATTGGATGATGTAACAGACTCAACAACAGCACAGAACACACACACACTGTCACCGTATTTCTCTGTCTACCACTAGAGGTTGGATGTGGCATAAGACATGCTGATGTAGAATCCTGCTATGATGGGAAAGATGAGGAATAAATCAGGCCAGCTGATGTACGTCAGTTCTTAAAATAGCTGAGTGCTATACATCTGGGACACATGTCACACACCCTTCCCTTGCCCAAGAAACATGGTTTGTCATGGGCATTGATTCTATAACATTGACACATAAACCAACCTTTTCTCACACATACATACCCTACCGTTTAAAAGTTTGGGATCACTTCAATGTCCTTGTTTTCCATGAAAACATACATGAAATGAGTTGCAAAAAATGAATAGGAAATATAGTCAAGACGTTGACAAGGATATAAATAATGATTTTTAATTGAAATAATAATTGTGTCCTTCAAACTTTGCTTTCCTCAAAGAATCCTCCATTTGCATCAATTACAGCCTTGCAGACCTTTGTTATTCTAGTTGTCAATTTGTTGAGGTAATCTGAAGAGTTTTCACCTCATGCTTCCTGTAGCACCTCCCACAAGTTGGATTGGCTTGATGGGAACTTCTTACATACCATACGGTCAAGCTGCTCCCACAACAGCTCAACACGGTTGAGATCCAGTGACTGTGCTGGCCACTCCATTATAGACAGAATACCAGCTGACTGCTTCTTCACTAAATAGTTATTGCATAGTTTGGATCTGTGCTTTGGGTCATTGTCCTGTTGTAGGAGGATATTAGCTCCAATTAAGCGCCGTCCACAGGGTATGGCATGAAATTGCAAAATGGGGCGACAGCCTTCCCTCTTCAAGATCCCTTTTACCCTGTACAAATCTCCACATTTATCACCACCAAAGCACCCCCAGACCATCACATTGCCTCCACCATGCTTGACAGACGGCATCAACACTCCTCCAGCATCTTTTCATTTTTTTCTGCATCTCACGAATGTTCTTCTTTGTGATCCGAATACCTCAAACTTAGATTAGTCTGTCCATAACACTTTTTTCCAATCTTCCTCTGTCCAGTGTTTGTGTTCTTTTGTTTAATCTTTTATTTTTATTGGCCAGTCTGAGATATGGCTTTTCTTTGCAACTCTGCCTAGAAGGCCAGCATTCCGGAGTCACCTCTTCACTGTTGATGTTGAGACTGGAGTTTTGCGGGTACTATTTAATGAAGCTGCCAGTTGAGGACTTGTGATGTGTCTGTTTCTCAAACTTGACACTCTAATGTACTTGCTCAGTTGTGCACCGGGGCCTCCCACTTCTCTTTCTATTCTGGCTATCGCCAGTTTGCACTGCTCTGTGAAGGGAGCAGTACACAGTGTTGTACCAGATCTTCAGTTTCTTGGCAAAATCTCGCATTGAATAGCCTTCATTTCTCAGAACAAGAATAGACTGACTAGTTTCAGAAGAAAGGTCTTTGTTTCTGGCCATTTTGAGCCTGTAATCAAACCCACAAATGCTGATGCTCCAGATACTCAACTAGTCTAAAGAAGGCCAGTTGTATTGCTTCTTTAATCAGGACAACAGTTTTGAGCTGTGCTAAGATAATTGCAAAAGGGTTTTCTAATGATCAATTATCCTTTTAAAATGATCAACTTGGATTAGCTAACACAACGTGCCATTGGAACACAGGAATGGTAGTTACTGATAATTGGTCTCTGTACACCTATGTGTATATATCTCATTAAACATCAGGCATATCCAGCTACAAAAGTCATTTACAATATTAACAATGTCTCACTGTATTTCTGATCAATTTTATGTTATTTTAATGGACAAAAAAAAATAGATTATTTCAAAAACAAGGACATTTCTAAGTGACCCCAACGGTAGTGTACATATCTACATACAGTACCAGTCAAAAGGTTGGACACACCTACTCATTTAATGGATTTATTTATGTTTACTATTTTCTACATTATAGAATAATAGTGAAGACATCAAAACTATGAAATAACACATATGGTATCATGTAGTAACCCAAAAAGTTTTAAACAAAATATATTTTATATTTGAGATTCTTCAAAGTAGCCACCTTGCCTTGATGAAAGCTTTGCAAACTCTTGGAATTATCTCAACCAGATTAATGAGGTAGTCACCTGAAATGCATTTCAATTCAAATGTGTGCTTTGTTAAAAGTTCATTTGTGGAATTTCTTTCCTTCTAATGCATTTCAGCCAATCAGCTGTGTTGTGACAAGGTAGGTGTAGTATACAGAAGATAGCCGTATTTGGTAAAAGACCAAGTCCATATTATGGCAAGAACAGCTCAAAAAAGCAAAGAGAAATGACAGTCCATCATTACTTTACAACATGGTCAGCCAATTCAGAACATTTCAAGAACTTTGAACGTTTCTTCAAGTGCAGTCGCAAAAACCATCAAGCGCTACGATGAAACTCCCTCTCATGAGGACCGCCACAGGAAAGAAAGACCCAGAGTTACCTCTGCTGCAGAGGATAGGTTCATTAGAGTTACCAGCCTCACAAATTGCAGCCCAAGTAAAAGGCTTCACGGAGTTCAAGTAACAGACAGATCTCAACGTCAACTTGTTCAGTGGAGAATCAGGCCTTCATGGTCAAATTGCTGCAAAGAACCCACTACTAAAGGACACCAATAAGAAGAAGAGACTTGCTTGGAAATCTGTCCTTTGGTCTGATGAATCCAAATTTGATATTTCTGGTTTCAAACACCTTGTCTTTGTGAGACGCAGAGTAGGTGAACAGATGATCTCTGCATGTGTGATTCCCACCATGAAGCATGGAGGAGGTGTGATGGTGCTTTGCAGGTGCTTTGCAGGTGATACAGTCTGTGATGTATTTAGAATTCAAGGCACACTTAACCAGCATGGCTACCACAGCATTCTGCAGCGATACGCCATCCCATCTCATTTGTTTTTCAACATGACAATGACCCAACACACCTCCAGGCTGTGTAAGGGCTATTTGACCAAGGTGAGTGATGGACTGCAGCATCAGATGACCTGGCCTTCACAACCTGACCTCAACCCAATTGAGATTGTTTGGGATGAGTTGGACCGCGGAGTGAAGGAAAAGCAGCCAACAAATCCTCTGCATATGTGGGAACTCCATCATATGCTGGAAAAGAATGTTGGAAAAGCATTCTTCATGAAGCTGGTTGAAAGAATGCCAAGAGTGTGCAAAACTTTCATCAAGGCAAAGCGTGGCTACTTTGAAGAATCTAAAATCTAAAATCTATTTTTATTTGTTTAACACTTTTTTGTTTTTGGTTACTAAATTATTCCATATGTGTTTTTTCATCGTGTTGAAGCCTTCACTATTATAATACAATGTAGAAAATAGTAAAAAAATAAAGAAAAACCCTTAAATAAGTAGGTGTCCAAACTTTTGACTGGTAACTGTACACACACACACACACACACTAGAGGTCGGCCGATTAATCAGAATGGCCGATTAATTGGGGCCGATTTCAAGTGTTCATAATAATCGTAAATCGGTATTTTTTGGGCGCCGATTTTGCCAAATCTTTTTTTGAATATACCTTTATTTAACTAGGCAAGTCAGTTAACACATTCTTATTTTCAATGACGGCCTAGGAACGGTGGGTTAACTGCTGTTCAGGGACATAACGAAAGATTTTCACCTTGTCAGCTCGGGGGATCCAACCTTGCAAACCTACAATTACTAATGCAATGCTCTAACCACCTGCCTCTCATTGCACTCAACGAGGAGCCTGCCTGTTACGTGAATGCAGTAGAAGCCAAGGTAAGTTGCTAGCTAGCATTAAACTTATCTTATAAAAAAACAATCAATCAATCATAATTACTAGTTATAACTATACATGGTTGATGATATTACTTGTTTATCTAGTGTGTCCCGCGTTGAATATAATCGATGCAACGCTGGGGGATGATTTAACAAAAGCGCATTTGCGAAAAGATCACAATCGTTGGACGACTGTACCTAACCATAAACACCAATGCCTTTCTTAAAATCAATACACAGAAGTATATATTTTTCAACCTGTATATTTAGCTTCAAGAAATCCAGGTTAGCAGGCAATATTAACCAGGTGAAATTGTGTCATTTCTCTTGCATTCATTGCACGCAGAGTCAGGGTATATGCAACAGTTTGCGAACAAATTTGCCATATTTTTACGTAATTATGACATAACATTGAAGGTTGTGCAATGTAACAAGAATATTTCAACTTGGGGATGCCACCCATTAGATAAAATACCGAACGGTTCCGTATTTCACTGAAATAATAAACGTTTTGTTTTCGAAATGATAGTTTCCAGATTCTACCATATTAATGACCAAAGGCTCGTATTTCTGTGTGTTATTATGTTATAATTAAGTCTATGATTTGATAGAGCAGTCTGACTGAGCGATGGTAGGCAGCAGCAGGCTCGTAAGCATTCATTCAAACAGCACGTTTGTGCGTTTTGCCAGCAGCTTTTCGCAAGCACAGCACTGTTTATGACTTCAAGCCTATCAGCCTAATGGCTGGTGTAACCGATGTGAAATGGCTAGCTAGTTAGCTGGTGTGTGTGCTAATAGCGTTTCAAACGTCACTCACTCTGAGACTTGGAGTAGTTATTCCCCTTGCTCCGCAAGGGCTGCGGCTTTTGTGGAGCGATGGGTAACGCTGCTTCGAGTGTGGCTGTTGTCGATGTGTTCCTGGTTCGAGCCCAGGTAGGGGCGAGGAGAGGGACGGAAGCTATACTGTTACACTGGCAATACTATAGTGCCTATAAGAACATAGAACATCCAATAGTCAAATACTATATTAACAACAACCTAAAATCTCTTACCTTGGAATATTGAAGTCTCATGTTAAAAGGAACCACCAATTTTCATATGTTCTCATGTTCTGAGCAAGGAACTCAAACTGTTTTACATGGCACATATTGCACTTTTACTTCTCCAACACTTTGTTTTTGCATTATTTAAACCAAATTGAACATGTTTCATTATTTATTTGAGGCTAAATTGATTTTTATTGATGTATTGTATTAAGTTAAAATAAGTGTTCATTCAGTATTGTTGTAATTGTCATTATTACAAATACATTTTAAAAACTCGTCTGATTAATCGGCAGCGGCTGTTTTGGTCCTCTAATAATCGGTATCGGTATCGGCGTTGAAAAATCAAAATCGGTCGACCTCTAGCACACGCACACCACACACACACACACACACACACTCTCTCTATCTCTCTCTCTCTCTCTCTCTCTCCTCTTCCTCCATCCCAGTCCTACCTTAGCCTCGAAAAAGGCCCGTGCCCCCATGACTCCCTCTGTGGAGACGTCTATCTCAGACAGTCTGGCCAGAGCCATCAGACCACTCTCCTCCAGCAGCTCGCCTGCAGCTGCTCGCCTGAAGATCAGCAGGAACTGGAGGAGAAAGCAAAACATCAAGGTGGGTAAGAGAGGCTCAGGCAGAACTATACATATCTATACTTTTTGGGTCAGTAGATTGTAAAATATATACATAGACACAGAGTTGTATTACAGTGCACTGCACTGCACATTGTGAAATAAACAGAATATGTTATTGTAGGTCATTTTTTGCTCTAAAATGACTTTTTTTGTCAAATATAGGGTCCTACATTTAATGTACTGCCACAACAATTGTGTTTCATAGCTTGCAATCCCTACAAAGCTTCACTTAAGTGATCATGCCCAAGAAGCACGTGTTTGGAGGATATATTGGCACGGGTGTTCGTCCGGTAAACTGTGCCAAAATATCCTCCAAACACCGGCCATTGAGGGCATTATCACTGTTGTACAACGGGTTACCAACATATTCAAATAACGAAGGACATATTTTGATTAAAAAGTTATTTTTATGAATTTTTTCATACTATTTCATCCTTCCACAAGTTATAGTCCCGACACAAATCTAGTGTTGCTGCCCAAACTGGGTGGTCGTTCGTTCTATTGGTCCGGTTGTTAGAGACGCGACCCAGACGTTCAGTCTTTTTTTTCTGTATCCGTGGACGCGAGCGACCCAGTCGTTTGTTCTAAATGTAGCTTTGCAATACTGGCTGGCAATTTTAGCCAACTACGGCTAACTAACAGTTAACTGCACTTCAACTACGGCTAACTGCACTTCAAAAAGTGCAGCCAGAATAACAGCAGCTGCAGTAGCTGCATTTGCATTTGTTTAAGCTGCTTTCTAGAGACATTTATTTGGAAACATCCATAACAATGAGATAATGAGGCACGATTTCGCCTGGCATAGAAAATGTGCTCTCTCGTCAGTACACTGTTGTTCAGAGGAGCTAGCCAACAACACAGCTAACACAACTGGAGCTGGAAAGATTGCGAATTAGCTGCACTTCGTTTCGTTTTACCTTTTATTATTATTTATATTCTCCCCAATTTCGATACAAATCGAGTAATGCGTCCTCCAAAACATGACACACCTGACTGCACTTCTTTAACATCCGCCCGTTTAATCCCGAAGCCAGCCGCACCAATGTGTTCAGAGGAAACACCATTCAACTGACGACGAGTGATAACTTCTAATCAAATAATTTACAAGTGATAACTGTTCCTTCTAATATCATAACATCATGTAGAAGTGATAACGGTTCCTTCTAATATCATAACATCATGTAGAAGTGATAACTGTTCCTTCTAATATCATAACATCATGTAGAAGTGATAACTGTTCCTTCTAATATCATAACATCATTTTGATGTGATAACTGTCCCTTCTAATATCATAACATCATGTAGAAGTGATAACTGTTCCTTCTAATACTTGTGTCATAAAATCATATAGACATTAGTGTCGGAACTGTCCTCCTAGGAAAAGTACTTTCCGTGTGTGAACTTGGTGTAGCAACCTGATATCAATCAATCAAATGTATTTTAGAAAGTTGTTTTTACATCAGCAGTTGTCACAGAGTACCATACTGATACCCAGCCTCAAACCACAAAGAGCAAGCAATGCAGATGTAGAAGCAGAGTGGCTAGGAAAACCTCTAGAGATGAACCAGGCTCTGAGGGGTGATAGAATTCCCCATCTAGCTGGCCCCATCTAGCCTGACCACCAGTGGTCCTAGGGGAACTGTGCTGTGTAATGGGATATGTCTGTGTGGAACTCCAATCAAGAGAATGAGAGGCAGAGAGAAGCAAGGAGTGGTCGAGTCAACGCCCCAGAGCTGAAACACAACATAGTCTTTGTATATCTCTGTTCACCTGTATCACCTGTTTAACCCTGTGAGTGAACACCAACTGTAAGTTGCTCTGGATAAGAGTGTCTGCTAAATGACTAAAATGTCAAATGTAAATGAGTGTGTGAGAGAGAGGGAAAGAGGGGGAGAAGGGGAGATAGAGGGGGTAGGAAAGATAAGGAGAGAGAGGGAGGGAGAAGTGAGAGGGAGGGGGTAGGAAAGAGATTGAGGGAGACGGGGAGTGGGAGGGAGAGGGTAGGAAAGAGAAGGAGGGAGACGGGGAGTGGGAGTGGGAGGGAGAGGGAGAAGGTAGGAAAGAGAAGGAGGGAGACTGAGGGAGTGGTTGGGAGAAGGAAGAGGGAGGGGGTAGGAAAGAGAAGGAGGGAGACAGGGAGAGTGGGAGGAAGAAGAGAGAGGGAAGGGGTAGAAAAGAGGAGAGCCCTAGGACAGCAACAGCAACACAATTAGACCCAACCAAGTCATGAGAAAACAAAAAGATAATTACTTGAAACATTGGAAGGAATTTACCAAACAACAGAGCAAACTAGAATGCTATTTGGCCCTAAACAGAGGGTACACAGTGGCAGAATACCTGACCACTGTGACTGACCCACAATTAAGGAAAGTTTTGACTATGTACAGACTCAGTGAGCACAGTCTTGCTATTAAGAGACCCCCCATACACACAGAGTGATATGGAGACACAGCCTTTTACAGACAGTCCTGAGAGCAGTGCAGTGCCTTCAGAAAGTATTCATACCTCTTGACTTATTACACATTTGGTTGTTACAGCCTGAATTCAAAATTGCGAGAAAATCCCCAATAATAATGTCACCCACCTACCCACAATACCCCATAATGATAACGTTTAATGTTTACACATTTATTAAAAATGAAATTCTGAAATTTACATAAGTATTCACACCCCTGTCTTGCCATAGATTTTAGTAAAAACTTTAACTTGGCCACTCAGGAACATTCATGGTCTTATTGGTAAGCAACTCCAGTGTCGATTTGGCATTGTGTTTTAGGTTATTGTCCTGCTGAAAGGTGAATTCCTCTCCCAGTGTCTGGTGGAAAACAGACTGAACCAGGTGTCCTCTAGGATTTTGCCTGTGCTTAGCTCCATTCCGTAAATTATCCTAAATTATCCTGAAAAACTCCCTTGTCCTTAAAGATTACAAGCATACCCATAACATGACCCAGCCACCACTATGCTTGAAAATATGGAGAGTGGTACTCAGTAATGTGTTGTATTGGATTTGCCACAAACATAACACTTCATGTTCAGGACAAAAAGTTAATTGCTTTGCCACATGTTTTGCAGTATTAATTTAGTGCCTTGTTTCAAAGAGGATGCATGTATTGAAATATTTGTATTCTGTACAGGCTTCCTTCTTTTCACTCTGTCAATTAGGTTAGTATTGTGGAGTAACTACAATGCTGTTGATCCATCCTCAGTTTTCTCCTTTCTCCTATCAACTCTGTAACTGTTTTAAAGTCCCCATTGGCATCATGGTGAAATCTCTGAGAGGTTTCCTTCCTCTCCGGCTACTGAGTTTGGAAGGACACCTGTATTTTTGTAGTGACTGGGTGTATTGATACACCATCCAAAGTGCATTAAAAATGTTACATGTTCAAAGGGATATTCAATGTCTGTTGTTTTATTTTGAATCATCTGCCAATAGGGGCACTTCTTTGCGAAGCATTAGAAAACCTCCCTGGTCTTTGTGTTTGAATCTGTGTTTGAAATTCATTGTTCGACTGAGGGACCTTACAGATAATGTTTGGGGTGCATTAATGTAATTTAAAAAATCATGTCTAACATTAGTATTGCACACAGGGTGAGTCCATGCAACTTATTATGTGACTTGTTAAACACATTTACACTCCTGAACGTATTTAGACTTGCCATAACAAAGGGGTTGAAAACTTATTAACTCAAGACATTTCAGCTTTTCCTTTTTGAATTAATTAGCAAAAATTCTAAACATAAAAATAACATGTTTCTACTTTGACATTATGGGGTATTGTGTGTAGGCCAATGACAATGAAAATATCAATTGAATCCATTTTAAATTCAGATTGTAACACAACAAAATGTTGGAAAGTCAAGTGTGAATACTTTCTGAAGGCACTATATGTTTTACTGCAGTTAAAAAATACACACTGTAATTAACAGGCCTCTATGAGGCACACACACACACACACACACACACACACACACACACACACACACACACACACACACACACACACACACACACACACACACACACACACACACACACACACACACACACACACACACACACACACACACACAGGGAAATTGACATGGAAGTAGACAATACAGTACACACACCTCTCTGTAGCTCAGCTTGCCGTCGAAGTCCTCATCCACCTCTTTGATCATATTCTTGAGGCCCAGGTGGGTCTGAGGAGCTCCCAGCTTCTCCATCATCATCTTCAGCTCCATCAGGTCTATGAAGCTGTCCTTACCACTGTCAAACCTACAGAGAGAAGAGGGTTGATCCATGAACTTACATTATAACAGCACAACTCTATGAAGCCTTCCTTACCCCTGTCAAACCTACATACACTATACTGTATATACACAATTATGTGGACACCCCTTCAAATTAGTGGCTATTTAAGCCACACCCGTTACTGACAGGTGTATAAAATAGAGCACACAGCCATGCGATCTCCATAGACAAACATTGGCAGTAGAATGGCCTTACTGAAGAGCTCAGTGAATTTCAACGTGGCACCGTCATAGGATGCCACCTTTCCAACAAGTCGTCAGTTCGTCAAATTTCTGCCCTGCTAGAGTTGCCCTGGTCAACCGTAGGTGCTGTTATTGTGAAGTGGAAACGTCTAGGCCACTCAAGCTCACCGAATGGGACCGCAGAGTGTTGAAGTGTGTAGTGCATAAAAATCATCTGTCCTCAGTTGCAACACTCAATTTCGAGTTCTAAACTGGCTCTGGAAGCAACGTCAGCACAAGAACTGTTTGTCGGGAGGTTCATTAAATGGGTTTTCAAGGCTGAGCATCCGCACACAATCCTAAGATCACCATGCACAATGCCAAGTGTTGGCTGGAGTAATATGAAATACATTTTCTGGAGTGATGAATCAGCTTCACCATCTGGCAGTCCGACGCACAAATGTGGGTTTGGCGGCTGCCAGGAGAACGCTACCTGCCCAAATGCATAGTGCCAATTGTAAAGTTTGGTGGAGGAGGAATAATGGTCTGGGGCTGTTTTTTATGGTTCGGGTTAGGCCCCTTAGTTCCAGTGAAGGGAAATCTTAACGCTAAAGCAGTTATTAACATTCCAGACACAAGCATTTCGCTACACCTGCAATAACATCTGCTAGACACGTGTATGTGACCAATACAACTTGATTTGATTTAGAAGATTCTGTGCTTCCAACTTTGTGGCAACAGTTTGGGGGAGGCCCTTTCCTGTTTCAGCTTGACAAGGCCCCGTGCACAAGACGAGGTCCATACAGAAATGGTTTGTCGAGATCAGTATGGAAAAACTTGTCTGGCATGCACAGAGCACTGACCTCAACCACATTGAATACATTTGGGATGAATTGGAACGCATACTGTGAGCCAGGCGTAATCGCCCAAAATCAGTGCCCGACCTCACTAATGCTCTTGTGGCTGAATGGAAGCAAGTCCCCGCAGCAATGTACCAACATCTACTTGAAAGCCATCCCAGAAGAGTGCCCATGATTCTGGCATGAGATGTTCGATGAGCAGGTGTCCACATACTTGGTCATGTAGTGTACAGGTGTGTCTACATACAGCCAGGGAGAGAGGAAGGTACACAGACATTACACTACCTCACATTAAATTACCAGGAGAGGAAACATGTTTGTCAAAAAGGACAACAACTATGGGTAATAGATAGTTATATAGTCAACAACTAAAGCCCAGAGGTGTTTCTCATGGTCAGCTCAAATGCTCAGCAAAACCTCATGGCTTTAGTAAGACTGGCTGACAGGCACAATGTGGTGAAAGGCATCTATACCCTGAGTCTGAACAGACAGCCACATCTAGACATAGAGATACAGGCCCTAAACCTACCAATGACATTAAACACACACACACACACACACACACACACACACACACACACACACACACACACACACACACACACACACACACACACACACACACACACACACACACACACACACACACACACACACACACACACACACACACAGGAGGGACAGATATATTGTGATAAAGGTCTGATGTCGGAAATAGCGATCCGGGTGGTCGAACCTAACTAGACAGTCCCCTGATAGCTGTATGTGCTTGACTGACACACACAAACACCAACTTTCCCTGATCAATCACAGTTAAACTCGCCACACTCACAACACACTCATTTGTCATCAGACACAAAGCAGATTAATTAAGGGCTTTGGGGGTCCTAGATAAACAGATCAGGTGAAACATTGAAAAACAGAGAGAGACATGACTGAGTGAGATGCAGATAGAGCAGCATTGTTTGTGTGTGTGTGTGTGTGTGTGTGTGTGTGTGTGTGTGTGTGTGTGTGTGTGTGTGTGTGTGTGTGTGTGTGTGTGTGTGTGTGTGTGTGTGTGTGTGTGTGTGTGTGTGTGTGTGTGTTTGAGAGGGGTCCTGCAAGGAGTCTGTCTGTCTATCTGCCACAACAAGTGTTTACAGATCCGTTCACACAGCTGTTCGAGGCACTGGATCTGGTGTGAGTGAGGAAACACACACTCTCTCTCACACAGACACACACACACACACACACACGTGTGCTCCTATCTTGCCGACGCCTGAATGGTAGGAGTGTAATCTGGTCAGACCAGAAACCAAAGAGAGCGAGGTCATTGTTTCAGTCCAACTCTTCAAAGGCCATAGGAACTAAACCCCCTCCCTTCAAAACAACCTGATTTAGGACTATTAACTTCCTAACAATCAGCGTAAAGATATCATCAGCTCAGTAGCACAAAGGACCATTGAGTTGAACCCCACCCCATCACTTTAAAGGCAAACCTTGCATTACTAATGCTAAACTCCCATCCCAAAATAAATCATTGTTACTAATACACCCACCCAATACTGTAACCCACCCAATACTGTTACCCACCCAATACTATAACTCACCCAATACTGTAACCCACCCAATACTATAACTCACCCAATACTATAACTCACCCAATACTCACCCAATACTATAACCCACCCAATACTATAACTCACCCAATACTGTTACCCACCCAATACTATAACTCACCCAATACTATAACTCGCCCAATACTGTTACCCACCCAATACTGTTACCCACCCAATACTATAACTCACCCAATACTATAACTCGCCCAATACTGTTACCCACCCAATACTGTTACCCACCCAATACTGTTACCCACCCAATACTATAACTCACCCAATACTATAATAATATAATAATAATATATGCCATTTAGCAGACGCTTTTATCCAAAGCGACTTACAGTCATGTGTGCATACATTCTACGTATGGGTGGTCCCGGGAATCGAACCCACTACCCTGGCATTACAAGCGCCATGCTCTACCAACTGAGCTACAGAAGGACTATAACTCACCCAATACTATAACTCACTCAATACTATAACTCACCCAATACTGTAACCTGTCCAATACTATAACTCACGCAATACTGTAACCAACCCAATACTATAACTCACCCAATACTGTTACCCACCCAATACTATAACTCACCCAATACTATAACTCACCCAATACTGTTACCCACCCAATACTATAACTCACCCAATACTGTTACCCACCCAATACTATAACTCACCCAATACTGTTACACACCCAATACTATAACTCACCCAATACTGTAACCCACCCAATACTATAACTCACCCAATACTGTTACCCACCCAATACCATAACTCACCCAATACTGTAACCCACCCAATACTATAACTCACCCAATAGCGTTACCCACCCAATACTATAACTCACCCAATACTATAACTCGCCCAATACTGTTACCCACCCAATACTGTTACCCACCCAATACTGTTACCCACCCAATAGTGTTACCCACCCAATACTATAATCCACCCAATACTATAACTCACCCAATACTGTTACCCACCCAATACTATAACTCACCCAATACTGTAACCCATCCAATACCATAACTCACCCAATACTATAACCCACCCAATACTATAAATCACCCAATATATAACCCACCCAATACTATAACTCACCCAATACTATAACTCGCCCAAAACTGTTACACACCCAATACTGTTACCCACCCAATACTGTTACCCACCCAATAGTGTTACCCACCCAATACTGTTACCAATCCAATACTATAACTCACCCAATACTATAACTCATGCAATACTATAACTCACCCAATACTGTTACCCACCCAATATTATAACCCACCCAAAACTGTAACCCACCCAATACTATAACTCACCCAATACTATAACTCACCCAATACTGTTACCCACCCAATACTATAACTCACCCAATACTATAACTCACCCAATACTATAACTCACCCAATACTGTTAACCACCCAATACTATAACCCACCCAATACTATAACTCACCCAATACTATAACTCACCCAATACTGTTACCCACCCAATACTATAACTCACCCAATACTATAACTCACCCAATACTATAACTCACCCAATACTGTTACCCACCCAATAGTGTTACCCACCCAATACTGTTACCAATCCAATACTATAACTCACCCAATACTATAACTCACGCAATACTATAACTCACCCAATACTGTTACCCACCCAATACTATAACCCACCCAAAACTGTAACCCACCCAATACTATAACTCACTCAATACTATAACTCACCCAATACTGTAACCTGTCCAATACTTTAACTCACGCAATACTGTTACCCACCCAATACTGTTACCCACCCAATAGTGTTACCCACCCAATACTATAACTCACGCAATACTATAACTCACCCAATACTGTTACCCACCCAAAACTATAACCCACCCAATACTGTAACCCACCCAATACTATAACTGACCCAATACTGATACCCACCCAATACTATAACTCACCCAATACTATAACTCACCCAATATTATAACTCACCCAATACTGTAACCCATCCAATACTATAACTCACCCAATACTATAACTCACCCAATACTGTAACACTACTCATTCCCCTCACACACACACATTTCCTGCAATCTGTGTTCTAAAACAGCTGACCAGCATGACAACTGTTCACAGCAATGGATGACCCCAGAGCAGCTTAGCAACTGTCACCTGCACATACAGGACTCACTCCACAGCTTAGTGACAGGTCCTAGTCCAGCTCCTCAGCTGGGTCAGCCAGTATCTCACAATAACAACATGTTATGCTGAAAGAATAGAAAAGCTGTCTTGTCAGAAGCAGTACTATGATCATTAAAATACTACTCTAGGCTACTATTTCAGCCCCAGATTTCTACCACAATCTATCCACTGAAAGTCTGCCGAAAGCTTTGACGTAAGAAAAATAAGAAAGGCTGTTTGGCTATCAAAAACTCAAAAGTTAAACGTTGCATGAAAACATTGTTGTGGAATGTCTTCCATTGTAAGGGAGTGGTGACACAGCTACAGCTACTGTCCATAGTCAGGCCTTATTGTCCCACAGCTAACTTCCTGCAGTATGGTAATTATAGATACCAAGGCTTTCGGCATGGACACTGTATTTTGGGGTTCTCTCTCTCTCTCCATTTCCCTCTCAATCCCTCTCCCTCGCTTTCCCTCTCCCTCCCTCTCTCTCTTTCCCTCTCCCTCCCCTCCCCCTCCTTCTCTCTCCCTCTCTATCCATCACCTATGCCTCTCTCTCTCTCTCTCTCTCTCTCTGTTTCTCTCTCTCTCTCTCTCTCTCTCTCTCTCTCTCTCTCTCTCTCTCTCTCTCTCTCTCTCTCTCTCTCTCTATTTCTCTCTCTCTCTCTCTATTTCTCTCTCTATTTCTCTCTCTCTCTCTCTCTCTCTCTCTCTCTCTCTCTCTCTCTCTCTCTCTCTCTCTCTCTCTCTCTATTTTCTCTCTCTCTCTCTCTCTCTCTATTTCTCTCTCTATTTCTCTCTCTCTCTCTCTCTCTATTTCTCTCTCTGTTTCTCTCTCTCTCTCTGTTTCTCTCTCTATTTCTCTCTCTCTCTATTTCTCTCTCTCTCTATTTCTCTCTCTGTTTCTCTCTCTCTATTTCTCTCTCTCTCTCTCTCTCTCTCTCTCTCTCTCTCTCTCTCTCTCTCTCTCTCTCTCTCTCTCTCTCTCTCTCTCTCTATTTCTCTCTCTGTTTCTCTCTCTCTCTCAGCAGGAGTGTATTCAGGTCACTCCTGCTGCTATAAGGCGTCTAGTGTCAGAGTGAAGATGGAGCATCACATCCTCATCTCTAATGCAGCCTGTTTTAGACTAGCGTCAGGCTAGGCACGTGTCTGTGCATTTTCACCCTGGAGACAGGAATATTTGTGGACTCTGGGGGAGAAAACAGAGAAATTAGTGAAAAAGCCATCCCTCAGAAATCACAGTGACTAACACTTTACCATCATAGGCTGATTTTAGAGCAGTTACTCAATCAAAAGTCAGAATTGTGACTACACTCTTAGAAAAAAGGGTTCCAAAAGGATTATTCTGTTGTCCCCATAGGATAACTGTTTTTGGTTTCAAGTAGAACCCTCTGTGTAAAGGGTTCAACATGGAACTCAAAAGGGTTCTATTTGGAACCAAAAATGGTTCTTCAAAGGAGTATCCTATGACAGTCGAAGAACCCTTTTGAATGTGAATGTGGCAAGGGCAGCATCAGGAAAGAGAAAGAGGGTGAGAAGGGGTGAGAATTAAGGTGGTGAGGAGGAGTAGACCAATTTATGATGGGATGAGGCAGAGTGTAACGGGGTGACAGAAGGGGCAGAATTTAGGATGGAATGGCCCGGCCCTGCCCTCAATCTAGTCTACTCCCGCTTGGAACATTCCAAAGTACCCCCTCCCTGGCCCTCACCCAAGCTAGGCTCTGTCACCATGACCGCATCCAAGCAAACTTTAGGACACAGACAGACTGGCCACTGTCTAATAAGTGTGCCCCCGCTGAGCATGTGCTTCACCCACATCTAGGTTACCCGCCAGTGGCTAGGTCAGAGGTCAAGTACCCTGCATGCAAAGCTAAGGAGAGCAGGGGGAGATGAAAGACTGGTTGGGTAGATAAAGGAGTCTCAACTCAGAAAATATTGAGTAATGTAAAGACAGTACACCTGACCTCTCCGCTTCAGCCAATGAAAAGCCTATAGAGAGATGATAGGATAAACTAAGGACATGGAGATTTTACAGCACTGGAGGTTTTACAGCACTGGAGGTTTTACAGCACTTCAACTCACTGTGATCTAATGAATCATCAAGGTGTGAGCTTTGCACTGAAACCAAACTCTAAAGCTTTGACTGTCTATACTCTGTCTATACACTTACGACACGGGTGGGTAATGCAGCTAGCTACATGTGTCTATCACGGGTGGATAATGCTGCAACACATGTTTTTTCACGGGTGTGCAATGCTGCAACAAGTGTCTTATCACAGGTGGGTAATGCTACAACACGTGTCTTATCACAGGTGGGTAATGCTGCAACACGTGTCTTATCACAGGTGGGCAATGCTGCAACACATGTTTTATCACAAATGGGTAATGCTGCAACACGTCTTATCACAGGGTGGACCTACAGTGCATTCGAAAAGTTTTCAGACCCTTTGACTTTTTCCACATTTTCTTATATTACAGCCTTATTCTCAAATGGATTAAATAAATATGTATTTTTATCAATGTACACACAATACTGCATAATTACAATGCTAAAACAGGTTTTTAGACATTTTTGCAAATGTATAAAGAAAAACTTAAATACCTTATTTACATAAGTACTCAGACCCTTCGCAAGAGCTTCTTGGTGTATTCTGTTTCCATTGATCATCCTTGATATGTTTCTGCAACTTGATTGGACTCCACATGTGGTAAATTCAATTGATTGGACATGATTTGGATCGTGTCCAAGACACAGATCTGGGGAAGGTCACCAAAAAATGTCTGCAGAATTGAAGGTTCCCAAGAACACAGTGGCCTCCATCATTCTTAAATGGAAGAAGTTTGGAACCACTAAGACTCTTCCTAGAGCTGGCCGTCCGGCCAAACTGAACATTTGGAGAGGTGACCAAGAACCTTATGGTCACTCTGACAGAGCTCCAGAGTTCCTCTGTGTAGATTGGAGAACCTTCCAGATGGACAACCATCTCTACAGCACTCCACGAATCAGGCCTTTATAGTAGAGTGTCCAGACGGAAGCCACTCCTCAGTAAAAGGCACATGACAGCCCGCCTGGAGTTTGCCAAAAAAGCACCGAAAGGACTCTCAGCGCAGGAGTGGTTTCAGGACAATCCACCGAATGTCCTTGATTGGCCCAGCCAGATTGCTGACTTGAACCCAATCGAACATCTCTGGAGAGACCTGAAAATAGCTGTACAGCAACGGTCCCCATCCAACATGACAGAGCTTGAAAGGATCTGCAGAGAAGAATGAGAGAGACTCCCCATATACAGGTGTGCCAAGCTTGTAGCGTCATACCCAAGAAGACTCTTGTGTAAATGTGATATTTAAGTTTTTTATTTGAAATAAATCAGCAAAAATGTCTAAAAACTGTTTTGCTTTGTCATTATGGGGTATTGTGTGTAGATTGATGAGGGGAAAAAAATGTTTTAATCAATTTTAGAATAAGGCTGTAACGTAACGTAACAAAATGTGGAAGAGGTCAATGGGGTCTGAATACTTTCTGAATGCATTGTATGTCTAGGAAGTGCTCCGGTGATGGCTATAGGGGAGATGGATAAAACCCACCCCGGGCAGAACAGCTTGAGAGGCATAGAGGGAGAAGAGGGGGCTATGAGATAGAGGACACATTCAACCAACACCAAAACAGAATAGAGAATCTGGGGCAGTGTGTGGGTGAGAGAGAGGGGGGGGGGGGGGCATGTTAACTAAATCTTTCTTCATGAGTGCATCTAAGTGCAGTTTTGTCAATGAGAGGCATGTTCAAGTAAATCCTCAGGAAAGAGGGTGATACCAATTCCCCCTCCTTTCTCCCTCTCTCTGTGACCCATTTGCTCCTATACATACTGGCTCTTCCTTTCCAACTGTGCTGAGAGCGAAACTAGGCCAAACTCAAATGTAAAACTCAAGTTTAAATACACAGTCCTGGAAAAACTGCAGTGTCAATGCATCTACACACAAATCAATATACTTCTCTACGCTGCGCTCACATGCACTTGTAGCTACAAAGCTTTAGATGAACAGATGAAATGGGACAACAGTATTACATGTTGTCAACAGAAATGCAAGTAGTCTCCGCTACAGCTCTGAGCAAATACAGGGACACAACTAGTCTCACACACAGAGGTTGTCCAGTCTCTGTATACAGTAGGGTCTCCTCTCGTCAGTGGTCCCTCCTCACACACACACACACACACACACACACACACACACACACACACACACACACACACACACACACACACACACACACACACACACACACACACACACACACACACACACACTCACTCACTCACACACACACACACACACTCTCACTCACTCTCACACACACACACACACACACACACACACACACACACACACACACACACACACACACACACACACACACACACACACACACACACACACACACAAACACACACACACACACAAACACACACACACACTCACACACACACACACACACACACACACACACACACACACACACACACACACACACACACACACACACACACACACACACACACACACACACACACACACACACACACACCAGGTTAGTACACTACGTAGTCTATGAGAGGATTAACTGAGAGGTAGAGAAAAAAATTGAAAGCTATTTAGGGAGATGTATTATGTATTATTAATATATATTGTTGGCAGAAAACGGAGATTGTTGTAGGCTAGATGAAGACCATTCAGTCTGTGAAGTTCCACAACAATTTAACTCCACCAGCAGGAGACAGAGGTCAGTCAGCAATATCAATTCACCTTATTAATTGTGTGGTCATGTAGTTGTCTCCCTCATAATATATAGGCTTCATCTCTTTATCACAGTGATCTGAATCAATCCCTCATACTCACCATACCTGGTTGTGACTAGCCTATACTATGCATAGTGGAGTCCAGGGTGCCAAATAACACATTTAGGCTTTTGCTTATTATGAAAAGGCCATCTAAGTTATATTAATAATATGTTTATACAAACAACATACATCAACTACCATTATTTACACACTGTAACTACATTTCTAGGATATAAGTGGCATTTCTAGGATATAAGTGGCAGGAGTAAAATATAACACTGTCTTTAATGAAATATATATATATATATATATATATATATATATATATGATTTGAAACTGATATTTGGATGAAAATACACTAAATTGAGACCAAATATTTCCATTTAATCTTTTAGGCATATCATATTGACCAAAAATGGAGTAGCCAAAATTAATATATTTTATACAAGATATTTTTAGAATTTAAGTCTAAATTTGACTTTTTTTGTCATTCTTCTAAAGTATTATCTTAGTTGTACTGCTAAACTTGATGTAAAGAAGTGACATTTAATATAATTATGTGAATGTGTCTAAATATTATATACGATTTTAGTCACTGCATTACAACGAAACCCCCACAAAATACAGTAACAATTATTGTCATCAACTACACCAATCAAAAGACCCTATCTTACTGATCAAAAGGATATATGTTTAGATACATGGAGAATGGTTCCACAAGTCTATTATCAAAAAAAAGTATATTTACCCATTTTTGGGTATTTAAATTGATGGATTTAAACTAAACCTTTTCGCCATGTAGACACTAAGCAAATATTAGGCCATGTTATAACATGTTTCTAATTTGAGTTACTAAGCTGTTACTACTGACCAGGTGTTACTTTGTTCCCTGGTCCCCCCTACAGACATAACTAAGGGACATTCCCTCTTTATCAAGACAAGTCACAACATATAACCATAGCCACATTATTTAGATTTGAATGATATTCAAATAAAAATAAAGTCTAAGCCTACCGTTTGAAAATGTTCTCCATGTCTTTGATCTGTTTGCGGGAGAACTCTTTGAATTCCGTGTAGGGATTGAACACCTTGGCCTGCTTGGGCGCCGAGTTCCCATTGTTGATGCACAGTCTCCGGGTGAGTTTCGCTGTGAGTTCCGATGTGTCATCATCAATGACCACCAACGCTTTTTTCTGCGGACCAGGGACAGGGTCGCTCGCTTTCACCGGGATTTCCTCTGGTGTAGACGGGTTGAGTAGGAGAGCAGGCTCCGCGGCCAGCCTGGGCTGCAGTTCCCTCGCCAATTCGTCCGATGCCATGGTGCGTAGGATACTTATTGACTTGATGCAATGGAAGCGTGTGCCTGGTACTCAGGATGGAAGTCAGCTGTGTCTGTCAGCGCTTGGCTCAGAGAGTTCCTTTCATCACCCAGGACAGTTTCGACTGGGCGGAGCACAACGGAGCATCAGCATCAAAACATCAATTGAGCTATATTACAACATCTCTGTGACCCAGTCAAGCTGTTGTTCAATTAATTGCTTGATTGAGAATTTTTTTAATTTTAGCTAGTATTTGAGAGACATTCTTTGTATGTTTACTTGGTAATAATTCTTGTCGACACTACTTATTATAGCTGCGACGCAGGTGCCACAATGCAGCCTCAATCAAAAAAGACTGCGTTGGCCGGGAATCGAACCCGGGTCAACTGCTTGGAAGGCAGCTATGCTCACCACTATACCACCAACGCTCGCCGTGTATATAATGAACCTCTGCCAACTTCTCAATCGCACTTCAACTATCTGATCTGATTTTGTAGCTGAATGTTTATATGTTATATTAATCAAATAGCATGACGCGTGACAGGAACAAGGCGCCCGTGCCTCCCGCCTATGTATTAGAGTCATAATTAACAAATGGGGCTTCCTGCAGATGCAGCAATGCCCACATTACGGGCATAGAACGCGTGTTGCTGCAACGTTGTTACAAAATTGATAAATTAATGTGTGAGAAAGTGTGCGGATTTTGCGGACTAACTGGTCTGGACTGGATTAGTGAGCGAGACAAACCGATGCCACAATATGCTCTCTCGACATTGGTCAATGCATTATTCGTTTCGCTTAGTTATTGTAGAAAGTTTACGTTTAAATTTTATGTATAAAGCTAATTGTTTCCTTATTACATTGTGGCTCGTTGGTCTAGGGGTATGATTCTCGCTTAGGGTGCGAGAGGTCCCGGGTTCAAATCCCGGACGAGCCCATATTTTGTAAAGAATAATAATACTAGTAGTTTATATTTTCTTTTTTTTAAATAACTACCAGTATGGGAAAGGTAGGTAGATAGATGGGCTGTTTAAATAGGTAGGCTGTAGTAGTAGTTTAAAGTAGTAGTTTAAAGGCAGGCATATCTACAACTACCATTTTAACCAATAGGAAAGACCAATACGATGCAAAACAGTTTGTTTTTGTTTTTAATTTTACAAAATGGATGGCCGCTTAGAGAGTCCAGCAGCAAAAACAACAAACTCATTAATATATACTAAGAAAAACTTTGACCCCGACGTGATTTGAACACGCAACCTTCTGATCTGGAGTCAGACGCGCTACCGTTGCGCCACGAGGTCTATCTATGTCTTAGTGCAACATCTGTACTTAACTATATACCGTCATGTGACTGGTCGTAATAGTGAAAATTTGATATGACATGGCAAGACCTAAATAGTTCTGGGTTACACTGCGCAATTTGTGCATATTGTTTTGTACTGATAGGTATTAATGCACTGTTGGAGCTAGAAACATAGCATTACGCTACACCCAGCAATAATATCTGAAAAACATGTGTACGCGACGAATACAATTTGATTGGTTTAGGGTTTAGGGTAGGGAAGTCCCAAGGATCCCGATAGCCACTGACCATTCTGTGATAGGGTTAAGGGGTCAAGCTCGCGGGGCACGAACGCCCTCCTTTGAGTGAATACGGAACTCCACCAGTGTGGGTTCACCTCCTCTGTATGCCCATCCTAGCCGTTCATATATACTTTAGTGATCTGTGTAAAATAGCCCACAGTCTTTGAAACATCTGCAGGAAAGTCAGTCTTGCATCAGACATGAGTGAATGACAACCAACCTATAACACCAATAGCGTGTCACACGGGTAAGCTTTCCGGAATTGACCAATACGTAGGAATAGTACTTATAGGCACTGTTTTCTCGCAGTTATGTTAACAACGGCGCGGGCATGTGTTCAGCAGGCGGGAGCGAAGGACACTGTGCGCTTAGCCAGCTTGTGTACCAGAGACAGTTTAGAAACTCTTGTGTGGTTACATTGAATATCATGCATCCTGAGTTTGCGGCCAGCTTGCTACGTGCCACCAGGCGATAGTTACATTTCTGTTGTTTCTATCTAGCAGCGATACAATGCCTCGCTACGTTTTGTATTGTACTGGCCATTTTCTTGCAGAGCGTTTTGTAAAATATTAAACAGTACTAGTCAAAACTTGGATAGTTTTTACGAAAATAAGATGGCTCGTTGGTCTAGGGGTATGATTCTCGCTTTGGGTGCGAGAGGTCCCGGGTTCAAATCCCGGACGAGCCCTGCATTTTGGTTAGATCGTTTGATACATATTTTGCATGTCACCAAATCTGCATCTCGGCAAAAATTACAGCAGTAGATAGCAGTACATACTCACTGAATGATGTATTGATATGACAGATCGTGAAATCATATTATGATTTGGTTAATACAGACACTGTTAGCCTACCCCTGTTTTCATTGTCTTCAAAAGGCATATGTGGGTAATTCAATAAATGCCCTCTGGCAATGGTAGAAATATAATATGTTGTAAAATGTTTGGCCAGTACGGGTATCGAACCCGCGACCTTCGCGTTATTAGCACGACGCTCTAACCAACTGAGCTAACCGGCCGTGTAGTTGGTTTGCCTTGCAGAGTATATAGCCATAATCCAAATAGATAAGGCATGGAAACTAGATTTTCATCCAATTGGCAATATAATTTCATGCGATTGTTCTAAAATCAGCATAAAAACAATATGCGCATTTTCCCACCAGATACGTTTCCATCTATTTGGCTTGTTGCAGATACAAGGCTGTGTGATGATGTGGTGCAGATAAAAATGTCAAATTTTGCGGTTGAATTCCCATGTACCGAATGGAAAATACAAGTAAAATAGGTTTCCATCGCATTTTCAAATCTACTGATGTTTTTATTATGATATATATTTTTTTTATAGCCAGTGTGCTTACCATAGTATCCGCACGTGTGCTGTAGCGCTGTTGGCTAGATTAATGTATATTATAAACTGGGTAGTTCGAACTCTGAATTCTGATTGGATATGACAAAACGTGTATTTTTACTGCTCTAATTACGTTGGTAACCAGTTGATAATAGAAATATGGCACCTCGGGGGTTTGTGATATATGGCCAACGGCTAAGGGCTGTATCCAGGCACTCTGCGTTGTGTCATGTTAAGAACAGCCCTTAGCGGTGGTATATTGGCCATATACCACACCCCCTCTTGCCTTATTGTTTAAGTATAGCCTGCCTTAGATGAGATTATGGACAAAATTGCAAGATAATTTTTATTTGTCTACGGTAGCAAAGCATCGATTATCATGTCACCAGAATAAGAGGCACCAACATTTTTCACATACTTAATTGTACCAACACAAAAAGATCCTAACTTGTCTATCTTATTTTGTTTTGTTGAAATTTGGAAAATTGACCAAAAAATGTCTGTTTCCATTAGGCTTCTAATTAAAAAATGTATCCGACATAAATAAATTGAATGGAAACCTGGTTACTGATACTGAACAAAATGTTGACTGCATATTATTTTTCACAGAAAAATTATAAATAAATATCTTGATCTTTATTATCCTACGGTTCTGACTTGGTTTACAGGGAGAATACTGTAAGATAGTGGTCTGTCGTAGTCTTCATAGTGTGTTGTTTGATGGCTATCTCACCTTTCCTCTAATAGAGAGGTCCAGCCTGCTTTTGTTGTTTTTGTTTGGCCAGAGCCTGCCTGTGGCGCTTCAGCCTCCCTGTCAGGACCCTCTCTGCCTCATCCAGCTCCACAAAACGACCAATGATTACGTCCAGCCGACTCCCCAACCTGGAAACAAACAGCCTCAGATCCCAGAACTCACAACCTCAGAACTTCAGAGGGAAGACTCAGAACCTTAGATAGCATAGCAGTCAAGAGCATTGTGCTGAAAGGTTGCTGGTTTGAATCTCCGAGTCGACTAGGTGAAACATCTGTTGATGTATCCTTGAGCAAGGCACTTAATCCTAATTGCATCCTGTAAATCACTCTGGATAAGAGGCTCTACTAAATGACAAAAATGTAAATATTGTCTATGTTTAATACGATAAAGAAATGACAAGCTTTTGGACTGTAAAAGTGTCAATTATATATATATATTTTAATTATTCGGGATTCATTAAAACAGGCACCACTAGGCATGTTGTGGTACGTAGGGAGGTACCAGGTAGTATGCTATATACCTCATAACTTCCCAGACTCCAAGAAGCCTTTTAGAGAGGTCCCCTCTGAAAACATCCTGTAGCTCTCTATTAAAACACTCACTCCCAAACATGCACTCTATACACTCTCCTATGCTTCCACAGACACAAATACACACAGGAAATGCAGTTAGCTGTTGCGAGATGAGTGAGTAAGCAAGGTGTTATTTGAAAAAGTGGCTAAAATAGAAAGCAAATGGCTACTCTGGTCTCAGTGCAGATCCATGGGTAATACTGGAGGACTCGTCCTCATTGTATGTCTTCTGTCTACTTCCTCAGTACAGCGTACAGTGCATGATTATGGACTTGATAAAAATACACTCTGCTTGATTTTATTCACATAGTGGTTGGCTGGCTGATGTACTGTCTATGGTTCTGGTGAGCAGTGGAGTAAAGTCTTGGCATTCTCCCAACCAGCTTCATGAGGAATGCTTTTCTAACAGTCTTGAAGGAGTTCCCACATATGTTGTGCCCTTGTTGGCTGCTTTTCCTTCACTCTGTGGTCCAACTCATCCCAAACCATCTCAATTGGGTTGAGGTCGGGTGATTGTGGAGGCCAGGTCATCTGATGCAGCACTCCATCACTCTCCTTCTTTGTCAAATAGTCCTTACACAGCCTGGAGGTGTGTTGGGTAATTGTCCTGTTGAAAAACAAATGATAGTCCCACTAAGCGCAAACCAGACGGGATGGCGTATCACTGTGCCTTGAATTCTAAATAAATCCCTGACAGTGTCACCAGCAAAGCACCATCACACCTCCTCCACGCTTCACAGTGGGAATGCGGAGATCATCCGTTCACCTACTCTGTGTCTCACAAAGTCACGGCGGTTGGAACCAAAAATCTTACCTTTGGACTCATCAAACCAAAGGACAGAATTCCAACAGTCTAATGTATATTGCTCGTGTTTATTGGCCCAAGCAAGTCTCTTCTTATTATTTGTGTCCTTCAGTACTGGTTTCTTTGCAACATTTCAACCATGAAGGCCTGCTTCACACAGTCTCCTCTGAACAGTTGATTTTGAGATGTGTCTGTTACTTGAACTCTATGAAGCATTTATTTGGGCTGCAATTTCTGAGGCTGAGAACTCTAATGAACTTATCCTCTGCAGCAGAGGTAACTCTTGGTCTTATTTTCCTGTGGCAGTGAGAGCCAGCTTCATCATAGCGCTTGATGGTTTTTGCGACTGCCCTTGAAGAAACTTTCAAAGTTCTTGAAATTTTCCGCATTGACTGACCTTTATGCGTATATGGTGAGACGCCTCCTGAGGGTTCGACCACGGGGCAGGGGTTTCCAGTATCTGGTTGACTGGGAGGGTTATTGCCCAAAGGAGAGGTGCTGAATTCCGGCTAAAGACATCCTGGACCCGGCCCTCATCGCCGATACCCCGGTAAGCCTGGTATGCGCCCAGGTAGGATGCCAGGCGGCATCCCTAGGGGAGGAGTACTGTCACGCCCTGATCTGTTTCACGTCCTTGTGATTGTCTCCACCCCTCCAGGTGTTGCTATTTTCCCTGGTGTTTTTATCCCTGTGTTTCCTGTCTCTCTATGACAGATCATCTTTAATGTTCAAGTCAACCAGCGTGTTTTTCCTGTGCTCCTGCTTTTCTATTCTCTTTTACTAGTCCTCCCGGTTTTGACCTTTGCCTGTTTTTCTGGACTCCATTCCCGCCTGCCTGGCTATTATGCCTGCCCTGACCTCGAGCCTGCCTGCCATTCTCTACCTCTGGAACCCTGAACTGGTTTTGACCTTTTGCCTGTCCATGACCAGTCTCTTGCCTACCCCTTTTGGATTGTTAATAAACATCTTGGACTCTAACCTTCTTCCTCCTTTGTCTGCATCTGGGTCTCGCCTTGTGCCCTCATAATCAGTGCTCATCGGCCATTGGACATAAACATTACACAACAAGTTGGAAATTGCAAATTCAACAATGAGTGGTTTGGAAGGAATCAGTGGCTAACTGCAAGCAGACGCAAAGCAATCACTAGCCTGCTATTCAGTGGAGAGGGTGTGTGGTCCAAGTCTGGGTTTATGAGTATCTTTTCCAAGCTTAAGGATAAACATTCAACATCATGGGCCAGAACATTGTGAATACATTGGCCATGCTGTCAATCCAGAATGACTTCTGCCACGTTCAGACTTCAGTGAGTTCAAGACAGCTGGGAACTCTGAAAAAAAAACAGGCTCAGACTGGGAAAATAAAAAATAAATGTTTCTGAGATTTTCGGACCACTAAACAACTATTGATTTAGAACCACAGAGAATTACCACAAGGTGCAAAGAAAACAGGAGCTGTCTCCACTCTTCCAGCACCATTTCAACTTCAACATCATCAAATCACCTATGCTTAGTCTAATAAAGTGACAACCAAAAGATACCAAAAACAATTTAGTCCAATCAATGCAAACTAAATATAATGTGGCTGTCCATGGTTCTGATGTGTGTGTGTGTGTGTGTGCTCATGCATTTGAGCAAGTAGAATAACATGTTGACTCAGCCTACTTGTAGAGAAACACCAATGCCATCCTCCTCTCTTTCATGTTGATGAAACAGTCTATCACTCTGTCATACAGTGCCCACTTTTAATTTTTGTTGTCCTAGGCTACCTGGCTAAAATGCTTGCTCGCTTTCCATTCATGGGCAACATTTGCTAGTTAGCCTTTTACATCTAGCTACATATTGAACTTCCATCCTCTCAGGCCAAGATTCTCTGGTCTGATGAAACCAAGATTGAACTCTTTGGCCTGAATGCCAAGCATCATGTCTGGAGGAAACCTGGCACCATCCCTACGGTGAACCATGGTGGTGGCAGAATCATGCTGTGGGGATGTTTTTCAGCAGCAGGGACTGGGAGACTAGTCAGGATCGAGGGAAAGATGAAAAGAGAAAAGTTAAGAGATCCTTGAAGAAACCTGCTCCAGAGCGCTCAGGACCTCAAACTTTCCGAATGTTCACCTTCCAACAGGACAACAACCCTAAGAACACAGCCAAGACAACGCAGGAGTGGCTTCGGGACAAGTTTCTGAACGTCGTTGAGTGGCCCAGCCAGAGCCAGGACTTGAACCTGATCTAACATCTCTGGAGAGACCTGAAAATAGCTGTGCAGCGACGCTCCCATTTCCAACCTGACAGTTTTAGAGGATCTGCAGAGAATAATGGGAGAAAATCCCCAAATACAGGTGTGTTAATGCATTCAGTTGTACAAATGACTAGGTATCCCCCCCTTCCCTTTCCCTTTCAACAAAGTACTGAGTAAAGGGTCTGAAGGCTTATGTAAATTACAGTTTATGTATACATTTGCAAAAATGTCTAAAAAACTGTTATTGCTTTGTCATTATGGGTGTTGTGTTTAGATTGATGAGGGGGGGAAACTATTTAATCCATTTTAGAATGAGGCAGTAAGGTAACAAAATTTGGAAAAGGTGAAAGGGTCTGAATACTTTCTGAATGCACAATAAAGTATTGTAATGAAACAGGCAGGGAGCAGGCCTCGAACCGTTGACCGATAGCCCGAAATCTAGCGAGCTGTCGACTGTGCCGCAAAAGCATGCTCCAGCGGCGGTCTTTATCCGTGTTTATAAACCCAGGGTCGTTACACTATGTAGGGAATATATACAAGGGGGCATTTGAAATGTCAGTCGTATCATCGAATTAGATTGCAACCCGTTTTAATGCGCAGACTCTTAAAACCTGTGATTCAGTATCGTCTGCCATATCCTGGATTATACACGTGACAGTGTTATTGTAAAGTGGGATTTCACCGACCTTTGCAGCAGCAGTTGGGCCTTAAACTTTTCGGCAAGCATCCATGACTGGCGGCATGACCAGCTTGTCAACTATGGTGAAAGGAGCCTGGCACATGGAAATGTTATGAGGGAGTACGAAGCCTTCAGTAAAGTGTCGTCTGTTAAATTATTGTACAGCATTTGTTTAGTTAGACATCTCATCTCTTTTTGGTAAAACAAAATCTTGTGTTTATACTTGATGCTTTGTTTCAAAATGTCTGCGTATTTTCAATGGCTTCATAGCATCGTTTCTGAGGCAAGTCTGACAGACCGGCTTTGGTGTGCAGCTGTCATCTTAAACAAATCCAGAGAGAGAGAGAGAGAGTGAGCGTGCAGGCAGCGCGGCAGGGCTATACTAGTATGTGTGTGTGCTTAGTGTAGCTATACATCATGGCAACACAATTTGTTTACTGCAGCCTCGGTTCAAAATATATCCCATCTTTATCCTAGACTGCAGCATGCATAGTTTAGCGCATTGCGCAAGTAGGCCTACGTCAAATTGGCCTATTTATTTTAGTCAAATATGCCGCAGACAAAAACAAACAATGATATTCAAGACAAATATTCCTCCACAGACCGGGTTGTGTCTGGCTGCACTAGGCTGCCACCTTATTATACATTAATAAATCATAGTAATGCTCAATAGTTCAGGTAGTATGTTAAACATTAATAGTGTCAGGAAGACAAGGTTCTGATTCACCACCTGATAACCTTTATTCAGTGTAAAACATTTCTCCACATTACCAGGAAGTCACTCAGAGATACACCTAAAAGTGCTCAACACGTGGGCTAAAGACCAGTCGAAACAGTTCAAATAATGTCCATTTCAATTTCACATTTAGTTTTTATTAACAATAAATTACTTCTTACATAATGAAATGACACAATTATTGAGTAATTATTTCATCACATATTGAACATTCAAGGCTTACAATATACACACACTGTACTCATACACACACGTTGTCACTCGCATGCCATTGCAGTTCTGTCAGTGTGCTGGCACATTCTGTGCAGATGCTTCAGGACCACGTGTCTGTGGAGGGTTTTTGGTGTTAGACAGGTTGTGCTGGATTTCCCCCAAGTGTTTGTGTGTGATGTGTAAGTGGCATATCAGTATTGGCGAGGGAACTGACCCCCAGAACACGTCCACTGTGTAAACAAGGCCTGTGATTCTGTAATGCTAGTCTTCGCCTCCAAGCCCAATACTGAGCACCCAGTCATGTGATTGTTCTATTTACTATACAGAATCATTCATGGATCATTTACATTCAATGCTGCTCGCCTGTTTTTAAAATTTGCTTCTTGAATGGTTTCAATAGAGGAGATGCTCTTTACAAAATGGTGGATCGCCAAGCCATTGTTCTGGGGGATTTAACTCTCAAGCAAAGGTGCTTAAAAAAAATGAAAGAACAAAATCACACCCATGCAGCTGAGGCAAGGTTACGATGCATTCACATCACCTTGAGAACTGTTTCTGTGGTTATCTTCTCCCATCACATGCATAGCTCCTGTTCCACCAGAGCCTTGTTTCAGTTAGACTGTTAGTGCTGAATCATTCCACTGGAAGTAGTGGAAGACATAGTGTTTTGGAGTTATGGAAGAAGTGCTCTGATCGTAGGACCCATCAAGGGAGCCTGGGACCCTAAAACCTGCAGCCTGGGACCCTAAACCCTGAAGCCTGGGACCCTAAACCCTGCAGCCTGGGACCCTAAACCCTGCAGCCTGGGACCCTAAACCCTGCAGCCTGGGACCCTAAAACCTGGTATAGCAAAACCAAGGGGAAACAGTTAACAGGAAATAATGTCATTGCATCACTTTCCTCCAATGCAATCCCATGCTGAAATCACATGATCTCTGTCATTTGATCCATGTGGTCCAGTAAAGATCACTGCCAGGGGGTTCCAACCAATCACTTTCAGAGTGGAATATTATGTGCTTCCCTGCTGCTCCTCTGACTGGTCAGTCCAGGTACCGAAGAAGTTGGATACTTTGGGTGTTTTGGGGGTGCGTCTGGCCCCCCTGGAGCCCAGTCTGGCCCCTGAGGAAGCCCCCCCTCCATGGGCCAGGTGGATCCTCTGGCACTCCCTGAGGTTCTGGGCCCGCACTTCCTGGTTCTGGATCTCCTCTACCACCCGACAGGGGAACCAGCCCCTCTCTCCATCATGGAGCCTCTCACCCATCATCCAGCCTGAGGGGGTGATAGAGGAAAATGTGAGGAGAGGGAGAGATATTAAATAACAGGCAGCCTCCCAGGAGATATGTTGTCTGGTCTCACCATCGTCTGTCCTCTCCAGGATGTTCAGCAAGTCAGCCATCTCAATGGACAGCTCATCTGGCTCCTGAGACGAGTACGACTGAATACACTGGACCTGGGGAGAAGCTGACCACACACACACACATTAATAGCATACACTATATACACAGGAGTATGTGGACGCCGCTTTAAATGAGTGGATTTGGCCATTTCAACCACATCCATTGCTGACAGGTGTATAAAATAGAGCACACATTCATACAATCCCCATAGACAAACATTGGCAGTAGAATGGTCTTACTGAAGAGCTCAGTGACTTTCAACGTGGCACCATCATAGGATGCCAAACGTTTAGGAGCAACAACGGCTCAGCCGCGAAGTGGTAGGCCACACAAGCCCACAGAACGGGACTGCCGAGTGCTGAAGTGTATAGCCGTCTGTCCTCGGTTGCAACACTCACTATTGAGTTCCAAACTGCCTCTGGAAGCAACATCAGCACAAGAACTGTTTGTCGGGAGGAAATAGGTTTCCATGGCCGAGCAGCCACACACAAGCTTAAGATCACCATGCGCTATGCCAAGCATCAGCTGGAGTGGTGTAAAGCTCACCTCTATTGGAATCTGGAGCAGTGGAAACGCGTTCTCTGGAGTGATGAATCACGCTTCACCATCTGGCAGTCCGACGGACAAATCTGGGTTTGGCAGATGCTACAACAACGCTACCTGCCCCAATGCATAGTGCCAACTGTAAAGTTTGATGGATGAGGAATAATGGTCTGGGGCTGTTTCACAGTTCGGGCTAGGCCCCTTAGTTCCAGTGAAGAGAAATCTAAACTCAACAGCATACAATGACATTCTAGATGATTCTGTGCTTCCAACTTTGTAGCAGTTTGGAGAAGGCCCTTTCCTGTTTCAGCATGACAACGTACCTGTGCACAAAGCAAGGTCCATACATAATGGTTTGTTGAGATTGGTGTGGAAGAACTTGACTGGCCTGCACAGAGCCCTGACCTCAACCCCATCAAACACCTTTGAGATGAATTGGAACGCTGACTGCGAGCCCGGCCTAATGATCCAATATCACTAATAATATTGTGGCTGAATGGAAGCAAGTCCCCGCAGCAATGTTCCAACATCTAGTGGAAATCCTTCCCAGAAGAGTAGAGGTTGTTATAGCAGCAGAGGGGGGACCAACTCCATATTAATGCCCATGATTTTGGAATGAGATGTTCGACGAGCAGGTGTCCACATACTTTTAGTCATGTAGTGCATGTACCATCTGGTATCTGGTACCTAAGAGTTCAGCTGTGAGTAATGGATGTCATCTCTGAGTTGGTGTGTGTCATCTTTGTGTACGTCTCACCTGGTTGATGGGCACTGGTGGACATGAATCGCGTGCGGCGATTTGGCGTGAGAGCACATATCCACCGCAGCTTATCACTCCTGGCAGAGGCACACAGGAACACATGGGAGATTGATCCGTTATAAACAATGACATACTGTACACAGTACACTAGGTACCGAGGGGTCTTGAGAGAGATATATATATATATATATATATATATATATATATATAAAATACTGTTAGTTGTAGTCACTCACATGCTGGAGGTCTTGAGCATGTAGTTGACAGGCCTCTCCTCCTGGTTCTCCAGGAGTTTCAGGTTGAACACATTGGCCAGCATCTGACCCTGGTCTTCCAGGTCCTCAGTTCTCAGCATGGCCCGCGTGCTCGAGTCCAGCACCTGGTACTTCTCACCACTGACACACACATATTTATATAAACAAACAAAGTCTGCTGAGAGCACAGGGCAGTTTGGCAGGTAGTATACTTCGAAACTGCCTGTATACAAAATAATATGCCGTGGGGGGGAGCAATAGAAAGTTCCAGACTGAAAGTGGGTGTGCTGTGACCCCCAATGACCACATGCTGTCTGTGTGATGATGTCATGTGCTGACCTGGAGCTGCGCTTGGTGATGAGCAGCAGGTTGTTGAAGAGGAACAGGTAGACAGGGTGGTGGAGCTTCTTGCTCCGCATGGTCCTAGTGCTCTTGGGCCCAGCCATCTGCTGCACCTCACCCTTCTTCAGCAGCCAGCGGGAGTGAGAGATCACCGGCACCGACTGGAAGGAAAGGGTCACAGTTCAACTCAGGGTTATTATAAATCATGGAGAACCCATTTTTTTAACAATAGAGTTTTTATGTTTGAAATGCAAAACATTTTCGGTCCATCAACCTCCTTAAAGGATTCAAACAGACAATGAACCTAACTGCGATAGATAACCTTTGACTAAGTCTGTTTGTGCCAGTCTGGCAGTGTAACTGTTTTACTATATAGAATATAGATATGTTGTCACATGACTGGCAGCTGCAGGTACCTTAGACTTGAACTCCAGTGTTTTCTCAATGCTGATGAGTTCCTCTGTACGACTCATCTTCCTCACACCCTCGTTGCACTCCTTCACAATCTGACATGCACACAAACAAACCATTATAAGGAACAAATCCCAAGGCTCCCTTGGAATTGAATATTGTCAGTTAAAGACATGCTCCGGAACATTGGCAACTAAGCATTTTTTAAACCTCCCGCTTTGGGCTGGATGTGTCAATGTGTAGTTTATGTAAGGGATAATCAATGAGGGGCTATGCGTTCTATGGAAAATAATGAATGACATGGAAGGTTTTCCAAGACGCGCTAACGGAGTGAAACCCAGAGTTGATTATCCCTTTAACACCATGGTTATAATTGAACACATTTGCCACTAGAAATATGTTCATTTGCCAGTATAAATCTGTTCAACACCCACTGAAGAATCTAGCAAGTTTACTAGATAGCTACAGTAGTTGCCGTGGTAACCAAATAGACTTGCTAGTTTCGCTAACCAAATCATCAGTCCTAGCTTGCCATTATGAAAATCGAATTCAACAGCAGCTCAAACATGTAAAAATGAAATAGCAACACTGCAGAAACTATTACACTCAACGGAATGACTTGATTAGTGTAGT
Organism: Oncorhynchus gorbuscha; assembly: GCF_021184085.1. Lineage (NCBI taxonomy): Eukaryota > Metazoa > Chordata > Actinopteri > Salmoniformes > Salmonidae > Oncorhynchus > Oncorhynchus gorbuscha. The sequence goes on from NC_060185.1 coordinate 22,027,160, forward strand.
GTCAACAACGCACCCACTGCCAGCTGGCCTACTTCAGCAGTACTGTATCATTTTAATCATTTTAGTCAATAAGATTCTTGCTACGTAGCTTAACTTTCTGAACATTCGAGACGTGTAGTCCACTTGTCATTCCAATCTCCTTTGCATTAGCGTAGCCTCTTCTGTAGCCTGTCAACTATGTGTCTGTTTATCCCTGTTCTCTCCTCTCTGCACAGACCATACAAACGCTCCTCACCGCGTGGCCGCGGCCACCCTACTCTGGTGGTCCCAGCGCGCACGACCCACGTGGAGTTCCAGGTCTCCGGTAGCCTCTGGAACTGCCAATCTGCGGTCAACAAGGCAGAGTTCATCTCAGCCTATGCCTCCCTCCAGTCCTCGACTTCTTGGCACTGACGGAAACATGGATCACCACAGACAACACTGCTACTCCTACTGCTCTCTCTTCGTCCGCCCACGTGTTCTCGCACACCCCGAGAGCATCTGGTCAGCGGGGTGGTGGCACCGGGATCCTCATCTCTCCCAAGTGGTCATTCTCTCTTTCTCCCTTACCCATCTGTCTATCGCCTCCTTTGAATTCCATGCTGTCACAGTTACTAGCCCTTTCAAGCTTAACATCCTTATCATTTATCGCCCTCCAGGTTCCCTCGGAGAGTTCATCAATGAGCTTGATGCCTTGATAAGCTCCTTTCCTGAGGACGGCTCACCTCTCACAGTTCTGGGCGACTTTAACCTCCCCACGTCTACCTTTGACTCTTTCCTCTCTGCCTCCTTCTTTCCACTCCTCTCCTCTTTGACCTCACCCTCTCACCTTCCCCCTACTCACAAGGCAGGCAATACGCTCGACCTCATCTTTACTAGATGCTGTTCTTCCACTAACCTCACTGCAACTCCCCTCCAAGTCTCCGACCACTGCCTTGTATCCTTTTCCTCTCGCTCTCATCCAACACCTCCCATACTGCCCCTACTCGGATGGTATCGCGCCGTCCCAACCTTCGCTCTCTCTCCCCCGCTACTCTCTCCTCTTCCATCCTATCATCTCTTCCCTCCGCTCAAACCTTCTCCCACCTATCTCCTGATTCTGCCTCCTCAACCCTCCTCTCCTCCCTCTCTGCATCCCTTGACTCTCTATGTCCCCTATCCTCCAGGCCGGCTCGGTCCTCCCTCCCGCTCCGTGGCTCGATGACTCATTGAGCTCACAGAACAGGGCTCCGGGCAGCCGAGCGGAAATGGAGGAAAATCGCCTCCCTGCGGACCTGGCATCCTTTCACTCCCTCCTCTCTACATTTTCCTCCTCTGTCTCTGCTGCTAAAGCCACTTTCTACCACGCTAAATTCCAAGCATCTGCCTCTAACCCTAGGAAGCTCTTTGCCACCTTCTCCTCCCTCCTGAATCCTCCGCCCCCTCCCCCCCTCCTCCTCTCTCTGCAGATGACTTCGTCAACCATTTTGAAAAGAAGGTCGACGACATCCGAACATAAGTCAAACGACACCGCTGGTTCTGCTCACACTGCCCTACCCTGTGCTCTGACCTCTTTCTCCCCTCTCTCCAGATGAAATCTGATGCCTTGTGACGGCCGGCCGCCCAACAACCTGCCCGCTTGACCCTATCCCCTCCTCTCTTCTCCAGACCATTTCCGGAGACCTTCTCCCTTACCTCACCTCGCTCATCAACTCATCCCTGACCGTTGGCTACGTCCCTTCCGTCTTCAAGAGAGCGAGAGTTGCACCCCTTCTGAAAAAACCTACACTCGATCCCTCCGATGTCAACAATTACAGACCAGTATCCCTTCTTTCTTTCTCTCCAAAACTCTTTGAACGTGCCGTCCTTGGCCAATCTCTCTGAATGACCTTCTTGATCCAAATCAGTCAGGTTTCAAGACTAGTCATTCAACTGAGACTGCTCTCCTCTGTATCACGGAGGCGCTCCGCACTGCTAAAGCTAACTCTCTCCTCTGCTCTCATCCTTCTAGATCTATCGGCTGCCTTCGATACTGTGAACCATCAGATCCTCCTCTCCACCCTCTCCGAGTTTCCTACCTGACAGGTCGCTCCTACCAGGTGGCGTGGCGAGAATCTGTCTCCTCACCACGCGCTCTCACCACTGGTGTCCCCAGGGCTCTGTTCTTGGCCCTCTCCTATTCTCGCTATACACCAAGTCACTTGGCTCTGTCATAACCTCACATGGTCTCTCTTATCATTGCTATGCAGACGACAACAATTAATCTTCTCCTTTCCCCTTCTGATGACCAGGTGGCGTTCGCATCTCTGCATGTCTGGCAGACATATCAGTGTGGATGACGGATCACCACCTCAAGCTGAACCTCGGCAAGACGGAGCTGCTCTTCCTCCCGGGGAAGGACTGCCCGTTCCATGATCTGCCATCACGGTCGACAACTCCATTGTGTCCTCCTCCCAGAGCGCCAAGAACCTTGGCGTGATCCTGGACAACACCCTGTCGTTCTCAACTAACATCAAGGCGGTGGCCCGTTCCTGTAGGTTCATGCTCTACAACATCCGCAGAGTACGACCCTGCCTCACACAGGAAGCGGCGCAGGTCCTAATCCAGGCACTTGTCATCTCCCGTCTGGATTACTGCAACTCGCTGTTGGCTGGGCTCCCTGCCTGTGCCATTAAACCCCTTCAACTCATCCAGAACGCCGCAGCCCGTCTGGTGTTCAACCTTCCCAAGTTCTCTCACGTCACCCCGCTCCTCCGTTCTCTCCACTGGCTTCCAGTTGAAATCCGCTACAAGACCATGGTGCTTGCCTACGGAGCTGTGAGGGGAACGGCACCTCAGTACCTCCAGGCTCTGATCAGGCCCTACACCCAAACAAGGGCACTGCGTTCATCCACCTCTGGCCTGCTCGCCTCCCTACCACTGAGGAAGTACAGCTTCAGCCCAGTCAAAACTGTTCGCTGCCCTGGCCCCCAATGGTGGAACAAACTCCCTCACGACGCCAGGACAGCGGAGTCAATCACCACCTTCCGGAGACACCTGAAACCCCACCTCTTTAAGGAATACCTAGGATAGGTTAAGTAATCCCTCTCACCCCACCCCCCTAAGTTTTAGATGCACTATTGTTAAGTGACTGTCCCACTGGATGTCATAAGGTGAATGCACCAATTTGTAAGTCGCTCTGGATAAGAGCGTCTGCTAAATGACTTAAATGTAAATGTAAATGTAAATAGAACCATTGAATTCTGATGTGCAAATATACCATGCGTTATAGGGACATAATGGGTACTCTAGAATGCCCCTCAAGCCAATCAGAAAGGAGTATTCAACAATGTCATTGTACAAACATGCATAATCTAGCAACAGAATTACTGTTTTACCTCAATTATCCACAAATTCCCTAGTTTGAAAGCGGCTGTTTACCGGAAGCTAAGCGGCACCATGTCTGCACACGTGACATAGTACTACATTTTCGGGCACCACTTCTGGCTCGTGGGCGCTACTTTCAGAACTACTGGAAAAAATGTCTACAAAAGTTCCCGGAGAATCTTTTTAACAGAACATTACTGGGAAGCAAATAATGTATGCAAAACGTGAGTCCAAAGGAATGGGTGCTGAACCTGTTTCAGAGCTGTAGAGACTATGCTCCAATTAAAACCACATTCCTTTGTTTGTGACGACGACAATTAACCTCATGACAGTCATCATTCCACACAAAGCATAGAGAGGCGTGACAAGACTAAGTCTTCTCAAAATGATGAACGGCGATGATTGTTTTCTGATGTAACACTCAACACCATGACATGCGCCGAGTCTATAATCACCACCAGTACTACTTCCTCCAACACGCCCCAGGCCAGTACTGAACCCAATCCAGCATGCTTTCATCTCTCCCAAACTGGTTTGGTACTGTAAAATGGTCTGGTACTGTTACTGTACCCACGTCAGTACTGGACCCAAGTCAGCACTCCCCCCTACTGTACCTGCTCCAGCTGCTGGTGAGCCTTGATGGCATTAGCCTCAATCTCTGAATTCTCCTCTGCCTTCTTCAGAATGTTCTGCAAGCAAACACAGCATCAGAAGTTCAAAGCAATACCTACATCCTGAATACTGCAATATGTTAGCACACTGTAAAGCATTATCACAACTATTATTAACTTTTAAGAAACGCCATGTTTACCTGGACCAGCATTTTGAGTCGTGTGATCCTCTGGAAGGGGAGGATGAGGAAGGATGTGAAGGACAGGCCTCGGACACACGGATGATTCTCCAGCTGAGCCATGGCCTCGCGGAATAACTGATTTCCCTGTCTGGACAAAAACACAGGCATGTTCAAACCACCCCAGACTGAATCAATGAGGTTGTCTGACCACATACGGTCTATGCAGAGAGTAGACAAGCTTCAGAGTTGATAGATGTTGCAGCAGACTAGTTACTACATGAGCAATAAACAGTTTTGCCAACTCATTTTCAGGGCAATTTGCTAGAGGCAGGTTGATTTGTGGCTAAAAGTTGCTAAATGACGTTGTGATGTCTTTGCGTAAAACAGTCATTATGTAGAATACACAATAACGTTACTCAAATTGACTGGCCATCTAGGCAAAAAAAAGGGGGGAAAATAAATTTGTTCAGGTACAGACTCCCACTTTTCTGTACAATTAGATTGAGACATGTTGATTTTTGTTGTAAATTATTTTCAAGATCAAACATTCGTGACCAACTATATTCATTGGGTTTGGCTCGTCGAACCCGCACTACAGCTGCTGAAGTCAGCCAACAATGATTTGCTGAAATTGATGCTGACCTGCTGCTGCCTGTGCACGAGCTGAGCGCCTGCTGCTGATGTCACTCACAACGCACTTTTGCAGCCAGGCACGTGTGTTGTGACTGAGTGTGTGACAGAGAAAATCGTGTGTCATTTAGAGGGAAAATGCGTGCATTCTAGCGGTTGAGTCACTTTTCAAAAAAGTTGCTATAAGTTCCAAATACATTTTTAAAATGTAGCTACATTTGTTGCTAGTTGCTGATTGAAAAACAAGTTGTCAGGGTAGTCTGAAAAGTTGCTAAATCTAGCAACAACAAAAAATGCTAGATTGGCATCACTGGCAAGAAATCACACTGACGTCATCCAGGCAAGTCCAACACAGACCACACAGATCCATCCTTCCATACGATGTGTCCAACGAAAAACCACAGCCACTTGTAGACTATGACTTCACACACACTGTCTTGGCAGTACAACCAACTGCCCAGCAGAGGTCTCCCTCGCTAAAGTTAGCTTGATCTCTAGCTCAGCAAGCTTAGTTCTTTCCACACAGTGTTTAATAAGAATTAAGAGGGTTTTTTTTGCATAGAGAGGACAACGCTACATCACATTATATGGAACATGTCAATACAGCACATACCGGCCTTTACTAAATGTTGACGCAAACTACGTGCAGCCTGTCAATAATCTGGTTTGGAATGAGAGGCATCAGTGAAAACCTTTTCAAAATCTCCCAGCCAGCAGGGCAAAACAGCTGCTCACACTAATGTCACCAATGCCTCGGTGACTCAGAGCACAGTCACTGACGTTCTGTATGTCATTAATGCTATGCAGAGGATCGCTATATCACATTATATGGAAAATGTCAATACAGCACATACCGGTAACTGCCAAAATAATGGAAACACGAGTAAATGATGGATACCAAGTACATTGAAAGTAAGTGCTTCCACACAGGTGTTGTTCCTGAGTTAATGAAGCTATTAACATCCCCATTGTGTTTAGGGTCATGTATAAAAATGCTGGGTAGTCCATTATTTTGGCTTCCATGGCTATTACCCCAAAGGACGACAATGCCCCATCCACAGGGCATGATTGGCCACTGAATGGTTTGATGGAAGAATGTTGGAGGGATGCGACACCAGAGTTAAAAGACACGTAGAATCTATGCCAAGGTACATTGAAGCTGTTCTGGCTCATGGTGGACTAACACCGTATTAAAACAAATAAAATGTTATTTGTCACATGCGCCGAATACAACAGTGAAATGCGTACTCACAAGCCCTTAACCAACAATGCAGTTAAGAAAATTGAGTGTTAAGAAAGTATATTAAAATCAACTGAAGCAAAACAAATAAAAAATAAACAGTAACAAGGCTATATTCAGGGGGTACCAAGTCAATGCACAGGTTAGTCGAGGTAATATGTACATGTAGGTAGACATAAAGGGACTATGCATAGATAATAAACAGAGTAGCAGCAGTGTAAAAATGGAGTTGGGTCAATGTAAATAGTCCAGGTAGCCATTTGATAAGCTGTTCAGGAGTCTTAGGACTTGGGGGTAGCAACTGTTAAGAAGCCTTTTGGACGCTTGCCGTGCGATAGCAGAGAGAAGTCTATTACTCGGGTGGCTGGAGTCTTTGGCAACTTTTAGGGCCTTCCTCTGACACCGCCTGGTATAGAGGTCCTGGATGGCAGGACTCTTGGCCCCAGTGATGTACTGGGGCCAAGTGATGTACTACCCTCTGTAGTGCCTTGCGATCGGAGGCCGAGCAGTTGCCATATCAGGTCAGGATGCTCTCGATGGTGCAGCTGTCAAACTTTTTGAGCCAAATCTTTTCAGTCTCCTGAGGGGTAATAGGCATTGTCGTGCCTTCTTCACAACTGTCTCTGTGTTTTTGGATCATGATAGTTTGTTGGTGATGTGGACACCAAGGAACTTGAAGCTCTCAACCTGTTCCACTACAGCCCCATCGATGAGAATGGGGACGTGCTCGGTCCACATTATCCTGTAGTCCACGATCATCTCATTTGTCTTGATCACATTGAGGGAGAGGTTGTTGTCCTGGCACCACATGGCCAAGTCTCTGACCTCCCTATAGGCCGTCTCATTGTTGTCGGTGATCAGGCCTAACACTGTTGTGTCATCCGCAAACTTGATGATGGTGTTGGAGTCATGCCTGGCCATGCAGTCGTGAGGGGTCTGAGAACGTTGATTTTGTGGAATTTCTGTTTCTTAATGGGTTTGAGACAATCAGTTGTGTTTTGACAAGGTAGGGATGGTATACAGAACATAGCCCTATTTGGTAAAATATCAAGTCCATATTATGACAAGAACAGTTCAAATAAGCAAAGAGAAATGACAGCCCATCATTACTTTAAGACATTGAGGTCAGTCATTACAGAACATTTCAAGAACTTTGAAAGTATCTTCAAGTGCAGTCGCAAAAACCCTCAAGCACTATGATGAAACCAGCTCTCATGAAGACCACCACAGGAAAGGAAGACCAAGAGTTGCTGTAGAGGAGCGCTTTACAGAGTTCAAATAACAGACAACTGTTCAGAGGAGACTGTGTGAATCTGGCCTTCATGGTCAAATTGCTGCAGCAAAACCACTACTAAAGGACACCAATAAGAAGAACGGACTTGCTTGGGCCAAGAAACATGAGCAATGGACATTAGACTGGTGGAAATCTGTCCTTTGGTCTGATGAGTTCAAATTTGAGATTTTTGGTTCCAACCGCCTTGTCTTTGTGAGACGAAGAGCAGGTGAACAGATGATCTCTGCATTTGTGGTTCCCTCTGAAGCATGGAACAAAATGTTATTCAATGCGGAGGTGTTCTGTTGTTATCATAGCCACAGCTCAAGGTTCTTTCTTAAGGATTTGTTCTGTTCAGTCACTACGATGGACAGCCACTTTCCACTGTGCTGAAAGTCATGTGTTATTCTGTCATACAACTCACAGACCTTCATCTTATTCAGTCAGTACATAGGTCTACTGCGCATAAATCACATAGATAGTCTTACTCAACTGTCAACTCTAAATTGAAAATAATTATGTGTGATGGTCAACAGTTTGGCACAGCTGCCATACCAACCACAACTCCATCTCTATTGTACTACTGCACAGAGAGGTTACACAACATATGGTACTACTGTAGACATTAGTTGGAGGGGTACCCACAGAGGTTATACAACATATGGTACTACTGTAGACATTAGTTGGAGGGGTACCCACAGAGGTTACACAACATATGGTATTACTGTAGACATTAGTTGGAGGGGTACCCACAGAGGTTACACAACATATGGTATTACTGTAGACATTAGTTGGAGGGGTACCCACAGAATGCGTCGGTAGTTCTTCTCCTGATACACCTGGTTGATGACGTAGGTGATAAAGACGTGAAAGTGCTTGACGGCGTGGTCGTGGACGATGTCACACACCTCTGAGATCTGGAGGGACTGTTCGATGCGGTTCTCCAGGTCCATCAGGAACCTAAGGAAGGATGTATAGTATGACATCATCAGCAGGGGACAGTTGAATAAATGTCACCGTACAACTATTACAGTATGATATGGAATGAAAGATGTTTAAGGACTTGTTTGGTTTTTACTTTCAGAAAGCTTAACAGCAGTTTAGTGGGGCCAGTAATCAAACATTGCAGAGAGGATGGGTGGTTGATTAGTCACACACACACACAAATGCTTCTCTTACCTCTCACTGGCCTTCATCACCTCCTCAATGTTGGAGAACAGGAAGTGCATGTCTGATTGGCTGAGTGTGTTGACCAGCACAGGGTTTTTCAGGAAGTGAGTCTCCAGCACCTCCAGACTCTTGTAGTAGGACGCCTCTGAGGTTACCAGCTCAAACATGGCCTAGAGAAGAGAGAGAGGACACAGGTCAAGAAGGCATTTACTTACCATTCAGGAAAGACCTATCTGAACTTTTACCCTACAGTATAACCTTTCACCTCTCTCTGCTGTACAGCCCTTCCCTTTACTGTATGACCTTTGACCTCACACCTCTTGTATGATGATCTCTCTCTGCAGTAGCTGGGTGAGCAGGCCACTCTGCTGCACAACCTCAAGGTTCTGCCACAGACTCAGAGAGCGGGAGTTGTTCCTCAACTGCAGCTGCAGGGCTGGTGGGGACGTCACCCCTAACCCCGCGCTGACCCCATAGGTCAACCCCTCCTGCTGCCGTCGCTGCTCGATCTCCTGCTGCTTGGATGTGTCCCGGTACTCCTGGTACAGGAAGGCTGGAGGGAAGAAAGGGACAAAATAGAAAGGAAAAAAAGACAGAAGGAAGACAACATGAGTCTGAGCACATGGTCATGTTTGATAACAATATTATATTATTAGGGTTATTTAGCAGACACTTAGTCTGAAGCCACATCACAGCATGTGGCCCATGGGGGAATCAAACTTATAACTCACAACTACACTTTGGTGTCTTTACGTTGACACCCGTGACCTAGAACTAAAACGTTCCCTTTATATTTATGTGAAATCGTGGAGTTGTGTAACTACATGAGTTATTGTGTATAGTCAATTTGGAAGGAATGGATCTCATCTCCCATGAAAGAATGGATCTCATCTCCCATGAAAGAATGGATCTCATCTCCCATGAAAGAATGGATCTCATCTCCCATGAAAGAATGGATCTCATCTCCCATGAAAGAATGGATCTCATCTCCCATGAAAGAATGGATCTCATCTCCTTTGCATATTGGCAGGGCACCAGTGGCTGACCTGACTTCACATTTCTCAGTCCTCTCTACCTTTCCCTCAGCCAGTTTCAGGTGAAAGAGGGCTGGATATTTGCACATTGATAAGCGGGGTGGTTAGTTGCGGAGGAGAACGTTGGCACTGTGTGTGCGTGCATGCATGCATGTGTGAGTGTGTTCTGTCCTCTCCACTACAGAGGTGATGTTGAAAAGCAGGAAACAGTTTCATACGCCCCCTTAGTCAGATTCAAATGCTAACCTATTGTAGGTGGGCGTCTGGTATTGACACTTATATAAGAGAGGGAGAGAGAAAAGAGGGCTATAAAGACAGTCCGAGTGAGAGATTGAGAGAGAAGAAAGAGACGCTTAAACCAACATGTTGACAATAAGCACTTTCACCTGAATACTTCTATTAATGCATCCTGTCAAAGGACATTTTTATTTACATATACAGAACAGGTGTGCAGCACATTTTTCACCCTGCAAGTGTGCAGCACCTGACCTTTAACCTTGCTCTGAACTCATCTATACCAATGACTGTAAGCACAGAGAACAGAGCCCCACCACACACTAAACTTAACCTTCAACCTTGACGGATGCACATTGAAATTTTAAGTGATAGATGGATGCAACTTCAGGGAAATCTTGTTTTTTTAAGGCAATGTCATAGGATAGATATGTTGTTGTTAACAGCAGTGTGTGTGTTCTATACCTGCATTCATGCGTGTACCTGAATGTGCTTGTGTGTATTACCATCTGCGCATGTGTGTGTGGTGGAACAGAGAATATCATTATGTCAGTGCAGCAGCAGCTCTGGAGGTTGAAGTGCTGTGGGTGGAATACATATGTTACCTCCAACTTGCATGGAATTGACAGTTCTACTGGCTAAATTTCTCACCAATGTTTTTGACAATGTTGAGACTGTAGCAGATGGATTCTATTTTCAATGGTGTTGAGCCCTTTCTTTCCCCATTGCTCACCAACCTGAGTAGAGAAAGAGAGAAAAAATAAAGATGAGATGAGCAAGGAGATGCTTTGACATCAACGGCAAAGCACTGTTCATCCTATAATTTACCACAATTCAAAGACAATCATTGGAGCATCTGGAGGTCTATGAGTCAGATTGAGAGCACTTCATTTCACATTGTCCAAATACCATCTGTTCATTATACTTGGTCTCCTGACACTGCATGAGAAATGGTAGATATTCATATCTCAACAGGCCAATAAATAGATCCTTGTTCCCACAGTCATTCCTTCTATGTCAGATTCCATCCTCAAAATCAATAATATGCATTTTAAAAAGAAGATTCACATAAAATGAGGAATATATTCATGCCCCAAGATTTAAACCAGAGCCCAGGGACTCCTTTATGCTACCAATATGAATTTGATAGAAGGTACAGAAATGCTGCAACTCCCACAGGCACAACATTTTTTTTTAAATCAGATGACTGCAAGTTTCTCCACACTGCCTAGCTCACTACATACCGTTTTAGTACTTCACTGAGCACCTCTTCATATTACTATTACACAGAAATAAATCACCTGCAACATACTACCAATTAGCACATAAGTACCACATGCAGAAACCAACAGTTCTTCTCCCCATCTTTTTACCTGAGTTTGACCCCCTCTACGTCGACCCCCTCTTCCGCTGGTTGCGGTGCCTGTGTGTCCCCTCCGGGCTCCCGCACAGAGCAGGCGGCGGTGCGTTCTGAGAGGCTCTCCATGTCTTCAGTGTGTGCGTGCATGCCATGTGTCCGATACAACAGAGCGCTGGAAACAGAGGAGGAAGTGGAGCCCCCTCCACACTGACCGCTAGCTGGAGAAGCATTTGTGCTCCTCCTCCCTCCTCTCTCCTCCTCCTCCTCCTCCTCCTCCTCCGCTCCTCATCCAAAGAGGGGAAGAAGCCCCGCTAGAAAGTATGTGTGGGCTCCTGGGCTCCCCGTTGCTTGGCAACACAGTTCCAGAATGGAGTGTACGTGGAGATGTTGGCATACTACATACAACAGGCACACAGTAATAAGCAGCTGCAATAACAATAAGTAAAAGAGAGCTCTACTTGAAGATGAGGCAAATATAACTAACTGTACTACAGTAACAAAAAAGTATGAAAATGTATGCACTCACTACTTTAAGTCGCTCTAAATAACTCAAATGTGAATTTAACCAACACTCAGAAAACAGATTTTCCTTGACACAATATATGGAATAAAGAGCAGTGCAGCTTGCTTTAGGCTCATATCTCACTCAATGGAAAGGCAGCTCATAAAAGACAAATGATAAAATGGTTGCTTCTCAGTTTGAGTGCATGTCTGCGTGTGAGTGTCTGGGTTTGAATCAGTCTGGCCTGGCTTATGGCGAGGCTCACCGTCGTGCCCGGGGAGATAGGGGAGGTTTCTGGAGATCAGGGACACTGAGGGTGCTGCTGCCTGACCTGCTGGCTGGGCTGGGCTCTGGGCCAGGCCTCAGAGAGACTGCAGGGCCTGAAAGAGGAAGAAGATAATTAAGGATTAAGGGAAAGGGGTGTGAGCAAAGAGGAAACAGTGGGTGAAGGACAAGGAAAATAGAGGAGCTCTATATTTTCTATACTAAAACACACACACAGTGAGTACAGGGCTGATTGGCAGGTGGTCATGACTTTGAAACCTCCTTTAGATGGAATAATGTGTTGCTAAGAGAGCCTCCTAAGTTGGATTGAGGGAGTGTTTTCAGCAGATTACTGTACACTGGGACACGTGAATAACTGGGTTTTCCTCTCAGTGCTGAACTAGTCTACTACTCCATTCTGATTCTATAAAAGCTGCTGCACCACTGACTAAAACCGTTCAGACCCGATTTTCCTCTGGCAAACTGACACCAAGTGGGTGTGTTAGGTGAGTGATTATCTCACGAGAACACTCATACAGTGACATTTGATTTCGTCAGCTATAAGCTCTTGATAAACAGCTGTGCGAATTCAATTTAACAAAAGAGACATTGAGATTTCAACTATTGTCTATACAACTAAAACAAAGGACAATATTATATTTTTTGGTACATGAGGTCACAAACACATTGGACTTTTGGTCAGGAAACTCATCCTTAGCTAGCTGAATCCTAATATATGCTATTTAGCAGACACTTTTATCCAAAGCGACTTACAGTCATGTGTGCATACATTGCATACATTCTATGTATGGGTGGTCCCGGGGATCGAACCCACTACCCTGGCGTTACAAGCGCCATGCTCTACCAACTGAGCTACAGATTGGTTGCTGACTCAGACAGACCATAATAATAACCAAGAACTCCTCAGAAGAGTATACGCTTGGCAGACCATCAATGTCAACACTTAAAGGATTAAGGGAATCAGATAAATCGAGTAGGGAGATGATGGGATAGAGTTGTAAGATTCTGGCCAATGGGCATACAGTTTGAACTTTCTCAACACTCCACAGTGGACAAGGTACCTCCTGTTCTTTGATCCATCTAACCTTCACTGATATGAAAGAGCTTGATTATCCAGTGTTATCCGGGATCCTTGGGATGTCCCTACCCTAAACCTTAACCCTTCCTTTAACCATTTTAATGAGGTAGGGACTATCCAAGGACCTCAGATTGCATGGACCAATCTGGATAGCTATTCTTCAAATTCCCCTTTTCTGAGATTGCCTCCTGCTTATTTGGGGTCAATTGCTTCCATATGTTCCAGGTTATTGTTGTAACAGACGTTCTATTCACCCACCGATTACGTAATGAATGATATGCATCAGTTAAGTGCCACCTTTTTCTGCTGATCTAAGACCACAGAGGGCAAAGGCACATGTTATTCTAGTTAAGTGAATATGCCCGAGAAGCCGGTGTTTGGAGGATATATTGGCACGGGTTCATCTTGGACCGGTAACCAAACCAAAATAAAATCACATTTATACAACGAGTCACCAACATATTCAAACAATGATTGACATATTTTCATTTAAATCTGTATTAACTTATTCATACTGTTTAATACTTACCTGAGATATAGTCCAGACACAAATCAATGATTGGTACACAAGCCAGCTTGTCCTTCGTTCTATCGGTTGCCAGAGGCAACTCAATCATTACGTTTTTTTGTTCTAAATCTATGGACGCGACCCAGTCGTTCATTATAAAATGTTCCGTTGCCATGGTTGGTAACGTTCTTATCCCTCTCTTGCTTGCTAGCTAGCCAGCCAACTTTGGCTAACACAGTCACACCTCACAGTGTAGCCAGAATAACAGAATAATAAACACAAATAGATGTGTTTAGGTTTGTTTAATCTATTGTCTAGTGATTTTGGGGGATATATCCTTAACAATGAGTTAATGAGCAGCAAGAGATCAAATTTCAATATTGAAACAAAGTTGCAAATATCAGAGAGACAGCCAGCAAGGTAATTACAAATCTCCAATGCTGAAAACCAAATGCTTGTCTAAAAATGTTTTTTAAAGTCTAGACACTTTTTACAGTGTAGATCTAGTATATAAATTGCCTGGCTGAGCTGATGAGACAGTGGATTGGCAGTCAGATGGAACAGAGTAAATAGACATTTCAACATCATAGATTTACCTGGCGGTAACTTTACCTCAGTACCTAGGAAACACACAGTACCCCCCACACACACCTCAGTAGCTCGGAAAGAGCCAGTCCAGTACAGTCCCCCCCCCCACACACACACACCTCGGTAGCTATGAAACAGCCCGTCCCACCTCGGTAGCTATGAAACAGCCCGTCCCACCTCGGTAGCTATGAAACAGCCCGTCCCACCTCGGTAGCTATGAAACAGCCCGTCCCACCTCGGTAGCTATGAAACAGCCCGTCCCACCTCGGTAGCTATGAAACAGCCCGTCCCACCTCGGTAGCTATGAAACAGCCCGTCCCACCTCGGTAGCTATGAAACAGCCCGTCCCACCTCGGTAGCTATGAAACAGCCCGTCCCACCTCGGTAGCTATGAAACAGCCCGTCCCACCTCGGTAGCTATGAAACAGCCCGTCCCACCTCGGTAGCTATGAAACAGCCCGTCCCACCTCGGTAGCTATGAAACAGCCCGTCCCACCTCGGTAGCTATGAAACAGCCCGTCCCACCTCGGTAGCTATGAAACAGCCCGTCCCACCTCGGTAGCTATGAAACAGCCCGTCCCACCTCGGTAGCTATGAAACAGCCCGTCCCACCTCGGTAGCTATGAAACAGCCCGTCCCACCTCGGTAGCTATGAAACAGCCCGTCCCACCTCGGTAGCTATGAAACAGCCCGTCCCACCTCAGTAGCTATGAAACAGCCAGACCCACCTCAGTAGCTATGAAACAGCCAGACCCACACACACACACCTCAGTAGCTATGAACCAGCCAGTCCCACACACACACACACACACACACACACACACACACACACACACCAGTAGCCATGAACCAGCCAGTCCCACACACACACCTCAGTAGCTATGAACCAGCCAGTCCCACACACACCTCAGTAGCTATGAACCAGCCAGTCCCACACACACACACATCTCAGTAGCTGTGAAACAGCCAGTCCCACAGACACACACACACACACACACACACCTCAGTAGCTATGAAACAGCCAGTCCCCCACACACACCTCAGTACACACGCACACCTCAGTAGCTATGAAACAGCCAGTCCCCCACACACACACACACCTCAGTAGCTATGAAACAGCCAGTCCCCCACACACACACCTCAGTAGCTATGAAACAGCCAGTCCCACACACACAACCTCAGTAGCTATGAAACAGCCAGTCCCACACACACACCTCAGTAGCTATGAAACAGCCAGTCCCACACACACA
>NC_060185.1:22047428-22187070 GCF_021184085.1 Oncorhynchus gorbuscha
ACACACACCTCGGTAGCTATGAAACAGCCAGTCCCACACACACACACACCTCGGTAGCTATGAAACAGCCAGTCCCACACACACACCTCGGTAGCTATGAAACAGCCAGTCCCACACACATACACCTCGGTAGCTATGAAACAGCCAGTCCCCCACACATACACCTCGGTAGCTATGAAACAGCCAGTCCCCCACACATACACCTCAGTAGCTATGAAACAGCCAGTCCCCCACACACACACCTCAGCAGCTATGAAACAGCCAGTCCCACACACACACACACACCTCAGTAGCTATGAAACAGCCAGTCCCACACACACACACACCTCAGTAGCTATGAAACAGCCAGTCCCCACACACACACACACACACACACACACACACACCCACCCCAGTAGCTATGAAACAGCCAGTCCCACACACACACACCCCAGTAGCTATGAAACAGCCAGTCCCACACACACACACACACACCTCAGTAGCTATGAAACAGCCAGTCCCACACACACACACACCTCAGTAGCTATGAAACAGCCAGTCCCACACACACACACACACCTCAGTAGCTATGAAACAGCCAGTCCCACACACACACACACACACACACACACACACACACACACACACCTCAGTAGCTATGAAACAGCCAGTCCCACACACCACACACACACACACACCTCAGTAGCTATGAAACAGCCAGTCCCACACACACACACACACCTCAGTAGCTATGAAACAGCCAGTCCCACACACACACACACACCTCAGTAGCTATGAAACAGCCAGTCCCACACACACACACACACCTCAGTAGCTATGAAACAGCCAGTCCCACACACACACACCTCAGTAGCTATGAAACAGCCAGTCCCACACACACACACCTCAGTAGCTATGAAACAGCCAGTCCCACACACACACACCTCAGTAGCTATGAAACAGCCAGTCCCACACACACACACCTCAGTAGCTATGAAACAGCCAGTCCCACACACACACACACCTCAGTAGCTATGAAACAGCCAGTCCCACACACACACACACCTCAGTAGCTATGAAACAGCCAGTCCCACACACACACACACCTCAGTAGCTATGAAACAGCCAGTCCCACACACACACACACCTCAGTAGCTATGAAACAGCCAGTCCCACACACACACACACCTCAGTAGCTATGAAACAGCCAGTCCCACACACACACACACCTCAGTAGCTATGAAACAGCCCGTCCCACCTCAGTAGCTATGAAACAGCCCGTCCCACCTCAGTAGCTATGAAACAGCCCGTCCCACCTCAGTAGCTATGAAACAGCCCGTCCCACCTCAGTAGCTATGAAACAGCCCGTCCCACCTCAGTAGCTATGAAACAGCCCGTCCCACCTCAGTAGCTATGAAACAGCCCGTCCCACCTCAGTAGCTATGAAACAGCCCGTCCCACCTCAGTAGCTATGAAACAGCCCGTCCCACCTCAGTAGCTATGAAACAGCCCGTCCCACCTCAGTAGCTATGAAACAGCCCGTCCCACCTCAGTAGCTATGAAACAGCCCGTCCCACCTCAGTAGCTATGAAACAGCCCGTCCCACCTCAGTAGCTATGAAACAGCCCGTCCCACCTCAGTAGCTATGAAACAGCCCGTCCCACCTCAGTAGCTATGAAACAGCCCGTCCCACCTCAGTAGCTATGAAACAGCCCGTCCCACCTCAGTAGCTATGAAACAGCCCGTCCCACCTCAGTAGCTATGAAACAGCCCGTCCCACCTCAGTAGCTATGAAACAGCCCGTCCCACCTCAGTAGCTATGAAACAGCCCGTCCCACCTCAGTAGCTATGAAACAGCCCGTCCCACCTCAGTAGCTATGAAACAGCCCGTCCCACCTCAGTAGCTATGAAACAGCCCGTCCCACCTCAGTAGCTATGAAACAGCCCGTCCCACCTCAGTAGCTATGAAACAGCCCGTCTCACCTCAGTAGCTATGAAACAGCCAGTCCCACCTCAGTAGCTATGAAACAGCCAGTCCCACCTCAGTAGCTATGAAACAGCCAGACCCACCTCAGTAGCTATGAAACAGCCAGTCCTACACACACACACACACACACACACACACACACACACACACACACACACCTCAGTAGCCATGAACCAGCCAGTCCCACACACACACACACCTCAGTAGCTATGAAACAGCCAGTCCCACACACACCTCAGTAGCTATGAAACAGCCAGTCCCACACAAACACACACACACCTCAGTAGCTGTGAAACAGCCAGTCCCACAAACACACACACACACCTCGGTAGCTATGAAACAGCCAGTCCCCCACACACACACACACCTCAGTAGCTATGAAACAGCCAGTCCCCCCCACACACACACCTCAGTAGCTATGAAACAGCCAGTCCCACACACACACCTCGGTAGCTATGAAACAGCCAGTCCCACACACATACACCTCGGTAGCTATGAAACAGCCAGTCCCCCACACATACACCTCGGTAGCTATGAAACAGCCAGTCCCCCACACATACACCTCAGTAGCTATGAAACAGCCAGTCCCCCACACACACACCTCAGCAGCTATGAAACAGCCAGTCCCACACACACACCTCAGCAGCTATGAAACAGCCAGTCCCACACACACACACCTCAGTAGCTATGAAACAGCCAGTCCCACACAAACACACACACACCTCAGTAGCTGTGAAACAGCCAGTCCCCCACACATACACCTCGGTAGCTATGAAACAGCCAGTCCCCCACACATACACCTCGGTAGCTATGAAACAGCCAGTCCCACCACACACACACACACACACACACCTCAGTAGCTATGAAACAGCCAGTCCCACACACACACCTCAGTAGCTATGAAACAGCCAGTCCCACACACATACACACCTCGGTAGCTATGAAACAGCCAGTCCCCCACACATACACCTCAGTAGCTATGAAACAGCCAGTCCCCCACACACACACCTCAGCAGCTATGAAACAGCCAGTCCCACACACACACACACACCTCAGTAGCTATGAAACAGCCAGTCCCACACACACACACACACACACACACACCTCAGTAGCTATGAAACAGCCAGTCCCCACACACACACACACACACACACACACCCCAGTAGCTATGAAACAGCCAGTCCACACACACACACACACCTCAGTAGCTATGAAACAGCCAGTCCCACACACACACACCTCAGTAGCTATGAAACAGCCAGTCCCACACACACACACACCTCAGTAGCTATGAAACAGCCAGTCCCACACACACACCTCAGTAGCTATGAAACAGCCAGTCCCACACACACACACCTCAGTAGCTATGAAACAGCCAGTCCCACACACACACACACCTCAGTAGCTATGAAACAGCCAGTCCCACACACACACACACACACACCTCAGTAGCTATGAAACAGCCAGTCCCACACACACACACACACACACACCTCAGTAGCTATGAAACAGCCAGTCCCACACACACACACCTCAGTAGCTATGAAACAGCCAGTCCACACACACACACACACCTCAGTAGCTATGAAACAGCCCGTCCCACCTCAGTAGCTATGAAACAGCCCATCCCACCTCAGTAGCTATGAAACAGCCCGTCTCACCTCAGTAGCTATGAAACAGCCAGTCCCACCTCAATAGCTATGAAACAGCCAGTCCCACCTCAGTAGCTATGAAACAGCCAGACCCACCTCAGTAGCTATGAAACAGCCAGACCCACCTCAGTAGCTATGAAACAGCCAGACCCACCTCAGTAGCTATGAACCAGCCAGTCCTACACACACACACACACACACACACACCTCAGTAGCTATGAACCAGCCAGTCCCACACACACACACACACACACACACACACACACCTCAGTAGCTATGAACCAGCCAGTCCAAAACACACATACACACACACACACACACACACCTCAGTAGCTATGAACCAGCCAGTCCCACACACACACACACACACCTCAGTAGCCATGAACCAGCCAGTCCCCCACACACACACACACACACACACACACCTCAGTAGCTATGAACCAGCCAGTCCCACACACACCTCGGTAGCTATGAACCAGCCAGTCCCACACACACACACACACACCTCAGTAGCTATGAAACAGCCAGTCCCACACACACCTCAGTAGCTATGAAACAGCCAGTCCCACACAAACACACACACACCTCAGTAGCTGTGAAACAGCCAGTCCCACACACACCTCAGTAGCTATGAAACAGCCAGTCCCACACACACACACACACACACACCTCAGTAGCTATGAAACAGCCAGTCCCACACAAACACACACACACCTCAGTAGCTGTGAAACAGCCAGTCCCCCACACACACACACACCTCAGTAGCTATGAAACAGCCAGTCCCACACACACACCTCAGTAGCTATGAAACAGCCAGTCCCACACACACACATACACCTCAGTAGCTGTGAAACAGCCAGTCCCACACACACCTCAGTAGCTATGAAACAGCCAGTCCCACACACACACACACACCTCAGTAGCTATGAAACAGCCAGTCCCACACACACACACCTCAGTAGCTATGAAACAGCCAGTCACACACACACACACCTCGGTAGCTATGAAACAGCCAGTCACACACACACACCTCGGTAGCTATGAAACAGCCAGTCCCCGACACACACACACACACCTCAGTACCTCAGTACACACCTCAGTAGCTATGAAACAGCCAGTCCCCCACACACACACACCTCAGTAGCTATGAAACAGCCAGTCCCACACACATACACCTCAGCAGCTATGAAACAGCCAGTCCCACACACACACACACACACACACACACCTCAGTAGCTATGAAACAGCCAGTCCCACACACACACACACACACACATATACACCTCAGTAGCTGTGAAACAGCCAGTCCCACACACACACACACACACCTCAGTAGCTAGGAAACAGCCAGTCCAGTCCCACACACACACCTCAGTAGCTAGGAAACAGCCAGTCCAGTCCCACACACACATCTCAGTAGCTAAGAAACAGCCAGTCCAGTCCCACACACACATCTCAGTAGCTAAGAAACAGCCAGTCCAGTCCCACACACACATCTCAGTAGCTAAGAAACAGCCAGTCCAGTCCCACACACCTCAGTAGCTAAGAAACAGCCAGTCTAGTCACACACACACACACACACATCTCAGTAGCTAAGAAACAGCCAGTCCAGTCACACACACACACATCTGTAGCTATGAAACAGCCAGTCCAGTCACACACACACACACACCTCAGTAGCTATGAAACAGCCAGTCCCACGCACACACCTCAGTAGCTATGAAACAGCCAGTCCCACACACACCTCAGTAGCTATGAAACAGCCAGTCCCACACACACAAGCTCAGTAGCTGTGAAACAGCCAGTCCCACACACACACCCACAGCTCAGTAGCTGTGAAACCGCCATTCCCACACACACACACCTCAGTAGCTATGAAACAGCCAGTCCCACACACATACACCTCAGCAGCTATGAAACAGCCAGTCCCACACACATACACCTCAGCAGCTATGAAACAGCCAGTCCCACACACACACACACACCTCAGTAGCTATGAAACAGCCAGTCCCCCCACACACACACAGCTCAGTAGCTGTGAAACAGCCAGTCCCACAAACACACACACACACCTCAGTAGCTGTGAAACAGCCAGTCTCACACACACACACCTCAGTAGCTGTGAAACAGCCAGTCTCACACACACACCTCAGTAGCTGTGAAACAGCCAGTCTCACACACACACCTCAGTAGCTGTGAAACAGCCAGTCCCACACACACACCTCAGTAGCTGTGAAACAGCCAGTCCCACACACACACACACACACACACCTCAGTAGCTATGATACAGTCAGTCCCACACACACACACACACAGACACACACACACACACACACACCTCAGTAGCTATGAAACAGCCAGTCCCACACACACACACACACACCTCAGTAGCTATGAAACAGCCAGTCCCCCCCACACACACACAGCTCAGTAGCTGTGAAACAGCCAGTCCCACACACACACACACACACACACACACACACACACACACACACCTCAGTAGCTGTGAAACAGCCAGTCTCACACACACACACACACACCTCAGTAGCTGTGAAACAGCCAGTCTCACACACACACCTCAGTAGCTGTGAAACAGCCAGTCCCACACACACACCTCAGTAGCTGTGAAACAGCCAGTCCCACACACACACACACACACACACACACACCTCAGTAGCTATGATACAGTCAGTCCCACACACACACACCTCAGTAGCTAGGAAACAGCCAGTCCAGTCCCACACACACACACACACACCTCAGTAGCTAGGAAACAGCCAGTCCCACACACACACACACACACACACACACACACACACACACACCTCAGTAGCTATGAAACAGCCAGTCCCACACACACACACAACCTCAGTAGCTAGGAAACAGCCAGTCCTGTCCCACACACACCTCAGTAGCTAGGAAACAGCCAGTCCAGTCCCACACACACCTCAGTAGCTAGGAAACAGCCAGTCCAGTCACACACACACCTCAGTAGCTAGGAAACAGCCAGTCCCACACACACACACACACACACACACACCTCAGTAGCTAGGAAACAGCCAGTCCTGTCCCACACACACACCTCAGTAGCTATGAAACAGCCAGTCCCCCACACACACACCACACACCTCAGTAGCTATGAAACAGTCAGTCCCACACACACCTCAGTAGCTATGAAACACCCAGTCCCACACACACACACCTCAGTAGCTATGAAACACCCAGTCCCACACACACACACACCTCAGTAGCTATGAAACAGTCAGTCCCACACACACCTCAGTAGCTATGAAACAGTCAGTCCCACACACACCTCAGTAGCTATGAAACAGTCAGTCCCACACACACACACACCTCAGTAGCTATGAAACAGTCAGTCCCACACACACACACACCTCAGTAGCTATGAAACAGTCAGTCCCACACACACACACACACACACACACAGTAGCTATGACACCTCAGTAGCTATGAAACAGTCAGTCCAGTCCACACACACACACCTCAGTAGCTATGAAACACAGTCAGTCCCACACACACACACCTCAGTAGCTAGGAAACAGTCAGTCCAGTCCCACACACACACACACTCAGTAGCTATGAAACAGTCAGTCCAGTCCACACACACACCTCAGTAGCTATGAAACAGCCAGTCCAGTCCACACACACACATCTCAGTAGCTAAGAAACAGCCAGTCCTGTCCCACACACCTCAGTAGCTAAGAAACAGCCAGTCCAGTCACACACACACACACACACACACACACACACACACAGTAGCTATGAAACAGTCACACCACACACACACACACACATCTCAGTAGCTAAGAAACAGCCAGTCCAGTCCCACACACACACACATCAGTAGCTATGAAACAGCCAGTCCAGTCCCACACACACACCTCAGTAGCTATGAAACAGCCAGCCAGTCCCACACACACAGCTCAGTAGCTGTGAAACAGCCAGTCCCACACACACACACCAGTCCACACACATCTCAGTAGCTGTGAAACAGCCAGTCCAGTCCCACACACACCTCAGTAGCTGTGAAACAGCCAGTCCAGTCCCACACACACACACATCTATCTCAGTAGCTAAGAAACAGCCAGTCCAGTCACACACACACACTCATCTGTAGCTATGAAACAGCCAGTCCCACACACACACACACTCAGTAGCATGAAACAGCCAGTCCCACACACACCTCAGTAGCTATGAAACAGCCAGTCCCACACACACCTCAGTAGCTATGAAACAGCCAGTCCTGTCCCACACACACAGCTCAGTAGCTGTGAAACAGCCAGTCCTGTCCACACACACCCACAGCTCAGTAGCTGTGAACAGCCAGTCCATTCCCACACACACACCTCAGTAGCTATGAAACAGCCAGTCCCACACACACACCTCAGCAGCTATGAAACAGCCAGTCCCCACACATACACCTCAGCAGCTATGAAACAGCCAGTCCAGTCCACACACACACACCTCAGTAGCTATGAAACAGCCAGTCCCCCCACACACACACACAGCTCAGTAGCTGTGAAACAGCCAGTCCCCCACACACACACACACACAGTAGCTGTGAAACACAGTCTCACACACACACCTCAGTAGCTGTGAAACAGCCAGTCTCACACACACACCTCAGTAGCTGTGAAACAGCCAGTCCCCACCACACACACACACACACCTCAGTAGCTATGAAACAGTCAGTCCCACACACACCTCAGTAGCTATGAAACAGCCAGTCCCACACACACACACACACCTCAGTAGCTATGAAACAGCCAGTCCCCCACACACACACAGCTCAGTAGCTGTGAAACAGCCAGTCCCACACACACACACACACACACACACACACACACACACACACACACACACCTCAGTAGCTATGAAACAGCCAGTCTCACACACACACACACACACACACCTCAGTAGCTGTGAAACAGCCAGTCTCACACACACACCTCAGTAGCTGTGAAACAGCCAGTCCCACACACACACCTCAGTAGCTGTGAAACAGCCAGTCCAGTCCACACACACACACACACACAGTAGCTAGGAAACACCCAGTAGCTAGTACAGTCAGTCCCACACACACACCTCAGTAGCTAGGAAACAGCCAGTCCCACACACACACACACACACACACACACACCTCAGTAGCTATGAAACAGCCAGTCCCCCACACACACACAACCTCAGTAGCTAGGAAACAGCCAGTCCAGTCCCACACACACCTCAGTAGCTAGGAAACAGCCAGTCCAGTCCCACACACACCTCAGTAGCTAGGAAACAGCCAGTCCAGTCCCACACACCTCAGTAGCTAAGAAACAGCCAGTCCCACACACACACACACACCTCAGTAGCTAGGAAACAGCCAGTCCTGTCCCCACACACACCTCAGTAGCTATGAAACAGCCAGCCAGTCCCCACACACACCACACACATCTCAGTAGCTATGAAACAGTCAGTCCCACACACACCTCAGTAGCTATGAAACACCCAGTCCCACACACACACACCTCAGTAGCTATGAAACACCCAGTCCCCACACACACACACCTCAGTAGCTATGAAACAGCCAGTCCCACACACACCTCAGTAGCTATGAAACACAGTCCCACACACACCTCAGTAGCTATGAAACAGTCAGTCCACACACACACACACCTCAGTAGCTATGAAACAGTCAGTCCACACACACACACACACACAACCTCAGTAGCTATGAAACAGTCAGTCCCACACACACACACCTCAGTAGCTATGAAACAGTCAGTCCCACACACACACACCTCAGTAGCTATGAAACAGTCAGTCCCACACACACACACACACACCTCAGTAGCTATGAAACAGTCAGTCCAGTCCCACACACACACACCTCAGTAGCTATGAAACAGTCAGTCCAGTCCCACACACACACACCTCAGTAGCTAGGAAACAGCCAGTCCAGTCCCACACACACACACCTCAGTAGCTAGGAAACAGCCAGTCCAGTCCCACACACACACACACATCAGTAGCTAGGAAACAGCCAGTCCAGTCCCACACACACACCTCAGTAGCTAGGAAACAGCCAGTCCAGTCCCACACACACATCTCAGTAGCTAAGAAACAGCCAGTCCTGTCCCACACACCTCAGTAGCTAAGAAACAGCCAGTCCAGTCACACACACACACACACACACACACACACACACATCTCAGTAGCTAAGAAACAGCCAGTCCAGTCACACACACACACACATCTGTAGCTATGAAACAGCCAGTCCAGTCCCACACACACACCTCAGTAGCTATGAAACAGCCAGTCCCACACACACAGCTCAGTAGCTGTGAAACAGCCAGTCCCACACACACACACACACACACACCTCAGTAGCTATGAAACAGCCAGTCCCACACACACACACACACACACCTCAGTAGCTATGAAACAGCCAGTCCCCCCCACACACACACAGCTCAGTAGCTGTGAAACAGCCAGTCCCTCACACACACACACACACACACACACCTCAGTAGCTGTGAAACAGCCAGTCTCACACACACACCTCAGTAGCTGTGAAACAGCCAGTCCCACACACACACCTCAGTAGCTGTGAAACAGCCAGTCCCACACACACACCTCAGTAGCTATGAAACAGCCAGTCCCACACACACACCTCAGTAGCTGTGAAACAGCCAGTCCTGTCCCACACACACACCTCAGTAGCTGTGAAACAGCCAATCCTGTCCCACACACACACCTCAGTAGCTATGAAACAGCCAGTCCTGTCCCACACACACACACCTCAGTAGCTATGAAACAGCCAGTCCTGTCCCACACACACACCTCAGTAGCTAGGAAACAGCCAGTCCAGTCCCACACACACCTCAGTAGCTAGGAAACAGCCAGTCCAGTCCCACACACACCTCAGTAGCTAGGAAACAGCCAGTCCAGTCCCACACACACACCTCAGTAGCTAGGAAACAGCCAGTCCTGTCCCACACACACACACACACACACACACACACACACACACACACATACACCTCAGTAGCTAGGAAACAGCCAGTCCTTTCCCACACACACACCTCAGTAGCTATGAAACAGCCAGTCCTGTCACACACACACACACCTCAGTAGCTATGAAACAGTCAGTCCCACACACACCTCAGTAGCTATGAAACACCCAGTCCCACACACACACCTCAGTAGCTATGAAACAGCCAGTCCCCACACACACACACCTCAGTAGCTATGAAACAGTCAGTCCCACACACACACACCTCAGTAGCTATGAAACAGTCAGTCCCACACACACACACACACACACCTCAGTAGCTATGAAACAGTCAGTCCAGTCCCCCACACACACACCTCAGTAGCTAGGAAACAGCCAGTCCAGTCCCCACACACACACCTCAGTAGCTAGGAAACAGCCAGTCCAGTCCCACACACACACCTCAGTAGCTAGGAAACAGCCAGTCCAGTCCCACACACACACACACCTCAGTAGCTAGGAAACAGCCAGTCCAGTCCCACACACACACACACACATCAGTAGCTAGGAAACAGCCAGTCCAGTCCCACACACACACACACACCTCAGTAGCTAGGAAACAGCCAGTCCAGTCCCACACACACACATCTCAGTAGCTAAGAAACAGCCAGTCCAGTCCCACACACACACATCTCAGTAGCTAAGAAACAGCCAGTCCTGTCCCACACACCTCAGTAGCTAAGAAACAGCCAGTCCAGTCACACACACACACACACGCACACATCTCAGTAGCTAAGAAACAGCCAGTCCAGTCACACACACACACACACCTCAGTAGCTATGAAACAGCCAGTCCCATACACACACACCTCAGTAGCTATGAAACAGCCAGTCCCACACACACACCTCAGTAGCTATGAAACAGCCAGTCCCACACACACACACCTCAGTAGCTATGAAACAGCCAGTCCCACACAAACACACACACACACACACACCTCAGTAGCTATGAAACAGTCAGTCCAGTCCCACACACACACACCTCAGTAGCTAGGAAACAGCCAGTCCAGTCCCACACACACACACCTCAGTAGCTAGGAAACAGCCAGTCCAGTCCCACACACACACACACACACACATCAGTAGCTAGGAAACAGCCAGTCCAGTCCCACACACACACCTCAGTAGCTAGGAAACAGCCAGTCCAGTCCCACACACACATCTCAGTAGCTAAGAATCAGCCAGTCCTGTCCCACACACCTCAGTAGCTAAGAAACAGCCAGTCCAGTCACACACACACACACACACACACACACATCTCAGTAGCTAAGAAACAGCCAGTCCAGTCACACACACACACACATCAGTAGCTATGAAACAGCCAGTCCAGTCCCACACACACCTCAGTAGCTATGAAACAGCCAGTCCAGTCCACACACACCTCAGTAGCTATGAAACAGCCAGTCCCACACACACAGCTCAGTAGCTGTGAAACAGCCAGTCCCACACACACACACACACACACACACACCTCAGTAGCTATGAAACAGCCAGTCCACACACACACACACACACACACACCTCAGTAGCTATGAAACAGCCAGTCCCCACACACACACACACAGCTCAGTAGCTGTGAAACAGCCAGTCCCACACAGCTACACACACACACAGCTCAGTAGCTGTGAAACAGCCAGTCCCACACACACACCTCAGTAGCTGTGAAACAGCCAGTCCCACACACACACCTCAGTAGCTGTGAAACAGCCAGTCCCACACACACACCTCAGTAGCTGTGAAACAGCCAGTCCAGTAGCTGTGAAACAGCCAGTCCCACACACACACACACACACACACACACACACACACCTTAGTAGCTATGAAACAGTCAGTCCCACACACACACACCTCAGTAGCTATGAAACAGTCAGTCCACACACACACACACACACCTCAGCAACTAGGAAACAGCCAGTCCTGTCCCACACACACACCTCAGTAGCTATGAAACAGCCAATCCTGTCCCACACACACACTCAGTAGCTATGAAACAGCCAGTCCTGTCCCACACACACACACCTCAGTAGCTATGAAACAGCCAGTCCTGTCCCACACACACACACCTCAGTAGCTAGGAAACAGCCAGTCCTGTCCCACACACACACCTCAGTAGCTAGGAAACAGCCAGTCCAGTCCCACACACACCTCAGTAGCTAGGAAACAGCCAGTCCAGTCCCACACACACCTCAGTAGCTAGGAAACAGCCAGTCCAGTCCCACACACACCTCAGTAGCTGTGAAACAGCCAGTCCAGTCCCACACACACACCTCAGTAGCTAGGAAACAGCCAGTCCTGTCCCACACACACCTCAGTAGCTATGAAACAGCCAGTCCCCCACACACACACACACACACACATACACCTCAGTAGCTAGGAAACAGCCAGTCCTTTCCCACACACACACCTCAGTAGCTATGAAACAGCCAGTCCTGTCCCACACACACACACACCTCAGTAGCTAGGAAACAGCCAGTCCTGTCCCACACACACACCTCAGTAGCTAGGAAACAGCCAGTCCAGTCCCACACACACCTCAGTAGCTATGAAACAGCCAGTCCAGTCCCCACACACACCTCAGTAGCTAGGAAACAGCCAGTCCAGTCCCACACACACACCTCAGTAGCTAGGAAACAGCCAGTCCTGTCCCACACACACCTCAGTAGCTATGAAACAGCCAGTCCACACACACACCTCAGTAGCTAGGAAACAGCCAGTCCAGTCCCACACACACCTCAGTAGCTATGAAACAGCCAGTCCCACACCACACACCTCAGTAGCTATGAAACAGCCAGTCCTTTCCACACACACACCTCAGTAGCTATGAAACAGCCAGTCCACACACACACACCTCAGTAGCTATGAAACACCCAGTCCCCACACACACACCTCAGTAGCTATGAAACACCCAGTCCCACACACACACCTCAGTAGCTATGAAACAGTCAGTCCCACACACACACACACCTCAGTAGCTATGAAACAGTCAGTCCCACACACACACACACACCTCAGTAGCTATGAAACAGTCAGTCCAGTCCCACACACACACACACCTCAGTAGCTAGGAAACAGCCAGTCCAGTCCCACACACACACACCTCAGTAGCTAGGAAACAGCCAGTCCAGTCCCACACACACACACCTCAGTAGCTAGGAAACAGCCAGTCCAGTCCCACACACACACACACCTCAGTAGCTAGGAAACAGCCAGTCCAGTCCCACACACACACACACACACACACACATCAGTAGCTAGGAAACAGCCAGTCCAGTCCCACACACACACACACCTCAGTAGCTAGGAAACAGCCAGTCCAGTCCCACACACACATCTCAGTAGCTAAGAAACAGCCAGTCCAGTCCCACACACACATCTCAGTAGCTAAGAAACAGCCAGTCCTGTCCACACACCCCAGTAGCTAAGAAACAGCCAGTCCAGTCACACACACACACACACACATCTCAGTAGCTAAGAAACAGCCAGTCCTGTCCCACACACCTCAGTAGCTAAGAAACAGCCAGTCCAGTCACACACACACACACACACACGCACACATCTCAGTAGCTATGAAACAGCCAGTCCCATACACACACACCTCAGTAGCTATGAAACAGCCAGTCCCACACACACACCTCAGTAGCTATGAAACAGCCAGTCCCACACACACACCTCAGTAGCTATGAAACAGCCAGTCCCACACACACACACACACACACACACACACACACACACACACACCTCAGTAGCTATGAAACAGTCAGTCCCACACACACACACACCTCAGTAGCTATGAAACAGTCAGTCCCACACACACCTCAGTAGCTATGAAACAGTCAGTCCCACACACACACACCTCAGTAGCTATGAAACAGTCAGTCCCACACAAAACACACACACACACACACACACCTCAGTAGCTATGAAACAGTCAGTCCAGTCCCACACACACACACCTCAGTAGCTAGGAAACAGCCAGTCAGTAGCTAGGAAACAGCCAGTCCAGTCCCACACACACACACCTCAGTAGCTAGGAAACAGCCAGTCCAGTCCCACACACACACCTCAGTAGCTAGGAAACAGCCAGTCCAGTCCCACACACACATCTCAGTAGCTAAGAAACAGCCAGTCCTGTCCCACACACCTCAGTAGCTAAGAAACAGCCAGTCCAGTCACACACACACACACACACACATCTCAGTAGCTAAGAAACAGCCAGTCCAGTCACACACACACACACATCTGTAGCTATGAAACAGCCAGTCCAGTCCCACACACACACCTCAGTAGCTATGAAACAGCCAGTCCCACACACACACCTCAGTAGCTATGAAACAGCCAGTCCCACACACACAGCTCAGTAGCTGTGAAACAGCCAGTCCCACACACACCACACACACACACACACCTCAGTAGCTATGAAACAGCCAGTCCCACACACACACACACACCTCAGTAGCTATGAAACAGCCAGTCCCACACACACACACACAGCTCAGTAGCTGTGAAACAGCCAGTCCCCACACACACACACACACACACACACACCTCAGTAGCTGTGAAACAGCCAGTCTCACACACACACCTCAGTAGCTGTGAAACAGCCAGTCCCACACACACACCTCAGTAGCTGTGAAACAGCCAGTCCCACACACACACACACACACACACACACACACCTTAGTAGCTATGAAACAGTCAGTCCCACACACACACACCTCAGTAGCTATGAAACAGTCAGTCCCCACACACACACACACACACACACACCTCAGCAACTAGGAAACAGCCAGTCCTGTCCCACACACACACCTCAGTAGCTATGAAACAGCCAATCCTGTCCCACACACACACCTCAGTAGCTATGAAACAGCCAGTCCTGTCCACACACACACACCTCAGTAGCTAGGAAACAGCCAGTCCTGTCCCACACACACACCTCAGTAGCTAGGAAACAGCCAGTCCAGTCCCACACACACCTCAGTAGCTAGGAAACAGCCAGTCCAGTCCCACACACACCTCAGTAGCTAGGAAACAGCCAGTCCAGTCCCCCACACACACACACACACACACACCTCAGTAGCTAGGAAACAGCCAGTCCTGTCCCACACACACCTCAGTAGCTATGAAACAGCCAGTCCCCCCCCCACCCACACACACACACACACACACACACACACCTCAGTAGCTAGGAAACAGCCAGTCCTTTCCCACACACACACCTCAGTAGCTATGAAACAGCCAGTCCCCCACACACACCACACACCTCAGTAGCTATGAAACAGTCAGTCCCACACACACCTCAGTAGCTATGAAACACCCAGTCCCACACACACCTCAGTAGCTATGAAACAGTCAGTCCCACACACACCTCAGTAGCTATGAAACAGTCAGTCCCACACACACACCTCAGTAGCTATGAAACAGTCAGTCCCACACACACACACCTCAGTAGCTATGAAACAGTCAGTCCCACACACACACACACACACACACACACACCTCAGTAGCTATGAAACAGTCAGTCCAGTCCCACACACACACACCTCAGTAGCTAGGAAACAGCCAGTCCAGTCCCACACACACACCTCAGTAGCTAGGAAACAGCCAGTCCAGTCCCACACACACACACACACCACACACACACACACACACACACACACACACACATCAGTAGCTAGGAAACAGCCAGTCCAGTCCCACACACACACACACCTCAGTAGCTAGGAAACAGCCAGTCCAGTCCCACACACACATCTCAGTAGCTAAGAAACAGCCAGTCCAGTCCCACACACACATCTCAGTAGCTAAGAAACAGCCAGTCCTGTCCCACACACCTCAGTAGCTAAGAAACAGCCAGTCCAGTCACACACACACACACATCTCAGTAGCTAAGAAACAGCCAGTCCTGTCCCACACACCTCAGTAGCTAAGAAACAGCCAGTCCAGTCACACACACACACACACACGCACACATCTCAGTAGCTAAGAAACAGCCAGTCCAGTCACACACACACACACACCTCAGTAGCTATGAAACAGCCAGTCCCATACACACACACCTCAGTAGCTATGAAACAGCCAGTCCCACACACACACCTCAGTAGCTATGAAACAGCCAGTCCCCACACACACACACACCTCAGTAGCTATGAAACAGCCAGTCCCACACACACACACCTCAGTAGCTATGAAACAGCCAGTCCCACGCACACACCTCAGTAGCTGTGAAACAGCCAGTCCCCACACACACACACACACACACACACACCTCAGTAGCTATGAAACAGCCAGTCCCACGCACACACCTCAGTAGCTATGAAACAGCCAGTCCCACGCACACACCTCAGTAGCTATGAAACAGCCAGTCCCACGCACACACCTCAGTAGCTATGAAACAGCCAGTCCCACGCACACACCTCAGTAGCTATGAAACAGCCAGTCCAGTAGCTATGAAACAGCCACACACCTCAGTAGCTATGAAACAGCCAGTCCCACACACACACACCTCAGTAGCTATGAAACAGCCAGTCCCACACACACACACCTCAGTAGCTGTGAAACAGCCAGTCCCACACACACACACAGCTCAGTAGCTGTGAAACAGCCAGTCCCACGCACACACCTCAGTAGCTATGAAACAGCCAGTCCCACACACACACCTCAGTAGCTAGCAGCCATGAAACAGCCAGAAACAGCCAGTCCCACACACACACCTCAGTAGCTATGAAACAGCCAGTCCCACACACACCTCAGTAGCTATGAAACAGCCAGTCCCACACACACACCTCAGTAGCTATGAAACAGCCAGTCCCACACACACACCTCAGTAGCTATGAAACAGCCAGTCCCACACACACACACACACACACACCTCAGTAGCTATGAAACAGCCAGTTCCACAGACACACACCTCAGTAGCTATGAAACAGCCAGTCCCACACACACACACCTCAGTAGCTATGAAACAGCCAGTCCCATGCACACACCTCAGTAGCTATGAAACAGCCAGTCCCACACACACACACCCCAATAGCTGTGAAACAGCCAGGCCCACACACACACACACACCTCAGTAGCTATGAAACAGCCAGTCCCACACACGCACACACACACACCTCAGTAGCTATGAAACAGCCAGTCCCACGCACGCACACACACACACCTCAGTAGCTATGAAACAGCCAGTCCCACGCACACACCTCAGTAGCTATGAAACAGCCAGTCCCACGCACACACCTCAGTAGCTATGAAACAGCCAGTCCCACGCACACACCTCAGTAGCTATGAAACAGCCAGTCCCACGCACACACCTCAGTAGCTATGAAACAGCCAGTCCCACGCACACACCTCAGTAGCTATGAAACAGCCAGTCCCACGCACACACCTCAGTAGCTATGAAACAGCCAGTCCCACGCACACACCTCAGTAGCTATGAAACAGCCAGTCCCACGCACACACCTCAGTAGCTATGAAACAGCCAGTCCCACACACACACACACACACAGCTCAGTAGCTGTGAAACAGCCAGTCCCACGCACACACCTCAGTAGCTATGAAACAGCCAGTCCCACACACACACCTCAGTAGCTATGAAACAGCCAGTCCCACACACACACCTCAGTAGCTATGAAACAGCCAGTCCCACACACACACCTCAGTAGCTATGAAACAGCCAGTCCCACACACACACCTCAGTAGCTATGAAACAGCCAGTCCCACACACACACACACCTCAGTAGCTATGAAACAGCCAGTCCCACACACACACCTCAGTAGCTATGAAACAGCCAGTCCCACACACACACACCTCAGTAGCTATGAAACAGCCAGTCCCACACACACACACCTCAGTAGCTATGAAACAGCCAGTCCCACACACACACACCTCAGTAGCTATGAAACAGCCAGTCCCACACACACACACCTCAGTAGCTATGAAACAGCCAGTTCCACACACACACACCTCAGTAGCTATGAAACAGCCAGTTCCACACACACACACCTCAGTAGCTATGAAACAGCCAGTCCCACACACACACACACACACACCTCAGTAGCTATGAAACAGCCAGTTCCACACACACACACCTCAGTAGCTATGAAACAGCCAGTTCCACATGAAACAGCCAGTTGAAACAGCCACACACACACACCTCAGTAGCTATGAAACAGCCAGTCCCACACACACACACACACACACACACACACCTCAGTAGCTATGAAACAGCCAGTTCCACAGACACACACCTCAGTAGCTATGAAACAGCCAGTCCCCCCCCCACACACACACCTCAGTAGCTGTGAAACAGCCAGTCCAACACACACCTCAGTAGCTATGAAACAGCCAGTCCCACACACACACACCTCAGTAGCTATGAAACAGCCAGTCCCCCACACACACACACACCTCAGTAGCTATGAAACAGCCAGTCCCACACACATACACCTCAGCAGCTATGAAACAGCCAGTCCCACACCCATACACCACACACACACACACACACACACACACACACACACACACACCTCAGTAGCTATGAAACAGCCAGTCCCCCCCACACACACACACAGCTCAGTAGCTGTGAAAAGGCCAGTCCCACACACACCTCAGTAGCTATGAAACAGTCAGTCCCACACACACACACACACACACACACACACACACCTCAGTAGCTATGAAACAGCCAGTCCCCCACACACACACACCTCAGTAGCTATGAAACAGCCAGTCCCCCACACACACACACACAAACCTCAGTAGCTATGAAAGAGCCAGTCCCACACACACACACACACACATCTCAGTAGCTAAGAAACAGCCAGTCCAGTCACACACACACACACACACATCTCAGTAGCTAAGAAACAGCCAGTCCAGTCACACACACACACACACACACATCTCAGTAGCTAAGAAACAGCCAGTCCAGTCACACACACACACACACACACATCTCAGTAGCTAAGAAACAGCCAGTCCACACACACACACACACACACACACACACACACACCTCAGTAGCTAGGAAACAGCCAGTCCAGTCCCACACACACCTCAGTAGCTAGGAAACAGCCAGCCCTGTCCCACACACAGACCTCAGTAGCTAGGAAACAGCCAGTCCAGTCACACACACACAGACCTCAGTAGCTAGGTAACAGCCAGTCCAGTCACACACACACACAGTAACGGTTTTGACTTGAGGTTATTATTTATAGGGGTGCCAGGTTGGTTGTTCCTACCAGAGAAAACATTGGTTTCTCCTTTTGGTTTGGGAGGGAATGAGTCCCATCTGGTCCGTCAAGTCTACACCAATACAAAGCACTTGTGTAAAAGTCAGGATGGAAATAAACTTTTCATAAACCCTTAAAACATTGGAAAGAACTATAAAAACAACTATTATTTTGCGTGGGTTGTATTAGCAACATCAATGATTACATACACATAATAATATCACAATGAGTTCTGGTTCCTCCAGAAATGTCCTGTACCTCGGGTCTAAAGAGTCCAGCCCGGTAAAGGAGTTCAGGGAACTCAAGTGACCTTTGTCACGCAATGTTTGTCCGTTCATTCAAGTGTAGCGTAAACCCAGTATTAAATCATACAATTATTTTACCACAGAACTTTAAAGCGTATCAACTCTTATTAAGTCCTCAACTACAACTAACTACATAAATCATCACCGTATACATCACATCAAAACAAATGAAATACCCTATACAAAAGGTTGTAGTCAGTCAGACAATCCGCCAAAAGATCTCCAGCGGAGAAAGGCCACGAAGAAGCGTAGTCCACGGACGCAAAGAGTGGATCCGATCCTGGGTAAATTCTATTGGGCTACAAAACACACGTATAACGGCAACAAAACAAACGGAATAGAGACGCTTCGGAACTGAGCGTTGAACACATCCTCATTCACATCTCCATCACAACCTCCTTTTTGCGCAGCTGATGCTGGCTATTTAATTGGGAATTAAAGGGAAAGCGCCCTATTGGAAGGAGAAGCACTATTTAATTGGGAATTAAAGGGAAAGCGCCCTATTGGAAGGAGAAGCACTATTTAATTGGGAATTGAAGAGGAAGCGCCCTATTGGAAGGAGAAGAACTGAGACGGTTCAGAAAAATTCAGGGCCGTCACAACACACACACACACACACACACACACACACACACACACACACACACACACACACACACACACACACACACACACACACACACACACACACCTCAGTAGTTAGGAAACAGCCGTCCAGTCCCACACACGCAACTAAGTATCTAGGAAACAGCCAGTCCAGTCCCACACACGCACCTAAGTATCTAGGAAACAGCCAGTCAGTAGTTAGGAAACAGCCAGTCCAGTCCCACACACGCACCTAAGTATAGCTAGGAAACAGCCAGCCCAGCCCCCCCACACACACACACACACACACACACACACACACCCAGTAGTTAGGAAACAGCCCCAGTCCCACACACGCACCTAAGTATCTAGGAAACAGCCAGTCCAGTCCCACACACGCACCTAAGTATCTAGGAAACAGCCAGTCTAGTCCCACACACACCTACCTAAGTATCTAGGAAACAGCCAGTCCAGTCCCACACACACACACACCTTAGTAGCTAGGAAACAGCCAGTCCCACACACACACACACCGCAGTAACTAGGAAACAGCCAGTCCAGTCCCACACACACACATTAGTAGCTAGGAAACAGCAAGTCCAGTCCCACACACACCTCAGTAGCTAGGAAACAGACAGTCCAGTCACACACACACCTCAGTAGCTAAGAAACAAACAGTCCAGTCCCACACACACCTCAGTAGCTAGGAAACAGCCAGCCCAGTCCCCCACACACCTCAGTAGCTAGGAAACAGCCAGCCCAGCCCCCCCCCCCACACACACACACACACACACACACACACCACCCACACACACACACACACACACACACACACACACACACACACACACACACGTCAGTAGCTAGGAAACAGCCAGTCCAGTCCCCCACACACATCAGTAGCTAGGAAACAGCCAGTCCAGTCCTACACACACACACAGACTTCAGTAGCTACTGTTGGGTTCTGAGAATATGAAATATACTTATTCATGTCACTGAGGGAGAGAGGGTAATGTATAACAGTTACATTATGTCAGGATATGTTGTTATTAGCCATCAGGGATCCTATGGGAGGCATCATCTGGGAGGAGAAGAGACACTGGTACCAGTCACCATGACAGCCTGGAGTTGGGGAGGAGTGAGCACTTTGGGGCAGAGGTCAGGTCAGATGAAGTGAGGAAGAACAGATATCACTGAGGTTCTGTCTAGCAACAGATATGCATTGGCTGTTCAGATGTGTAGGAGGAGACTCCGCATCGGATAAAAGGTTAAATATCAGTGCTTGTGTGAATATGTCATTTTCTGTCCAGCTGTTCGATCCTTTGGGAAGAATAAACTTGGTTTGAGCTTTCATCGTGTCCTCTGATAATTAGAACCTACCACAAAACAGCCAGTCCAGTCCCACACACACCTCAGTAGTTACGAAACAGACAGTCAAGTCCCACACATCTCAGTGGCTAGGAAACACAGCCATTCCAGTCCCTTACACCTCAGTAGCCATGGAACAGCCAGTCCAGTTCCATACAAGGGCACCCACAGCACTTGTTCATAGCAATATACAGAAAAAAACACATCCACAATCCGGCACTAAAAGTGCAGCTGTCCCAGTACTGTTCAGAACATCCACAACAAACTCCTTACTAACCAACATGTAGGTCGCTTACACAAACGTCAACCTGGCTTTCTAAACTCATCCAGCCATTACTGTACATCATTCCTGTAGATTCAAGATTGTTTTGAGAGCGTATGGGGAATGAAAAAGTTCAACAACAATTGTTATACAACTCCCATAATAAGAAAGAGCACTTGGACAGAGATAAGATAAGGTTTTCCCCAAAGGGAAAATCGTAACCAGCTTTGACTAGAGGTTGAATAATGGTTTGACTTCATCTCAAAGGACTCAAATCCTTCAAGAATTAAAGATCAACGGTTACAGTTTTTGATGCTTACGTCATCTAAGAGTAGCATCTCTTCTCATCCTATTTTAGAATGGTCCCATATGTTTTATGAACAGTTTTACAACGTACTCTTGTTTAACTAGGGCACCTGACTCTCCTGACCTAACTGGTCATAAATAAAGCAATTTCCCTCACACCCTAAAAGCCTATCCCACAGGCTGGGCAAAGTCTACCAGGGACCAGGAAAGAGTCCTACAGAAATTAGCGGTCTGTGTCTATTCCTGGAAACCTGCACCATGTACAGGTGTCACCTTTATTTGGGGTAATAAACAAAAAAGGGGGATGGTTGAAATAAAAACAGCATACAATACTGCCATAGAATGCCCTAGTGTAGTCACACTGTTCATACAATACTGCCATAGAATGCACTAGTGTAGTCACACTGTTCATACAATACTGCCATAGAATGCCCTAGTGTAGTCACACTGTTCATACAATACTGCCATAGAATGCCCTAGTGTAGTCACACTGTTCATACAATACTGCCATAGAATGCACTAGTGTAGTCACACTGTTCATACAATACTGCCATAGAATGCACTAGTGTAGTCACACAGTTCATTGTCCATTGGCCTACACATCATGTATCTGAATACTTTGTTGTCAATAGCAATATATTATGGTATGTACTAAATGTTAACAACCCACTGGGCACAGACGTCAGTTCCACGTCTAGTTTTGATTTTCACTTGGTTGAGTTGTCAACTAATGTGAATTTAACTTGAATTTAATGTGAAATCAACAAAAAAAAGGTCACCCTGTTATTGAATTTCACTTAATAGAAAAGGAAATTCCCTTGTTGATGACTTTTTGCGAATACAAGCAGTTTTCCAAGTTGATTCAATGTCATCACATTGTAATTATGTGAAAACAACGTTGATTCAACCATTTTTTGGCCAGTGGTAAAGGTGTATTTCAGTGGTGGTAGCTCTCCTCTCCAGCCTCAGGCTATATGAAGCTTACAGGCTGGAGGTTAAAGGTGGGTGGCTAGAAGAACAGGCATCACACATATTTTAAAACATTGGAACTGGTTCCTCTGGTTTCATTAGCTCTCAGGACCGGCCTACCATCAAGCCTGTGTTCTCTGTAGAACAATACAACCGCTCCTGTTCTGTGGTCTATGGAACACCAAAGAATAACAACTATTTACATTTTTGACAACTTTAATTTCACCACATTCCTAAAGAAAATCATGCCATCTGGTTTGCTTAAAGTGCTAATTCAGGATTTGGGAAATGCCCTTTATCTACTTCCCCAGAGTCAGATGAATTCGTGGATACAATTTTTGTATCTGTGTGCAGTTTGAGGGAAGTTGCTAACAAACGTCCCCTTTTCAGGACCCTGTCTTTCAAAGATAATTCATAAAAATCCAAATAACTTCACAAATCTTCATTGTAAAGGGTTTAAACACTGTTTCCCATGCTTGTCCAATGAACCATGAACAATTAATGAACATGCACCTGTGGAACAGTCATTAAGACACTAACAGCTTACAGACGGTAGGCAATTAAGGTCACAGTTATGAAAACTTAGGACACTAAAGAGGCCTTTGTACAGACTCCAAAAGAAATATGCCCAGGGTCCCTGCTCATCTGCGTGTACGTACCTTAGGCAAGCTGCAAGGAGGCATGAGGACTGCGGATGTGGCCAGGGCAATACATTGCAATGCCCATACTGTGAGACATCTAAGACAGCGCTAGAGGGAGACAGGACAGACAGCTGATTGGTCTGCCACTGCGAGGACACATGTAACATCTCCTGCACAGGATTGGTACATCCGAACATCACACCTGCGGGACAGTTAAAGGTTGGCAACAACAACTGCCCTAGTTACACCAGGAATGCACAATCCCTCCATCAGTGCTCAGAATGTCCGCAATAGGCTGAGAGAGGCTGGACTGAGGGCTTGTAGGCCTGTTGTAAGGCAGGTGTGACACCAGACATCACCGACAACAATGTCGCCTATGGGCACAAACCCATCGTCGCTGGACCAGACAGGACTGGCAAAAAGTGCTCTTCACTGACGAGTCGTGGTTTTGTCTCATCATGGGTGATGGTCGGACTCGCGTTTACACTGAGACCTGTACTCTGGAGTCGGATCGATTTGGAGGTGGAGGGTCCATCATGGTCTGGGGGCGGTGTGTCACAGCGTCATCAGACTGAGCTTGTTGTCATTGCAGGCAATCTCAACGCTGTGCATTACAGGAAAGACATCCTCCTCACTCATGTAGTACCCTTCCTGCAGGCTCATCCTTACATGACCCTCCAGCATGACAATGTCACCAGCCATACTGCTTGTTCTGTGTGTGATTTCCTGCAAGATAGGATTGCCAGTGTTCTGCCATTGCCAGCGAAGAGCCCGGATCTCAATCCCATTGACCTGTTGGATCAGAGGGTGATGACTCGCAAATGTCCGGGAACTTGCAGGTGCTTTGGTGGAAGCACCTGCACTATTATTATTATTATATTATTATATATTATATATTGAAGAGTGGGGTAACATCTGACAGCAAGAACTGGCAAATCTGGTGCAGTCCATGAGAAGGAGATGCCCTGCAGTACTTAATGCAGCTGGTGGCCACACCAGATACCGACTGTTACCTTTGATTTTGACCAACACCTTTGTTCAGGGACACATTATTCCATTTCTGTTAGTCACATGTCTGTGGAACTTGTTCACTATTATGTCTCAGTTGTTGAATCTTGTTAGGTTCTTACAAATATTTACACATGTTAAGTTTGCTGAAAATGAACACAGTTGACAGTGAGAGAACATTCCTTTTTTTGCTGAGTTTAGCATTAGTACATTGACTGGAAGTGTATGGTATCTATATATCGCAATGACTGGTAGTCTATGGTATCTATATATCGCAATGACTGGAAGTCTATGGTATCTATATATCGCAATGACTGGAAGTCTATGGTATCTATATATCGCAATGACTGGAAGTGTATGGTAACTGCTAGCATGCTACTGTAGAAAATATCATAGACTTCCAGACATTGCTCTAACACCAGTTTGTATTGGCTCGCGAATACCTCTAACTTCCTTCATACTGGATGAAGAGACATAAAAATGGTATCCAGGAGTTCATTTGACTCTGGGGAAGTAGAAACCGGGTTTCATTGCCAGAATCTAAGTATTCCTTTAATATAAGGAATTTGAAATGATTGAACCTATTACTGTTGATGTTTCAGTATACACTACATGTACACAAAAGTATGTGGATAACCCTTCAAATTAGTGTATTCGGCTATTTAAGCCACACCGTTGCTGACTGGTGTATAAAATCGAGCAAACAGCCATGCAATCTCCATAGACAAACATGTGCATTTGAATGGCCTTACTGAAGAGCTCAGTGACTTTCAACGTGGCACCGTCATATGATGCCACCTTTCCAACAAGTCAGTTCATCAAATGTATGCCCTGCTAGAGCTGCCCCAGTCCTGTTATTGTGAAGTGGAAACGTGTAGGAGCAACAACGGCTCTCCCGCGAAGTGGTAGGCCACACAAGCTCACAGAATGGTACTGCCGAGTGCTGAACCGCATTGTGCATAAAAATCATCTGTCCCCGGTTGCAACACTCACTACTGTTCTAAACTGACTCTGGAAGCAACGTAAGCACAAGAACTGTTCGTCGGGAGCTTCATGAAGTGGGTTTCCATAGCCGAGCAGCTGCACCCAAGCCTAAGATCACCATGCGCAATGCCAATCAGTGTTGAGGAAGTTGACTGGCCTGCACAGAGCCCTGACCTCAACCCCATCAAACACCTTTGTGATGAATTGGAATGCAGACTAAGAGTCAGGCTCAACATCAGTTGTGGCTGAATGGAGACAAGTCCCCACAGAAATGTTTCAACATCTAGGGGAAAGCCTTCACAGGTGAGTGGAGGCTGTTATAGCAGCAAAGGAGGGACCAACTCCATATTAATGCCCATGATTTTGGAATGAGATGTTCCATGAGCAGGTGTCCACATATTTCTGGTCATGTAGTGTATTTAAGCAATTAATTTCATTTTTGATACTTGAGTATATTTAAAACCAAACACTTTCAGACTCACTCAAGTAGTATTTTACTGGGTGGCTTTCACTTTATTTGAGTCATTTTCCATTAAGGCATCTTTCCTCAATGTATGAAAAGTTGATCATTTTTCCACCACTGCTAAAGAGATCCAGTTAACCAACCAGCTCAGCTTTAAACTCTAGAATTAGGTCCTTCCATGAAATTAGATGGAGACAAACTTCAGAACTTTCCTAAAACTGCTGTAGACAAAGATTACCAGCATTCCATGCTACCTAAATCCCAGGTATTTTCAAACTGAATTAGTGATTGTATTCTCAAACTTAATGACTCTCCACTGTAGCATACAAAAGATAGACACTTGGTGAAATTCAGAGCGGAAGGGAAGAGGGGTGTATTCTATTCTTACTTTCATGTTGTTCTGATGCGGCCAGCCTCTTCTTCCTCATGGAACGGTAGAAACGGGAGTTCCTACGGATGGGGGCGATGACCCGGTCATCCTCCTCATCCTCCTCGTGATTTCTGGAGTGCACCGGCGCTGCGGGCCGCTTCTCAGGGGGCTCCTGTGACTTTTGACCCCACTTGCCCCTGAACAGGGCCGTCATCGCCATGACAACGGGCTCCAAGCTCCGTTTGGGGTGTGTGTCCCACTCCTGTTCTCAGATCCGGGACTGTGGGGTTGTTCCTGTAGGTTTTGGCTTCGGGACAGAGGAGAGCGTAGAATCCATCAAACGTTAGCCTGAATTAAGGAGCAAATCCATCCCTGTCAATCTCAAGTCCCGGTGAGGCAACACAACAACACAGCACACACTTCAGGGCTCATTCTCACATAGGTTAGCGACTGCATGGCACACTGAGGCCTGTCGCTCTCTCTCTCTCTCTCTCTCTCTCTCTCTCTCTCTCTCTCGCCTTCCCCTGCCTTTGGGGCAGGAGTGTTAGTCACCCATGGAGCCAATCAGAGTCAGCCCCCTCTCTCCTTAAGCTGAAATGATTCTGTGTATAACCCGCCCTATCTACTATTCTCACTCAGAGGTACTCAAAGTTTTACAACGGGGATCCCATTTCTTCCGCCAGAATTTCTGGGGACTCCATTTTATTTTCTCGCAATAATTTCTTATAACCCCACCCCAAATACAATGACAACAACTTTAAAATCAGTACATTTCGATTTTTAAATCAACAAATAACTTTCAATTAATTACATTTTCATCTTTTCAAAATGAAAAGAAACCAATAAATACATTTATCTAAATCTCTTTCTCAAAAACGTTATTATATTGTCCCATACAATGACCTGTACTCTTAATTTGTATTTTATTTTGGAAACACCACTGCAGACTTTGAATACCACTGCTGTGCTGTCTTTATTTGGCCTACTGAAAGACATTCCAGAGGCTAGCCTGCATGTCTGACTGTCTGCCTGGCCTCACCTGCATGTCTGACTGTCTGCCTGGCCTCACCTGCATGTCTGACTGTCTCTGCTCTGCTCTTCTGTGCTCTGGAGAACCAGAAAAGCCACTTACCTGTACCAGGGAACACTGATCCCTCCTTTAGGACTTTTTTATATCCCTCCTCTCGAGATCATCGATGTGTTCCCAAGTGGTGTATACCATGTATTCTCCTGTATAGGGGTTATTGGCGCACATCAGAGAACACACTAAAAGCCAGTACACCTGCCAGTTCTCCTGTCGGTCCTCCAGTGTGGTACAGAACTGTGTCTCCAGCTGACGTGTCGCTTGTTGTCCTGCTTGTCATGTGGTGGCCTCTCTAAACCGGCTCCCCACTACCTTCCTTATCTCCAGGCAGCTGACCAATAGAGTTCAAAGTTCGCTCTGTATTTCTCCACGCAGCAGCAGAAGATACTATTCCAGGGCTCCATTATGACATAATGCAGAGAAAGAGACTCAGCGAGGCCTCGTATGAGCAGAGTGCTCGCCTCGAACCATCAAACTCCCTCCCTCTAATCAGACCAGGCGGAAAGGGGCTGGGGGTCAAACACATTTACACAACATCCAAAAGATAGGGGAAGGAAGGCTGACAGAGTAACAACACAAGCTCTCTGAAGCTGCATGTCTTATACAGAACGCCACAGGAATCACTATCTGTTTCTGTCTTGATCCTCCAACCACAATAGTTATAGTGTCACTGAGAAAGATTCTAATTTCTAATAATAGATTAGAGGCACAATAAGGCACAGAGATCTTCTTGACGTCTCAATAATAACAGAAACAATCTCACGTTACATCAACAAAACAACAAAGGGGATGTTGAAGGCACAGTCACCACACCTTTCCAGACTCACCCTATTGACTCCTCTCCTCAGACGGGCGTGGGGTGTGTTTGTGTGAATCACACAGCTTTGTTGACTGGATCTACCC
This sequence comes from Oncorhynchus gorbuscha, assembly GCF_021184085.1. Classification (NCBI taxonomy): domain Eukaryota; kingdom Metazoa; phylum Chordata; class Actinopteri; order Salmoniformes; family Salmonidae; genus Oncorhynchus; species Oncorhynchus gorbuscha. Next base: position 22,076,580 of record NC_060185.1, read on the forward strand.
AACCAATCATATTGAGCTGTTCTGTGAGGTCAAAGGTTAGTGTTGGGTTGGACAGGGTTCGGGGTGTTTGGAAGAGATTTGGGGTTGAGGGAGGATCTACTTGAAGGCTCTTTTTTATTTTCCCAGAAGTACTGAGTTATGTAGGATTTAGAAATGTGGAGCTAATGTTGTAAACCATGATTGACCACACACTTCTGAACAGTAGGTGGCGACATCCACCTTTAACATTGGTTTGCACACTGCCATTATATCAAACAAGAAGACTAAGACGAAGAAGAAGATTATAGTTGTCATGAGACCAACACACATACAGTATCTACATGAGTAATATTTGAATAGAGAGAAAGTGTGTAGGTACAGTAGAAAGAAGGAAAAGAGAGAGAGGCAAAGTGTAAAGGATGTTTACTTATAGTGACTATCAGTACTCTCATCCTCCTTTTGTCAACAGTATATCGAAAAGGTTGGTTTCTGAACTAACAGACAGTGAGAGGGAGAGCGAGATAGAGAGAGGGAGATGTGTAACCACATGGCTGCAAACCACACGGCTAACAACATTGGACACATTATGGAACACAAAGCCTTCATTATTTCATCCTAGAATATCCGAGACCTGAGGTCATCTGCCTTTGGCCTGAAGAGCAGGAATCTGGACTTCACCAAAGAAATCAGAAATACAGACATTGTCATCCTACAAAAAACATGGTATAGAGAAGAGGGATCCACTGGTTGCCCTCTAAGTTACAGAGAACTGGTAGTCCCATCCACCAAACTACCAGGTGTAAAACAGGGAAGGGACTCAAGAGGTATGCTAATTTGGTATAGAGCAGACCTAACTCACTCTGTTAAATTCATCAAAATAGGAACATTTGGCTAGAAATTCAAAAGGAAATGATCTCAACAGAGAAAAATGTCCTCCTGTGTACTCCCTATATCCCCCCACAAGAATCCCCATACTTTAATGAAGACAGCTTCTCCATCCTGGAGGGGGAAGGCAATCATTTCCAGGCCCAGGGACATTTCCAGGCCCAGGTACATGTACTAGTCTGTGGTGACCTAAATGCCAAAACTGGACAAGAACCTGACACCCTCAGCACACAGGGGAACAAACACCTACCTGGAGGAAACAGAATCCCCTCCCCCATATGCCCCCCTAGGCACAACTACGACAACATAACCAACAAAAACTCCTGTAGGTCTGTCCCAAGCTGGGTATGTAAATACTCAGTGGTGGAAAAGTACTAAATTGTCATACTTAAGTCAAAATAAAGATACCTTAACAGAAAATGACTCAAGTAAAAGTGAAAGTCACCCAGTAAAATACTACTTGAGTAAAATTCTTTGGTTTCAATATACTTAAGTATCAAAAGCAAATGGAATTGCTCAAATGTACTTAAGTTTCAAAAGTGAAAATAATTTCAAATTCCTGATATTAAGCGAAACATATGGCTGTAACGGTTGTCTTCCTCTAATGAGGAGGAGTAGTAGCAAGGATCGGAGGACCAAAATGCAGCGTGGTATGTATCCATAATATAATTTGAGACTGAATACAAAATAACAAGAGAATCAAAATGAAAACCGAAACAGTCCCAAATGGACTGGAGACTCCGGCAGCTCCGGAGTGAAGGGCGATTCCGGCAGCTCCGGAGTGACGGGCGATTCCGGCAGCTCCAGAGTGACGGACTGCTCTGGCAGCTCCTGACTGACCGGCGGCTCTGGCAGCTCCTGACCGAAACAGTCCCGAATGGACGGGAGATTCCGGCAGCACCGGTCAGTCAGGAGCTGCAGAGCTACACTCGCATTAACATCTGCTAACCATGTGTATGTGACAAATAAAATTTGATTTGATTTGATTTGAGCTGCCGGAGTCTCCCGCCTGTCCGGTGCTGCCGGAATCTCCCGTCCATTCGGGACCTGTGGCTAGGGTCCCAAGTCCGAGGTCAGCGGCGAGGCCACGGAGGCAGGTTAAGAGGCGGACTAAGACTATGGTGGAGTGGGGTCCACGTCCCGCGCCTCCACCGCGGACAGACGCCCACCCAGACCCTCCCCTATAGGTTTTGCGGCCGGAGTCCGCACCTTTGGGGGGAGGGGATTTCTGTGTTTGGCCTGGTATGGTTCTCAATCAGAGGCAGCTGTCAATCGTTGTCCCTGATTGAGAACCATACTTAGGTAGCCTGGTTTCACCGTTGAGTTGTGGGTGATTATTTTTCCGTTTCAGTGTTTGCACCATTCGGGACTGTTTCGGTTTTCATTTTGATTCTCTTTTTCTTTTGTATTTTGTATTCATTTTCCATGAAATCACATTATTGATACGTACCGCGCTGCATTTTGGTCCTCCGATCCTTCCTACTACTCCTCCTCAGAGGAGGAAGAAGAAACCCGTTACAATGGCACCATTTTTTTTTTATTTTTTTTATTTACAGATAGCCAGGGGCACATTCCATCACTCAGACATCATTTACAAACAAAGCATTTGTGTTTAGTGAGTGTAAGGAATTTTATAATATCTGTAAATTATAGGAACACATGTAATTACAAAAGTTTTGCTTTAAATTGAGATTAAGGATCAGTGGTAGACACATTGCTCGTGCATGAAGAGGCAACTGTACAAAGTCATACAAAGCCCTTAACAGATGGATAAAGGGAACTAAGAGTTCCTGTTGATGCTATGTTCCAGTCTTACTTCTGCTAACACATGATAGCAATAAGAGGAAGAAGGATTGGGAAACTAACTGCCAATAACGCAATAAGCTGAACAGCCTAGCAGACATCAATCAAATGTATTTAGAAAACCCTTTTTACATCAGCCGTCTAAAACCGCAAACAGCAAGCAATGCAGATGTCGAAGCACGGTGGCTAGGAAAAACTCCCTAGCAAAGCATAAACCTGGAAGAAAATTAGAGAGGAACTAGGCTCTGAGGGGTGGCCAGTCCTCTTCTGGCTGTGCTGGATGGAGATTATAACAGTACATGGCCAAGATGTTCAAACGTTCATAGATGACCAGCAGGGTCAAATAATAATAATCACAGTGCTTGTAGAGGGTGCAACAAGTCAGCACCTCAGGAGTAAATGTCAGTTGGCTTTTCATAGCCAATCATTCAGAGTTAGAGACAGCAGGTGAAGTAGAGAGAGAGTACAAAACAGCAGGTGGGGAACAAGGTAACACAACCGGTGAACAGGTCAGGGTTCCAGAGCTGCAGGCAGAACAGTTGAAACTGGAGAAGCAGCAGGTGGACTGGGGACATCAGGTGGATTGGGGTCAGTAAGGAGTCATCAGGCCAGGTAGTCCTGAGGCATAGTCCTAGGGCTCAGATCCTCAGAGAGAAGAGAGAAAAGAGAGAGAGAAAGAGAGAGAGAAAGAAAGAAAGAAAGAAAGAAAGAAAGAAAGAAAGAAAGAAAGAAAGAAAGAAAGAAAGAAAGAAAGAAAGAAAGAAAGAAAGAGAGTTAGAGGGAGCATACTTAAATTCACACAGGACAACAAATAAGACAGGAGAAGTACTCCAGATATAACAGACTGATCCGAGCCCCCTGAGACATAAACTATTGCAGCATAAATACTGGAGGCTGAGACAGGAGGGGTCGGGAGACACTGTGGCCCCGTCCGACGATACCCCCGGACAGGGCCAAACAGGTAGGATATATCCCCACCCACTTTGCCAAAGCACAGCCCCCACACCACAAGAGGGATATCTTCAAACCACCAACTTACTACCCTGAGACAAGGCCAAGTATAGCCCACAAATATCTTCTCCACGACACAAACCAGAGGGAGGCGCCAACCCAGACAGGAAGATCACGTCAGTGACTCAACCCATCCACGTGACGCTCCCCTCCTAGAGACAGCATGGAAGAGCACCAGTAAGCCAGTGACTCAGCCCCTGTAATAGGGTTAGAGGCAGAAAATCTCAGTGGAGAGAGGGGAACCGGCCAGGCAGAGACAGCAAGGGCTGGTTCGTTGCACAAGTGTCATCTTCACACCTCTGGGCCAGACTCCACTCAATCATAGGACCTACTGAAGATTTGTATTTGTATTTGTATTTACTATGGATCCCCATTAGCTGTTGCCTTGGGAACAGCTACTCTTCCTGGGTTCCAGCAAAATTAAGGCAGTTTATACAATTTTAGAAACATTACAATACATTCACAGATTTCACAACACACTGTGTGCCCTCAGGCCCCTACTCCACCACTACCACATATCTACAGTACAAATCCAAGACATGAGTCTTCAATAAAGACTTAAAGGTTGAGACCGTGTCTGCGTCTCTCACATGGATAGGCAGACCATTCCATAAAAATGGAGCTCTATAGGAGAAAGCCCTGCCTCCAGCTGTTTGCTTCGAAATTCTAGGGACAATTAGGAGGCCTGCGTCTTGTAACCGTAGCGTACGTGTAGGTATGTACAGCAGGACCAAATCAGAAAGATAGGTAGGAGCAAGCCCATGTAATGCTTTGTAGGTTAGCAGTAAAACCTTGAAATCAGCCCTAGCCTTAACAGGAACCCAGTGTAGGGAGGCTAGCACTGGAGTAATATGATCACATTTTTTGGTTCTAGTCAAGATTCTAGCAGCCGTGTTTAGCACTAACTGAAGTTTATTTAGTGCTTTATCTAGGTAGCCGGAAAGTAGAGCATTGCAGTCGTCTAACCTAGAAGTAACAAAAACATGGATTAATTTTTCTGTGTAATTTTTCGAGAGAAAGTTTCTGATGCAAACACATCTTTGTATTAGCAACTGATAATTATGAACTTATATGGTGTTAACGTTAAGGCACATCACCCTGGGCAGGTTGAACCACAGTAGGGGATAAAAAGGGAAAACACCATCTTTAGAACTGAGTGTCCTGCTTGCAAATTACTGTAAGTGTAAACACTTATCCTCATTAAACAAACTAACCTCTGATCAAATACGTTTCCTGTGGTCTCTTGTATGAACATATGGCATTAATGACTCACTGTAGATGAGTCCACCAGATCAGATGCAGTAGGGATGACAAAAGATCTTCTCTTGATAAGTGTATGAATTGGACCATTTTCCTGTCCAAATGTAACGAGTACTTTTGGGTGTCATGGAAAATGTATGGAATAATAAGTACATTGTTTTCTTTATGAATCTAGTGAAGTAAAAGTTAAATAGTAAAGTAAAGTACAGATACTAAAAAAACGACTTAAGTAGTATTTTGACTTAAGTACTTTACACCACTGTAGTCAATGGCAGGCTTTCGAAGGGACTCCTTAAGTACTTTACACCACTGTAAATAGTCCATGGTAGGCTTCGAAGGGACTCCTTAAGTACTTTACACCACTGTAAATAGTCCATGGCAGGCTTCGAAGGGACTCCTTAAGTACTTTACACCACTGTAAATAGTCAATGGCAGGCTTCGAAGGGACTCCTTAAGTACTTTACACCACTGTAAATAGTCAATGGTAGGCTTCGAGGGGAATCCTACTGTAGGTACACCTATAGCTCATCTCTTGGCATTAGTACTGTACACTACTTTATCACTAACCTCTACCCAGAGTCTCTCAGAGCATTCACAATCAGCCCACTGACACCCCTATCAGATCACAGCAAAATCACAGTCTACTTGAACAGAGCAATACTCAATCATGAGGCATCAAAACCAAAGGAACTGAGTAATATTAGGAAATGCTATAGATAGAAGGAAAGTAGTGTGGAAACCTACCAATAAACAATTAGGTAACAATAAATTCAATCCCTTTCAGACAACTTCCTGGACAAAACGTTTCACTGTAATAGTGAAGGTGTAAACTTAGCAGTAGAAAACCTAAACACTATATTTGTCCTCTCAAATCTAAAACTTTCAACCAGAAAACTTAAGAAAATCAACCACATTGACAAATGGTTTGATGAAGAATGTAAAAACCTAAGAAAGAAATTCAGAAAACCTATCCAACCAAAAACATAGAGACCCAGAAAACCTGAGCCTGTGTCTTCACTATGGTGAATCACTAAAACAATACAGAAATGAATACACAATGGGAAAAAACATCAGAAATCAGCTCAATATAATTGAAGAATCTATAGACTCTAGTCACTTTTGGCAAAATTGGAAAACACTAAACAAACAACAACACGAAGAGTTATCTATCCAACACAGAGATTTATCCAATCTTTTTGGTCCTATAACAAACAGCTACAGTTCATACACTACACCATACACTACTGTTCAAAAGTTTGGGGTCACTTAGAAATGTCCTTGTTTTTGAAAGAAAAGCACATTTCGTGTCCATTAAAATAACATCAAATTGATCAGAAATACAGTGTAGATATTGTTAATGTTGTAAACGAATATTGTAGCTAGGAAAAACGGCAGATTTTGAATGGAATATCTACAAAGGCGTACAGAGGCCCATTATCAGCAACCATCACTAATGTGTTCCAATGGCACGTTGTGTTAGCGAATCCAAGTTTATCCAATCAAATCCAAGTTTAAGACTAATTGATCCCTTTTGCAATTATGTTAGCACAGCTGAAAATTGATGTCCTGAATAAAGAAGCAATAAAACTGTCCTTCTTTAGACTTGTTGAGTATCTGGAGCATCAGCATTTGTGGGTTCGATTACAGGCTCAAAATAGCAAGAAACGAAAGCCTTTCTTCTGAAACTCATCATTCTATTCTTGATCTGAATGAAGGCTATTCCATGTGAGAAATTGCCAAGAAACTGAAGATCTCATACAACACTGTGTACTGCTTCCTTCACAGAACAGCGCAAACTGTCTCTAACCAGAATAGAAAGGGGATTGGGAGGCCCCGGTGCACAACTGAGCAAGAGGACAAGTACATTAGAGTGTCTAGTTTCAGAAACAGACGCCTCACAAGTCCTCAACTGGCAGCTTCATTAAATAGTACCTGCAAAACACCCGTCTCAACAACACAGTGAAGATGTGACTCCGGGATGCTGGCCTTCTAGGCAGAGTTCCTCTGTCCAGTGTCTGTGTTCTTTTGCCCATTTTAATCTTTTATTTCTTTGGCCAGTCTGAGATATGGCTTTTTCTTTGCAACTCTGCCTAGAAAGCCAGCATCTCGGGGTCGCCTCTTCACTGTTGACGTTGAGACGGGTGTTTTGCAGGTACTATTTAATGAAGCTGCCAGTTGAGGACATGTTCACCCGATATGGATGAAAATAACCTAAAATTAAAGCTGACATTTTAAAGCCAAAGTGCTGGAGTACAGACGCAAAACCACAAAATTGTCAGTCCCAATACTTTTGGAACTCAGAGTAGTTTATTAGGATCTCTGTTATGCAGGTGAATGAGGACCCAAAAGCGACTTGGCGAAAACAGAGTCTTTAATCCAGTAAAGTAAATATTCAATACTCCTAGACAAATCGGAGCGGTAAATAAAGCATAAAGAACAATTCCACTCGTAATGACGAGAACAGACTGGAGACTCGATCATAAACTGCAGGTTGCCTCGGGAAGGCACTTGACCGTAGCAGACTCAGACACCTGCTCACCACGCAGCATCTGAGGGAAACACGACACGACAGGGCGATACAAAGACACAGCACGGTGAACAATATACAAGGATCCGACCGGACAGAAACGTAAGACAAGGGGAGAAATAGGGACTCTAATCAGAGGGCAAGATACGGAACAGGTGTGAAAAGATTAGATGATTGATTAGGGGAATAGGAACAGCTGGGAGCGGGAACGGAACGATAGAGAGAAGAGAGAGAGGGAGGGAGAGAGAAAAAAGGGAACGAACCTAAAAAGACCAGCAGGGGGAAACGAACAGAAGGAAAGCATAATGACAAGACAATATAAGACAAAACATGACAGTACCCCCCACTCACCGAGCGCCTCCTGGCGCTCTCGAGGAGGAACACTGGCGGCAACGGAGGAAATCATAGATCACAAACGGTCCAGCACGTCCCGAGAAAGAACCCAACTCCTCTCCTCAGGACCGTAACGGAAAACGATAAAAAGGGAAACTAGGGTACTACTCTAAAAAAAAAATGAGACACGGGTAGAGAACTGAAAGCTTTAGAGCAAACAGGACCAAACAGGCCAGGAGAGTAACAACTAGGGACAGACTGAGACACAGCAAGGGCAGGAACAAGACCAGGAGAGATGCGGTGGCAGGGAACAGACTGAGACCCAGCAAGACCAGGAGCAGAAGCAGAAAAAAAATTACCAGACTTATTCTGCGCGCAGTCCGAACACGCAGCCACGAAACGGCGCGTGTCACGCTCCTGAGTAGGCCACCAAAAGCGCTGGCGAATAGAAGCAAGAGTACCTCGAACGCCGGGATGGCCAGCTAACTTGGCAGAGTGAGCCCACTGAAGAACAGCCAGACGAGTAGAAACAGGAACGAAAAGAAGGTTACTAGGACAAGCGCGCGGCGACGCAGTGTGCGTGAGTGCTTGCTTAACCTGTCTTTCAATTCCCCAGACTGTCAACCCGACAACACGCCCAACAGGAAGGATCCCTCGGGATCGGTAGAAGCCACAGAAGAACTAAAGAGACGGGATAAAGCATGAGGCTTGGTGTTCTTAGTACCCGGGCAATAAGAAATAACGAACTCGAAACGAGCGAAAAACAACGCCCAACGAGCATGACGCGCATTCAGTCGTTTGGCAGAACGGATGTACTCAAGGTTCCTTTGGTCAGTCCAAACGACAAAAGGAACGGTCGCCCCCTCCAACCACTGTCGCCATTTGCCTAGGGCTAAATGGATGGCGAGCAGTTCGCGGTTAGCCACATCATAGTTACGTTCCGACGGTGACAGGCGATGAGAAAAATACGCACAAGGGTGGACCCCATCGTCAGTATCGGAGCGCTGGGACAGAATGGCTCCCACGCCCACCCCCGACGCGTCAACCTCAACAATAAACTGTTTAGTGACGTCAGGTGCAACAAGGATAGGAGCGGATGCAAAACGCTTCTTGAAGAGATCAGAACAACAATCATACGACCGGTGAGGAGGAAGGGAGTTGGTTCTGGACCGACTGAAGACCGTGCGCAGACCATGATATTCCTCCGGCACTCCTGTCAAATCACCAGGTTCCTCCTGAGAAGAGGGGACAGAACAAACAGGAGAAATAGCAGACATTAAACACTTCACATGACAAGAAACGTTCCAGGAAAGGATAGAATTACTAGACCAATCAAAAGAAGGATTATGACACACTAGCCAGGGATGACCCAAAACAACAGGTGTAAAAGGTGAACAAAAATCAAAAAAGAAATGGTCTCACTATGGTTACCAGATACAGTGAGGGTTAAAGGTAGTGTTTCACATAATATACTGGGGAGAGGACTACCATCCAAGGCGAACATGACCGTGGGCTCCCCTAACTGTCTGAGAGGAATGTCATGTTCCCGAGCCCAGGCTTCGTCCATAAAACAGCCCTCCGCCCCAGAGTCTATTAATGCACTGCAGGAAGCTGCCGATCCGGTCCAGCGTAGATGGACCGGTAAGGTAGTACAGGTACTTGACGGAGAGGACCGTCTAGTAGCGCTTATCAGTCGCCCTCCGCTTACTGATGAGCTCTGGCCTTTAACTGGACATGAAATGACAAAATGACCAGCGGAACCGCAATAGAGACAGAAGCGGTTGGTGATTCTCCGTTCCCTCTCCTTAGTCGAAATGCGAATACCCCCCAGCTGCATGGGCTCAACACCAGAGTCAGTGGGGAAAGATGGTAGTGTCGGAGAGAGGGGAGACACAGTTAACGCGAGCTCTCTTCTATGAGCTCGGTGACGAAGGTCTACCCGTCGTTCAATGCGAATAGCGAGTTCAATCAAAGAATCCACGCTGGATGGAACCTCCCGAGAGAGAATCTCATCCTTAACCTTAGCGTGGAGTCCCTCCAGAAAACGAGCGAGCAACGCCTGCTCGTTCCAGTTACTGGAGGCAGCAAGAGTGCGAAACTCTATAGAGTAATCCGTTATGGATCGATTACCTTGACATAGGGAAGACAGGGACCAGGAAGCTTCTTTCCCAAAAACTGAACGATCAAAAACCCTTATCATCTCCTCTTTAAAGTTCAGATAATCGTTAGTGCACTCAGCGCTTGCCTCCCAGATAGCTGTGCCCCACTGCCGAGCCCGACCAGTAAGGAGTGATATGACGTAGGCAATCCGAGCTCTCTCTCTTGAGTATGTGTTGGGTTGGAGAGAGAACACTATATCACACTGGGTGAGAAAGGAGCGGCACTCAGTGGGCTGCCCAGAATAACATGGTGGGTTATTAACCCTAGGTTCCGGAGGCTCGGAAGACCCGGAAGTAGCTGGTGGCACGAGACGAAGACTCTGATACTGTCCTGAGAGGTCGGAGACCTGAGCGGCCAGGGTCTCAACGGCATGCCGAGCAGCTGACAATTCCTGCTCGTGTCTGCCGAGCATCGCTCCCTGGAACTCGAGAGTAGAGTAGAGAGAATCCATAGTCGCTGGGTCCATTCTTGGTCGGATCCTTCTGTTATGCAGGTGAATGAGGACCCAAAAGCGACTTGGCGAAAACAGAGTCTTTAATCCAGTAAAGTAAATATTCAATACTCCTAGACAAATCGGAGCGGTAAATAAAGCATAAAGAACAATTCCACTCGTAATGACGAGAACAGACTGGAGACTCGATCATAAACTGCAGGTTGCCTCGGGAAGGCACTTGACCGTAGCAGACTCAGACACCTGCTCACCACGCAGCATCTGAGGGAAACACGACACGACAGGGCGATACAAAGACACAGCACGGTGAACAATATACAAGGATCCGACCGGACAGAAACGGAAGACAAGGGGAGAAATAGGGACTCTAATCAGAGGGCAAGATACGGAACAGGTGTGAAAAGATTAGATGATTGATTAGGGGAATAGGAACAGCTGGGAGCGGGAACGGAACGATAGAGAGAAGAGAGAGAGTGAGGGAGAGAGAAAAAAGGGAACGAACCTAAAAAGACCAGCAGGGGGAAACGAACAGAAGGGAAAGCATAATGACAAGACAATATAAGACAAAACATGACAATCTCCATTAGCTATTGCACATGCAGCATCTACTCTTCTGGGGTTCACAAACAACTAAAAAATACATGACTGAGTACAGAACAGTTATAGATAAGAACAACATAAGATAATATTACATAAAGTTTTTTTAAACACCAAAAAACCTATTAGGAGTAATACAGTGCATACGGAAAGTATTCAGACCCATTTACTTTTTCAACATTTTGTTACGTTACAGCCTTGTTCTTAAATCGATTCAATTGTTTTTCCCCCTCATCAATCTACACACAATACACTATAACGACAAAGCAAAGACAGGTTTTCAGAAATGTTTGAAAATGTATTAAAGATTCAATATCAAATTTAAGTATTCAGACCCTTTATTCAATACTTTGTTGAAGCATCTTTGGCGGTGATTACAGCCTCAAGTCTTCTTGGGTATGACTCTGTATTTGGGGGGTTTCTCCCATTCTTCTCTGCAGATCCTCTCAAGCTCTGTCAGGTTGGATGGGGAGCGTTGCTGCACAACTATTTTCAGGTCTCTCCAGAGATGTTCGATCGGGTTCAAGTCTGAGCTCTGGCTGGACCACTCAAGGACATTCTGCGTTGTCTTGGCTGTGTGCTTAGGGTCGCTGTCCTGTTGGAAGGTGAACCTTTGCCCCAGTCTGAGGTCCTGAGCGCTCTGGATCAGGTTTTCATCAATGATCTCTCTATACTTTGCTCCGTTCATCTTTCCCTCGATACTGGCTAGTCTCCCAGTCCCTGCCCATGAAAAACATCCCCACAGCATGATGCTGCCACCACCATGCTTCCCCATAGGGATGGTGCCTGGTTTCCTACAGAAGTGATGCTTGGTACACAGGCCAAATAATTCAATCTTGTTATCATCAGACCAGAGGATCTTGTTTCTCATGGTCTGAGAGTCCTTTACGTACCTTTTGGCAAACTCCAAGTGGGCTGGAAGGTTCCCCCATCTCCACAGAGGAACTCTGGAGCTCTGTCAGAGTGACCATTGGGTTCTTTGTCACTTCCCTGACAAAGGCTCGTCTCCCCCGATTGCTCAGTTTGGCCGGGCGGCCAGCACTAGGAAGAGTCTTTGTGGTTCCTAACTTCTTCCATTTAGGAATGGTGGAAGCCACTCTGTTCTTGTTGACCTTCAATGCTGCAGATGTTTTTTGGTAACCTTCCCCAGATCTGTGCCTCGACACAATCCTGTGGAGGACCAAGACGGCCAAAATCAAACATAAATGAACACATAAATAAAGAAATACATCTATAAATATATATGCACGTAAATGTACAAATAAATGAATGCACACGTAAATCAATCAATAAATAACACAATTTGATAAAAATGAGTACTTTTGCATTTTGCCAAAATATGTATTTTCCTAATTATTATTTTCCCTATTTATTTATTTCCCTGATAATTTATTTCCTTGTCCATGTATTGCTGTTTTTATTTATTTCTCTAATTTATTTATTATTCTCAACTATTATTTATTTACTTCTGTATTTCTTCGTCTCTATGCAAATGCTGAGGCGGGACTTTAACATTCGGGCATAGCAATCCAGCACAGAGAGTGCGGATAGGCAGTAGATCCTCCCTAGATAGGGTAGTGGGTTCGATCCCCGGGACCACCCATACGTAGAATGTATGCACACATGACTGTAAGTCGCTTTGGATAAAAGCGTCTGCTAAATGGCATATATTATTATTATTATTATTAGAAAGAGGCTGGCTCTGTTTATGTCTACTAGTGTCAGTGTCTGAGCTTCTTCGAGAGGCAGCGGATCTGCATGGAGGAATAGAGTACTGTAAGTATAATGAGACATACTCTGAAAGTATAAATTCGATTTTTGCTGGGCGTCAGTTGAACATTATTTCACGTGTACGTTTCGCGCACATAGAAATCACATGTTCAGACCGTTAACGTTAACTTAGCAAGCAGACTGACCAAAGGAACACATGTTCACCAAAGGGAAGAGTGCAGACTGGCCAAAGCTAGCTCGAATCATTTGCTTTTCACTCCACTGTTGTAGCATTAGATAGCTAGCATGCATGGTTGATTGTCTAGCAGTCCACAAAGAAAATATTTCAAAATTTTCCTAGGTAGATATCTCTGAAATGGTGCGGTCAAGTTTAGAGGTAAACATGGGTATCTTAGCAATATACTCCTCTGCAGTTTGAATTCAATTGTATAGCTACATATTTTATTCCGTTGATATGTAGGCCTAATGGTGCATGCTGATCATTTGTATTGTACAATTTCATTGTCAACAGCAAATTCATCTGGGACCTCATCTGGCGCTGCTTCAAGCGTTTCATCTGGCGCTGTGTCTAGCCTTTCATCTGGCGCTGCGTCTAGCGTTTCATCTGGTGCTGCGTCTACCCTTTCATCTGGCGCTGCGTCTAGCCTTTCATCTGGGGCTGCGTCTAGCCTTTCATCTGGGGCTGCGTCTAGCGTTTCATCTGGCGCTGCGTCTAGCCTTTCATCTGGCGCTGCGTCTAGCCTTTCATCTGGGGCTGCGTCTAGCGTTTCATCTGGCGCTGCTTCAAGCGTTTCATCTGGCGCTGCGTCTAGCCTTTCATCTGGCGCTGCGTCTAGCCTTTCATCTGGCGCTGCGTCTAGCCTTTCATCTGGCGCTGCGTCTAGCCTTTCATCTGGCGCTGCGTCTAGCCTTTCATCTGGGGCTGCGTCTAGCGTTTCATCTGGCGCTGCTTGCGTTTCATCTGGCGCTGCCTAGCCTTTCATCTGGCGCTGCGTCTAGCCTTTCATCTGGCGCTGCGTCTAGCCTTTCATCTGGCGCTGCGTCTAGCCTTTCATCTGGCGCTGCGTCTAGCGTTTCATCTGGGGCTGCGTCTAGCGTTTCATCTGGCGCTGCGTCTAGCCTTTCATCTGGCGCTGCGTCTAGCCTTTCATCTGGCGCTGCGTCTAGCCTTTCATCTGGCGCTGCGTCTAGCCTTTCATCTGGCGCTGCGTCTAGCGTTTCGTCTGGCACTTCAAGGGGTTGAGTAGCCTACAACATGTTGATGGTGAGTTAGCTAATATACAAATAATAATGTATTATAATTAATATTATAATATCATTTATAACCAAGTGTAAAGTAAGATTGTGCCTCCGATGACTGACGCTGTCTTGGGTGGAAATGCACAATACTGTCCCAAGCAGGATTGGTAAAGAGCAGCTCCAGGCAGTGGGGTTGGGTGAGAGGCACCTGAACTTTCGAGGTATGCCATCTGACAAAAGTTGTGCTGAAAAAGAATCATGGTCACACCACTTGATAGACAAAAGGGAGCCAGACGTTTAAAGTCAATCAACAGAGTGAACCAAATTGTTTTGTGAAATATTTTGACAACTTGATTTATGGTGTGCATAGGCATGCACAAATCTAAGTTTTAGAACATATAACTTTAATGTATAGAGAGTTTCTTGCATAGTTGAATTCAATTTACATAGTGTATAATACTGACCTTGGATCGACACCTGTACTCTGAGAAGCTTGATAACTATGGCTATTAAATATTCAATCCTACTCATGTGATTAATTAAAGCTAGTCTGGGCATGTAGTTATCAAGCTTCTCAGAGTATGGGTGCAGATCTAGGATCAGTTTTTCTATCTAGCAAAGAATAAGGATATAATATAGACAGGGGAAATTTGATCATAGATCTTCAACATAGTGCAAGAAGCTGGACAGCTGGCCCAAATATCACACCATTATGAAGGTCCTGTCAGTTAGAGATGTACACACTTTATTAGGTACATCTGAGTGTTAATGCAAATAGCCTGCTCCTTCGAACAGCGAATAATGTGGCTTCCTGCAACTCAATCTATAGAGTAGAGAGCTTTAGTTGTTGTTCGACCAAACAGAACGGGCAAGATGCGTAATCCAAGAAACTTTGACCTTGGTATGATTGTTGGTGCCACACATGGTGGTTCCAGCATCTCAGAAACAGCTGCCCTCCTGGGATTGTTATGCACTACCGTCTCTAGAGTTTACAGAGAATGGTGTGATAAACAAAACACATTCAACGAGTGGCAGTTCTGTGGGCAAAAACACCTTCTTAATGAGAGAGGTCAGAGGAGAATGTCCAGACTCATTTTGTTGTTCAGAAATGTGGTGGGTACTCAATTCGTTCCCTGGACTTTATCCTGCTAACTATTCCAAATGTCCAAACTGAATTTGGTAAAAGGGCTTTTATGTACTCTGCGCCATCGTCTTTGAACGCCTTACAAAATACTTTTAAACTGGAAGAACTTGTCCCAATTGGTATTTTTAAATCACAGATGAATGATATTGAGACTGATTCCCTGACATGTCAATGTTTTTGATTTTGTTATACTCTTGTGAATTCTTTGGTTTTTACTAGATTACTTGAAGTTTTTCATGTTTGTCTGTAATTTTTTGTAATGACTTGGTGCTGACGCTCTTGAAAAATAGATTTTAAATCTCAATGAGCCCTTCCTGGTTAAATAAAGGTGAACTTTTTATTTTATTTTTTAAATTAAGCTAACAGAAAGGCCACAAATGCTCAAATAACAGCTGTTTAAAATAGTGGTGTGCAGCAGGGCATCTCTTAAAGTACAACCCTGTGAATAATTCAGGCTGTTGTGGAGGCAGAAGGGGGTTCTACCCAATACTAGATAGGTGTACCTAATAAAAAGTGTATATACTGATAAAAATCAGGTTTGCAAGTTATATATATTTTTTGTTTGTCATTATCTCACAGGTAATCAAGAAAGTTCACAAGTTCATTTTAACTTTGTTTCCAAAGTTGAGAGACGAGGGCGGGTTCGAGCTGCTGTAAATTGCTTGAACTACACAGAGCCATCATCTTATACCTGTCCCATGCCCCAATCGGGGCTACAGTTTGAGATATCTGAAAGACCCTTGTGTCGTGCTACTCTACATTCGCCCGCTGTAAAGGAAAGTCTAATTTCTCAGTTTATGCACTTTTAATGAACTTTAGAGCACTTACTAATCCAAAGTAGATATGTTGAGTGTTAAGCAATATTTACAACAGATAATAACAAAAATCTATAGATGATAAGTGTCTTCTCTGGTTTTTGTATTTATTTATGTAATTTTCTCATCAATTAGGAACTGAATGATTCAGTTGTTGCTCAAAGTGGATCATTGACACAATGCCTAAACTGTGAAGAACAACTTTACTTTGCACAAATAAGAAGGCACAGTGAAGCCTGCTCCATGTAATGCTCTGAATGGGAAATTAATCATGGTGATGTTGGGAAAATATGATATTCTCCATTTATGGAAGGTGCACTCATCATTACAAATAATGGTATGGCCATGTTGCACATCAATAACATAACACTTAAGTAGTTTGATCATTTGTTAGTTTAGATGTGGAAAAGGTACAATTTAATTGAGCTGTTCTGGGTGTTAACTTCTTGGTTCATTGTTGCTGTACATTTCTTTATGATAAAGATGATAATTACAACACTTCATTATCAGGTGTTATCAGCTGTTGTAGAGGGGAGTTATGAAAATGTTCTGTTTAGATAGCTGTTAGTATCTGATATACCTAACTCCTCGGCTCAACTCTTCAAGTCAATCACAGGTTGAAAGGACGGGGGAGAATGATGGTGCAGCTGTCCCTAGAGCCGGTGGGACAAGTTCCTCCACCGGTCAGCATCCAGTTGTAGATTTGGCAATGGAGGTGTGTCTGGAGACAGGTTTAGATGAGGGTTTATATTCTGAAGGTTTACAGATCAGTTTTAAGCGATTGGTAATTTAGCACGTCTTAGGGATAGTTATTAATGTTAATGTACAATTTTCAGGTGTAGTACTTTCTATATGATACATTTAGTTGTATTCAATCATCTTTCTTTACAAACACTTACATTCAATGCACTAACACTCACCTCGTGAAAATGGTGTGGACATAATGATGCATACTGATTATTTTATATTTTTAATAACAACAGCAAGTTCATCTGGCACATCAGCAGCAAGTGGTCCAGTATACACCGTTGATGGTAAGTACAATGTTCAGAAGAACCTATTATTTAGTACACTGTATCAACTGGCTCTGATGGGTAGAATTTACACAAACATTTATTTACTTGTCGCACCTCATTGGACTGCTAATTCTTGCACGTTTTGGACATAGCAGGTGATTTAGTGAATCATTTATTTGCATTTAATTTGCAGTATAGACACTGTTTTGGGTATGCATCTATACCTCAGAGAAATGCAGTTTACATTCTATATTGCTGTTATGCTTGAGTTACAGAACCAAACCCGGTCAAGGCGGCTCAGCTGTTCACATACTGGACACTTCAGTCCAACAAGGGCAAAGACTACCTGACCTTGAGTTTGAGGGATTCCTTAGTGGAAAGGAACAGGGCCATAATCATTTTTTCACAATGGCATCCAATGGCTAGGTTTGCTGAGCTTGTGTAACTCTACATTGACTGATTTCAAATATGTTTACAAGGTGACTCTGCCATTGGAGAGGGGGTCACCAGGTATGTCCTGTCCACTGTCATGGAGAATCTTTTTAATATATTGATTTATAGACTTGTAGATTATGTGAAACAGTTTTTCCCCAGGTCAGTCAAAAAGAGAACTGTTTATTTAAGAATACCTTGATATTTGAGGGTGAGCAGGACCATTGTGTTCCTTCCACATCTCAGGCACTTTTGGAAAGTTTTTTTTTTTTTTGGGGGGGTGGGGGGGGAGTAGCTGGGTGCATGATTGGGCACTTAAAAAATATATATATATTATTTATTTATTTAAATGGTGGCCCACACCTTGCAGGACTAAGCCCTGCTATCATACATGTACTGTTTGGCAGAGAACCAGAGACTGCACCGATAACCTTATCTGACTGCATGGACCACGATGTCCGGGATGTCATCCAGTTGGTTCGGAGAAACATTTTTATATTTTGTGTGTATATATATATGTATATATATATGTTTTTTTTGTAGGTTCATCAGAGGTCCTGAAGAGTGCTTTTTTTCTCTCTTTTTTTTTACTACCCTGAAGCTGTCAAAAAATACTATGACTTATGAGGATTTTGAAAATGATCTGATGGCAAGCATCTCCTCATCCTACTCTGGGTTTGGTCCGTTTTGATTCAAAGCCCTGCAGGAAGACACAATGTTCACATCCGCTCAAAAGTTTTGTAGCTCTTTTTATTGTTATTTGATATATTTTAGTAAACAGTGATACAGACACTTTGATAAAGTGGCTTACATTTTACATTCTTAACGGTTAACCAAAAAAATTAAAGCTGCACAATTAGAGAGCTAGAATGAAGGTAGTGACAGTCTAGGAACAGAGGGTTAACTGCCTGTTCAGGGGTAGAACAACAGATTTATTGACCTTGTCAGCTCGGGGATTTGAACTCACAACCTTTCGGTTACTAGTCCAACACTCTAATCACTAGGCTACCCTGCCACCCCAATTCCCAATGGCCTTGCAGGCAGATGCATTCTAGATAGATCCTATTGGAGGAGGAACCTGAAGCTGAGGGGCCAGTTCAACAGCCTACCCTCCATATATACTCCCATTATCCCTATTTAAAAGTCCTGTCTTAAAAGGTTTCCTCAAGGAAGTGCCTAGGCAGTCAAGCAGCAGAGGAGAAATGTGCCTTTTAGAAGCTCTGAGTAGTTGGCTAATCCAAATTGATGGCCACAAACAGGAAAATAATTGCTGGTTGTAAATCAAATAAAAATTGAAAGGAATTTCTAAGAAATTGTGATATTAATGCACTGCCTCATTTCTATATTGGATAAAGGAATTAAGTACATGAGGACAAATATTGAGTTGGTATGTGTTCTGGGTCCCTCTCAAAGAAACCAGTGCTAATTGAGACTAACATCTCCTCTTTATAGATGGCAAACAATTTACTTTTGAAGCCAGGTGGAGTTTTCCAACTGTGGGAAACATGCTTTATTGGGGAATATTGTGTGGTATATCAGAATTCCCATGCACTTGTTCTATGCCTGGCTGCACTACAAGGTGAACTGTAAGGCAAGTTACCCTCAAACTGTACAAGAGACTGAAAAATAAACTGATGGTTCATCTGATGTTGGAATATTTTTGATATATCTACAACATGTCCACTCTATATGACTGCATTTACCCTGAAATATGTTTTCCACCACACTAAGGGAGAAGGTGTCTCAACTGGCCAATCAACGTTAGGGGTGCCCTTGACAAACGAGGCCCATCGCTCCTCCAGTTTAACTTGACCTTCACCTGCCTGCACCTTTGCTGGATCCATTTTGCGCTCGTTTTCTGCAATAAAGCGCCTGATGTATATTAACCAACATTGGTGTTCATAAGGTCCAGAGTCTCAAAGGCCTGATAAAGACAAATACCTCCACTTTTACACCAGGTGAGGGGTTTCTTTATTGCCGTGAACTGGGTCTTGAGAGGAGCAGGACACCAGAGGCCGCAATGAAGTGAAAACAAATAGATTCTGAAAAAATTCAAACGTGTACAGGGTTCAGTGCAGGGGCATCCCAACTGCCTGTGTGCACTCTGGGCTTGTAAAATTCAACTGAACAGGTCAAATACTGTTTTGAGTAATTAACGCAGAAAACAGGGGAAATCTGGATGGCCTAAATGCTAAAAACCAGCCAGAATCTTAAATGTAGCATGCCTATGGGTAAGGGGCCAGATCCAAGCCAAAGCAATGTTATAAATTCAAACAGGCATCTCCCTGCCTTGTTATGTCTCACTTCCTTAGAAAAACATTGGAATTTGTAATGTTTCTGCGTAATTACAGAGTTACCTCAGACAGCCTGTCTGTTGAATTTAACAAGACGTTTTAGAAAGGACAAGCCCTTCTGAGTAAACAACAAATGATGACTGTGTGCTCTCCGCAGTTAGGAAGTCTTCTCTGCCTTGTACTGTAAGACATGGAATTTATAGCTCTAAAGCTGTATAAATGTTCAAACAGTGTGGGACAGAGTGATAAGACATTACTCTTATTTCTCAGCCCTCTGCCTTGTACTATAAGACATGGAATTTATAGCTCTAAAGCTGTATACATGTTCAAACAGTGTGGGACAGAGTGATAAGACATTACTCTTATTTCTCAGCCCTCTGCCTTTTCTTATATTGAAATATGCTGCAAGGCCTTTGGCACAGTTCATTAATACAGTAAGATCCACTATATCATGAATCCATTATTTGGGAACGTTGAGAATATGTGACTGCAGGTAATTACAGCGAACTGTTAATTCAGCACCCAGTAGACAGTGTTTCCTGTCACACACAGTGATGAACATGTGAGCTGTGCCTCAAGACCTCCCCAGTGTTAGAAATCTGACAGTAGATGGGCAGTGAAGCCGTTTGACCCATGAACTTTCCTGATGAGAGGGCGGTGTTTCAAGGTGATAAGGGCTTTAGCTCAGGGAATCCTGACACTGAATAAACCTGATTTAGTGTATTGTAACAGAAGCCAGATTTGGGGTCGCTCCACTTGCACTTCCACTAACACCTTATAACAAACTTCCCTCAGAGTCCAAACATTTAAGGAAGAATATTATACAGTCTAGTGTGAAGGGGTCAGAGAGTGAAAAGGGAGAGGCCCATTTACACATATTAGTGTGCCCTACCAAGGTGACTGGCTTCAGTTGGTCTTGATGGGGTTTGTAGCACCTGATCCTGCTTGAGGCCCCCGCTCACGTTCCATCCCTTGCTCCCCAAGCTGGGATGTGATGTCCTCGTTCCGTGGCCTGGCTCATATTGAAATCATAAGTTGCTCCAGAGGCCGTTGCCTCTGTGTTCTGGGGGTCTGTGGAGAGTTGGCTGTGTCTGCAAGCCTTTCCACACTGTTGCAGTGTTCGCCCCAGATTATTACAGCATAGATAGCACTGAGGAATAGAAGGACTACAATGGTCATTATGCTGCGTGATATGGTGAGGGTGGTATTTTGAGTTTGCTTGTCTCAGGAGGGGCATGATTGATAGTTAGACATACATCACCAGAAATAAACGTTTTAATGTATTCTTTAAACAGTCGTGAAGAAGACATTCAGCTGAAGTTGAAGTGACACTTTTTGTTCTACTCTTTAGTTGAACTGCTCAGACGGTCTGTCTGCTCACTAGTGTAAAGACAGCAGCATGTCTTATTATTGACCGTTTCTCACCGCAGTTTTACTGAGACAGTCAATGAGGACATGGCAAACTACAAATTCAAATTAAAGAATAGAATTGAGCGGTTATTGAACACCCTTTCTAAAGGCTCCACAAGTAAGCATCAGTAATGTTTGTTTACCATGTTTCCTGGTGTACTTTGGGCTTAAATCTGATTTTTAAAGGCAAACTCAAAATTTGTGATGACAGTTTTTTCACAGAACAGCACTAAAGTAAAGCACTTCGGCAAATGAATACACCCTAGACAAGTTGTCAGACAATCGATGAGTGATTTTACGTCCCATTCGCTCATTCTTTTGGGAGATAAAATGCAGCCATATACAGGACATTTTACAGTGTACCATCTTGACTCACTGTTCAGCTTATAGTTTCTTATTACAGTGTTTTGCTTGTTGCATGATGAGTTTGAATGAGTGGAGCTCAATTGTTCAAATTGCCATCAATTTGTAAATAACCTTCTTTAGCTAAAGCCAACTCATTTTATGTCAGAAATCACAGCTTGTTTGTATCATAATAGATGGCACTTGTCTTAATTGTCTCAATTGCATGTTATTTGCAGACAATTGCACCTTGCGAGGGGGACTCCCAGACTCTGACCTGCCCTCAGTGTGAATGACTCAGTGAGAACAGCTAAAACAGCTCAAACAGAATTTGCTGTTACATAGAAACTATCAGCATTTGAAATTCTCTTGGAGATAGTTTGACCAATCCAAATACTGAAATCAATTCAATTCTCAGACCCAGGCTTTTAAACATCTCCAATTATATCTGATAATATGGCAACTGTCTCACTATAGACATTTAAGACGTTGGAAAAAGAACCTTGCGCATCTGGCAATGTTTGCACTTCCATGTCAGTCAATGTCCGTGGAAGCTGAACTTCAGGGACTGTGACTCCTTCATGATGGTGACCATAAGGACCTCCCCCGTCAAGGCTGTATTCCATGTCAGTCAATGGCCGTGGAAGCTGAACCTCAGGGACTGTGACTCCTTCATGATGGTGACCATAAGGACCTCCCCCGTCAAGGCTGTATTCCATGTCAGTCAATGGCCGTGGAAGCTGAACCTCAGGGACTGTGACTCCTTCATGATGGTGACCATAAGGACCTCCCCGTCAAGGCTGTATTCCATGTCAGTCAATGGCCGTGGAAGCTGAACCTCAGGGACTGTGACTCCTTCATGATGGTGACCATAAGGACCTCCCCCGTCAAGGCTGTATTCCATGTCAGTCAATGGCCGTGGAAGCTGAACCTCAGGGACTGTGACTCCTTCATGATGGTGACCATAAGGACCTCCCCCGTCAAGGCTGTATTCCATGTCAGTCAATGGCCGTGGAAGCTGAACCTCAGGGACTGTGACTCCTTCATGATGGTGACCATAAGGACCTCCCCGTCAAGGCTGTATTCCATGTCAGTCAATGGCCGTGGAAGCTGAACCTCAGGGACTGTGACTCCTTCATGATGGTGACCATAAGGACCTCCCCCGTCAAGGCTGTATTCCATGTCAGTCAATGGCCGTGGAAGCTGAACCTCAGGGACTGTGACTCCTTCATGATGGTGACCATAAGGACCTCCCCCGTCAAGGCTGTATTCCATGTCAACCTAATGTGAGATCAACAGTCAAATATGAGCATGTCTATTCTATGCAAATAATAAAGGAATGGGAATCACAATTGAACAAGGTCATTTGGGAATACAGTGTTTGTTTGCAATGTAAAAAAATACCACAAGTAGTTGCAATTTATCTCTAATCATGTTAAATAAAATGTGGTAAAATAATGTTAACCAATTTTATTATTTGCATCATTGATTGCTGCTTACATTCATACTTATTCATATGTACAAATTTGTGTGTCATGCATTAGAAGTGTACTTGCTAACATTATTTAAAGTACAAACCTGGAGGTGGTCATGATATCCCTCATGTTGATTCTGAGTCCATAGCTGCAGTGATTCCCCTCAGTGCGCAATCGATGGTGGTTCCAGCTGTCCTTGAAGAACTGCAGGTGCCTTTGTATCTGTGGAAGACATCTCCAGTTCAGGGCATAGATGTGGATCTCTTCCTCTAGGTTGAGTAGACCCTCCCTCTCCAGGTTGCAGAAAGAAGTTTAGAAGATGTCCAACACTCTCCCCAAAGACATCCCTCCACAGTTATTTATCCTGGATAAAGAGGCAAAGCAAAGACATCCCTCCACAGTCATTTATCCTGGATAAAGAGACAAAGCAAAGACATCCCTCCACAGTTATTTATCCTGGATAAAGAGACAAAGCAAAGACATCCCTCCACAGTCATTTATCCTGGATAAAGAGACAAAGCAAAGACATCCCTCCACAGTTATTTATCCTGGATAAAGAGACAAAGCAAAGACATCCCTCCACAGTTATTTATCCTGGATAAAGAGACAAAGCAAAGACATCCCTCCACAGGCATTTATCCTGAATAAAGAGACAAAGCAAAGACATCCCTCCACAGTCATTTATCCTGGATAAAGAGACAAAGCAAAGACATCCCTCCACAGGCATTTATCCTGAATAAAGAGACAAAGCAAAGACATCCCTCCACAGTCATTTATCCTGGATAAAGAGACAAAGCAAAGACATCCCTCCACAGTCATTTATCCTGGATAAAGAGACAAAGCAAAGACATCCCTCCACAGGCATTTATCCTGGATAAAGAGACAAAGCAAAGACATCCCTCCACAGTCATTTATCCTGGATAAAGAGACAAAGCAAAGACATCCCTCCACAGTCCTTTTATCCTGGATAAAGAGACAAAGCAAAGACATCCCTCCACAGTCCTTTTATCCTGGATAAAGAGACAAAGCAAAGACATCCCTCCACAGTCCTTTTATCCTGGATAAAGAGACAAAGCAAAGACATCCCTCCACAGTCCTTTTATCCTGGATAAAGAGACAAAGCAAAGACATCCCTCCACAGTCCTTTTATCCTGGATAAAGAGACAAAGCAAAGACATCCCTCCACAGTCATTTATCCTGGATAAAGAGACAAAGCAAAGACATCCCTCCACAGTCATTTATCCTGGATAAAGAGACAAAGCAAAGACATCCCTCCACAGTCATTTATCCTGGATAAAGAGACAAAGCAAAGACATCCCTCCACAGTCATTTATCCTGGATAAAGAGACAAAGCAAAGACATCCCTCCACAGTCATTTATCCTGGATAAAGAGACAAAGCAAAGACATCCCTCCACAGTCATTTATCCTGGATAAAGAGACAAAGCAAAGACATCCCTCCACAGTCCTTTTATCCTGGATGAAGAGACAAAGCAAAGACATCCCTCCACAGTTATTTATCCTGGATAAAGAGACAAAGCAAAGACATCCCTCCACAGTCCTTTTATCCTGGATAAAGAGACAAAGCAAAGACATCCCTCCACAGTTATTTATCCTGGATAAAGAGACAAAGCAAAGACATCCCTCCACAGTTATTTATCCTGGATAAAGAGACAAAGCAAAGACATCCCTCCACAGTTATTTATCCTGGATAAAGAGACAAAGCAAAGACATCCCTCCACAGTTATTTATCCTGGATAAAGAGACAAAGCAAAGACATCCCTCCACAGTCCTTTTATCCTGGATGAAGAGACAAAGCAAAGACATCCCTCCACAGTCCTTTTATCCTGGATAAAGAGACAAAGCAAAGACATCCCTCCACAGTCCTTTATCCTGGATAAAGAGACAAAGCAGAAAAGCATAAGAGTGTGAGAGAAAGAGTTGGGGGAGAGAGATATGTTGTTATTGTTATTCATAAAATCACCACAGTTGTCTACAGTCACAACTCTTTCTATGCAAAAAAGTTGTAAGAATGTTTACTAATCAGAGCAATTTAGCATGTGACCTAACACAAACCTAACAGAACCACAATATCATTCTGATAACTCATTTGCTTCTTAAACATGTTTATCTGCAAATTTAACAAAACATAATTGGCCATTTAAGCTAATCAGGTTGATTTGAAGAAGTATGAAAATATACACAATTATTACAAAACTGATTATACCTCTGATTCTGTGTACTTCTACCAGTGAGATTGGAATTCCCTGTTTAGGCCTCTGGTGGACACCATGAATTGTGCCACTTGAACATGTTCTCCTCCTTTGTCAGACCTAACGCGTGATGGAAGTCCACAGGTGTTGACTGCTTCAAGGAAGCTGTTCATCACTGTGGAGGCCCGGTTGTTGGTGGCGGCGCTGAGATACACGATTAGATGCCTAAAACCGTCAATGCCACCATGAACTACAAATCACCATCTGTAATAAAGAAATGGTATTGTTTCGTTTCCTGGAATAGTAAAGGTCCCATCTAACATGGTTAAAATCATCTTCACTCTTCAATCACTGGATGGATGTGTTCTTTTTTCTTCGACTGACGTTGGCTTTACACGTTGCACAAGTGCAAAGTCTTCAAGACAGTAAATGCAAATCGACATGATGAGTGAATTAGTAATAAATATATAACAAATACATCCTGATCACTGTCCCAGCTTGTTGAATAGGCCTCTGGCATAAACGTTGCTCTGTGACGGTTAGTACAGCACTTAATGGAGCGCAGGCGCCACCCCAGTGGCATGAGTTCAACTGAGAATGGAGGGGATGGGTGACATCCCCCAAGATGATGAGTGTTTGCTCGTAGAACGAGGCCTGGATACGGAGGGGCACACCAGTGGCATGAGTTCAACTGAGAATGGAGGGGATGGGTGACATCCCCCAAGATGATGAGTGTTTGCTCGTAGAACGAGGCCTGGATACGGAGGGGCACACCAGTGGCATGAATTCAACTGAGAATGGAGGGGATGGGTGACATCCCCCAAGATGATGAGTGTTTGCTCGTAGAACGAGGCCTGGATACGGAGGGGCACACCAGTGGCATGAGTTCAACTGAGAATGGAGGGGATGGGTGACATCCCCCAAGATGATGAGTGTTTGCTCGTAGAACGAGGCCTGGATACGGAGGGGCACACCAGTGGCATGAGTTCAACTGAGAATGGAGGGGATGGGTGACATCCCCAAGATGATGAGTGTTTGCTCGTAGAACGAGGCCTGGATACGGAGGGGCACACCAGTGGCATGAGTTCAACTGAGAATGGAGGGGATGGGTGACATACCCCAAGATGATGAGTGTTTGCTCGTAGAACGAGGCCTGGATACGGAGGGGCACACCAGTGGCATGAGTTCAACTGAGAATGGAGGGGATGGGTGACATCCCCCAAGATGATGAGTGTTTGCTCGTAGAACGAGGCCTGGATACGGAGGGGCACACCAGTGGCATGAGTTCAACTGAGAATGGAGGGGATGGGTGACATCCCCCAAGATGATGAGTGTTTGCTCGTAGAACGAGGCCTGGATACGGAGGGGCACACCAGTGGCATGAGTTCAACTGAGAATGGAGGGGATGGGTGACATCCCCCAAGATGATGAGTGTTTGCTCGTAGAACGAGGCCTGGATACGGAGGGGCACACCAGTGGCATGAGTTCAACTGAGAATGGAGATGGGTGACATCCCCAAGATGATGAGTGTTTGCTCGTAGAACGAGGCCTGGATACGGAGGGGCACACCAGTGGCATGAGTTCAACTGAGAATGGAGGGGATGGGTGACATCCCCCAAGATGATGAGTGTTTGCTCGTAGAACGAGGCCTGGATACGGAGGGGCACACCAGTGGCATGAGTTCAACTGAGAATGGAGGGGATGGGTGACATCCCCCAAGATGATGAGTGTTTGCTCGTAGAACGAGGCCTGGATACGGAGGGGCACACCAGTGGCATGAGTTCAACTGAGAATGGAGGGGATGGGTGACATCCCCCAAGATGATGAGTGTTTGCTCGTAGAACGAGGCCTGGATACGGAGGGGCACACCAGTGACTTTGGAGCAGGTTTTAACAATGGGTTAGAGACCTGTTTGCTTACCAAATTGCTGAACACTACAGGGTCAACCTCTGTGTCAGTAGATGCAGCTAACTGGAACAAATTGGCTGTCTCTTGCATTCGTGTAGCCATATTACGTAGTGTCTGTGTCATAGAAACCATGCATGTGTAACGGATGTGAAACGGCTAGCTTAGTTAGCGGTGTGCGCTAAATAGCGTTTCAATCGGTTACGTCACTTGCTCTGAGACCTTGAAGTAGTAGTTCCCCTTTGCCCTGCAAGGGTCGCGGCTTTTGTGGAGCGATGGGTAACGATGCTTCGAGGGTGACTGTTGTCGTTGTGTGCAGAATGTCCCTGGTTCGCGCCCGGGTATGGGCGAGGGGACGGTTTAAAATTATACTGTTACACATGTGAAATCAATCTTCGTACTCTGATACCGATCAACCAATGGGAGTAAGGTCATTCATTTATTTTTACATTTACCTGCATATATATTTATGGATTTATTTATGGATTCATATTTTTTTTAAACTTTGGCCGTCTTGGTCCTCCATAGACTGGAAGATCACTCATTCAAAGTAGGAAAAGTGAGACGGAAATTAATGAGGATGTGGTTGTGGTGGTGATGTATGCTATGTCATAAGGACATTGTTCTCTACAATATCAGACAGACCTCTCAGGAAAAAGTCCACTTTCAGGCAAGAACCATAGTTTCCAGAGAGCTAGATTACATATTTAGTAGTTATATTTCAAACACACAGACAAACATTAATTTTAGTTGGCTCCTGGCAGTGTACTCAATATATCCCCTGGCTGTTCCTGTGGCTCCCTCTAGTGCCTCTTTGTAAAGGATAACATTACATTTCACTGTTTCAGACTTTTCCAGACAGTCTCCCACTCATACTGTATGTGAATGTGTGCATTAGCAATGACAGTTGTTGGAATCATGATATGATAAAAAAAAAACAAGATATACAATTGGAAAACTTTTTGTATACAGCTTGGTTTCTTCTAGAAAATACTAAAAGACAAACTCCAACCTGCGCAGGAAACGTATATAGTTATGTCAATGGGAAACCCTTTCTGTTAACATACACATCTTACAGAGGCAGTGAAAAGGTTCACATGAAAAAACAACAGAGCATGCTAAACCACGTGAACGTGGCCTAAGCAGAAACTGCTTCGACGGAAGGTGCTCAAACCACACAATACTTGATGACTGTCTTCCTTTAACTATGAAATCTAGTCAACGAAAGCGGCACTAGACTAGAACAGATGGGGGGGGGGTTCAACTGTTTCACAGAGGAAGAAGTAGTGGCATGACAGGCTGTCAATTGTAGGTTAAAGTGTGTCTTACCAAACAACTATTCAAAGCCAAAAGGTTTGGTTCTAGTTGAGACGAGATAATTATCCCAACACGATTTCGGTGAGTGTTTTTTTTCTGTAGCCTACTGTAATACTTTTGGACAGGAGTTTTGCTCCCAGTTCGTCACTGCATGCTTTATAGAATTAAAAGCACATCGTACATTTACATTCACCCACGGTTTCTGCTATGCTGTTGTGAGATGTCGTATAATATTAAATCCTCTAGAGACATTTAAATGTCACTCTCCCTAAAACAATGCAAATACATTTTAAACACAGGCACTTTCTACAATGGGGGAAAATCACACTGTTCAGACCTTTTCAGTAGTGATTCCGTCTCTTTTCAGTGAGTTGGCTCATTCAACTCAGCTCACCAAAGTCAAGTCAAGCAGATTGTGATAGTTTGACTATGATTGGTGTTAAAACAATTCTAATTAAATGTATAAATGAAATCATACTCTAACTTAACCACAATGTATTTTAAAATGCATTGGTTAGATATGAAAAAGAATGCTATTAAACATTTGCATTTAAAGTATAACTTTTTAATGTATATAAACAAAGTGTTATGCAGGTGAATGAGGACCCAAAAGCGACTTAGCGAAAACAGTCTTTATTCCAGTAACTGGCAAAAGTATACTCCTGGACAATATAAGAAGAAAACAAAACATGAAAAAACTAAAATCCACTCGTAGTGACGAGGACAGACTGGAGACTCGACCATTGACTGCAGGTTGCCTCGGGAAGGCACCGACCGTAGCAGACTTAGACACCTGCTCACACGCAGTATCTGAAGGAGACAAGACACGACAGGGCGAGACAATTACACAGCACAGCGAACATCATATAAGGATCCGACAAGGACAGAAGCGGAAAACAAGGGGAGAAATAGGGACTCAAATCAGAGGACAAAATAGGGGACAGGTGTGAAAAGACTAAATGAGTGAGTTAGGAGAATGAGGAACAGCTGGGAGCAGGAACGGAACGATAGAGAGAGGAGAGAGAGGGAGGGGGAGAGAGAGGGATAGAAAAAGGGAACGAACCTAATAAGACCAGCAGGGGGAAACGAACAGAAGGGAAAGCATAATGACAAGACAATATAAGACAAAACATGACACAAAGTGCATATAAATGTAACAATTCAAAACAAATACAATCTGAACAACATAATAATAGATTATTGCACCATATCAAACAAAAATAAATAACAATGTGCAAAACTGCAGCATCCCACTTAAAACATTAAACTGGTCCCTCTTTATGCTCTCTTCTTTATTGCCATGTTATAACCAGCAGCACACAGCAATGCTGACCATATTTAGCTTTTATGAGAGATTTGCATTCAGAAGTACAAGCTGCCTCACATTCGAGGGGCTGATGTGGTTTCTTCTCTCAGTAATTATTTGTCCAGTTTTCGAGAAGACTCTCTCAGAGGGAACAGATGTGGCCACTATGCAGAGTCTCCCTGTCATGACTTTGGTAAGCCATGGGTAGACAGAGGCCTTGTTCTTCCACCAGGAGGGGCTCCTCCAAATAGGATCAAACCTCCATTATGACATCTGCTTTGGGATTCCTTCGTGCTGCATCCCCGGTTGCTCTCTCGTCAAACAGCTCCACACAGCAGGGTTTTGTGGCACTACTGCTGGTGCTTCTGCTCCATCTGATCCCTCTTCCTCCTGTTGCCCTGGTGCCTGAGCCAGCTGACTACTGGGGCTGTCCCTCCCTCTTCCTCCTGTCGCCCTGGTGCCTGAGCCAGCTGACTGCTGGGGCTGTCCCTCCCTCTTCTTCCTGTTGCCCTGGTGCCTGAGCCAGCTGACTGCTGGGGCTGTCCCTCCCTCTTCCTCCTGTCGCCCTGGTGCCTGAGCCAGCTGACTGCTGGGGCTGTCCCTCCCTCTTCCCCCTGTTGCCCTGGTGCCCGAGCCAGCTGACTGCTGGGGCTGTCCCTCCCTCTTCCCCCTGTTGCCCTGGTGCCTGAGCCAGCTGACTGCTGGGGCTGTTCCTCCCTCTGCCTCCTGTTGCCCTCGTGCCTGAGCCAGCTGACTACTGGGGCTGTCCCTCCCTCTTCCTCCTGTCGCCCTGGTACCTGAGCCAGCTGACTGCTGGGGCTGTCCCTACCTCTTCCCCCTGTTGCCCTGGTGCCCGAGCCAGCTGACTACTGGGGCTGTTCCTCCCTCTTCCTCCTGTTGCCCTGGTGCCTGAGCCAGCTGACTGCTGGGGCTGTTCCTCCCTCTGCCTCCTGTTGCCCTGGTGCCTGAGCCAGCTGACTACTGGGGCTGTCCCTCCCTCTTCTTCCTGTTGCCCTGGTGCCTGAGCCAGCTGCCTACTGGGGCTGTCCCTCCCTCTTCTTCCTGTTGCCCTGGTGCCTGAGCCAGCTGACTGCTGGGGCTGTCCCTCCCTCTTCCCCCTGTTGCCCTGGTGCCTGAGCCAGCTGACTACTGGGGCTGTTCCTCCCTCTTCTTCCTGTTGCCCTGGTGCCTGAGCCAGCTGACTGCTGGGGCTGTTCCTCTCTGCTGCTGAGGTTATTCTTTGAAGAGCCTCATCAATCGCTCTGGCATCACTGAAGGCTAACTTCTTTAACCTGGGGTCAAGTGCAGCGGTTTCACATGTCTTATGGTTACATTTGCTTCTCTCTGGCGGCTGGCTGTGATTCGCTGCAGACCCTAACACATGAGTATCATTTTTGAGGTTGTTACATAGCTGAAAAGAGAGAACAGTAACTTATTAGTTCAGGTTCATGTTTTGTCTACTGATACTACATTCGTATTTACGGCTCATATACATATATAATACTGGATTAAATAATGATGTAGTAATAACTGCTTACTGTACCTTTCTCCACTGATCTCCACAGTGACCTGCTCAAAGGGTTCCAGGACTCTGCACACCTCCTCCACCACCTCCCATTCCTCTTGGGTCAGAGCATCAACAGGTGCATTGACAATGTCCAGGGTAGAGATGATGGCATCCTTTGACTCAAGAAACCGCTTCAACATATAAAATATTGAATTCCACCTTGTAGTGCAGTCTTGTTTAAGCCTCAGCTCAGGCATCCCCATCTGGCGTTGTGTAGACTTTAGTTTTTAACACCTACGGAAGTATTCCACAGCTGCTTTCACTTTGTCCACAGTGGGCTTCATCGCCTTCAGAGCATCTCTTACAATCAGGTTGATTGTGGGCAAGACATGGATGATGGGTCCATTTAAACATTTTCATGGCTTTGGTTGTTAGCTGCATTGTTGCTGACACAACAGACCTCTTTTCCATCTACTGACATTCTTTCGTCACTCTCAACAGTTCCTCTCCCAAGTTCTCTGAGGTGTGTCTGTCGCTGAACTCAAAGCAGTCCAGAAGACGGCTAGACATCAAACCATCTTCAATTAAGTGACATGTAACCGACATGTAAGAAGTGGTTACCCTTAATGTCCAGCAGTCAGTGGTGTCCAGCAGGCAGATGTCCAGCAGTCAGTGGTGTCCAGCAGGCAGATGTCCAGCAGTCAGATGTCCAGCAGTCAGTGGTGTCCAGCAGTCAGATGTCCAGCAGTCAGATGTCCAGCAGTCAGATGTCCAGCAGTCAGATGTCCAGCAGTCAGTGGTGTCCAGCAGTCAGATGTCCAGCAGTCAGATGTCCAGCAGT
The DNA here is from genome assembly GCF_021184085.1 of Oncorhynchus gorbuscha. Lineage (NCBI taxonomy): Eukaryota > Metazoa > Chordata > Actinopteri > Salmoniformes > Salmonidae > Oncorhynchus > Oncorhynchus gorbuscha. The sequence continues at coordinate 22,108,571 of NC_060185.1, forward strand.
CAGTGGTGTCCAGCAGGCAGATGTCCAGCAGTCAGATGTCCAGCAGTCAGTGGTGTCCAGCAGGCAGATGTCCAGCAGTCAGATGTCCAGCAGTCAGTGGTTTCCAGCAGTCAGATGTCCAGCAGTCAGATGTCCAGCAGTCAGATGTCCAGCAGTCAGATGTCCAGCAGTCAGTGGTGTCCAGCAGGCAGATGTCCAGCAGTCAGATGTCCAGCAGTCAGTGGTGTCCAGCAGTCAGATGTCCAGCAGTCAGATGTCCAGCAGTCAGATGTCCAACAGTCAGATGTCCAACAGTCAGATGTCCAGCAGTCAGATGTCCAGCAGTCAGATGTCCAACAGTCAGATGTCCAACAGTCAGATGTCCAGCAGTCAGATGTCCAACAGTCAGATGTCCAACAGTCAGATGTCCAGCAGTCAGATGTCCAACAGTCAGATGTCCAACAGTCAGATGTTCAGCAGTCAGATGTCCAGCAGTCAGATGTCCAACAGTCAGATGTCCAACAGTCAGATGTCCAACAGTCAGATGTCCAGCAGTCAGTGGTGTCCAGCAGTCAGATGTCCAACAGTCAGATGTCCAGCAGTCAGATGTCCAGCAGTCAGATGTCCAACAGTCAGATGTCCAGCAGTCAGATGTCCAGCAGTCAGATGTCCAACAGTCAGATGTCCAGCAGTCAGATGTCCAGCAGTCAGATGTCCAGCAGTCAGATGTCCAACAGTCAGATGTCCAACAGTCAGATGTCCAGCAGTCAGATGTCCAGCAGTCAGTGGTGAGGCAAACTGCAGTAGCTTTTTGGACTCTTTCCCACACTGAAGCCTGTGTGCTCTCGTACAGTTGTAGAATAAGTGATTTTGAAAGGGTTTTCCTGCTTGGAATTGTGTTCATTGGATTTAGACTATTGCTATAGTTTCTAAAACCTCTGTCCTCCACGATCGAAAATGGCTGGAATTTGGTGGCAATAATTTTAGCAAATGCAATATCAATTTGGTCTTTGCTACAGACATAGACTTTGGCATAAACTGGTCCATAGAAGACTGCGTAGCTGTGCGTCGCGGAGTAGGCCTACTTGACTGAGTGGATATATCTCCACGTGTGGAGGTGCTGGCTCCACCACTATCACTAGCAGGCCTATTAGTTTCTCGAAGCTCTGCTACAGCTAGCTTCACAGTTGGGTGCACAGTTCGCATACGCCGGTGTAGGTTGTGTGTAGAACCGGCTTTATATGAGATTTTGTTTTGGCAAATTCTACACTGTGCTCTAACATTGTCTACATTATTCAAATGCATCCAAATGCTACTGTGCTTCCAACTCATTTTCCAGCTGTTGTTTTCACAGCTGTCCTTCTTCTCTCTCCTCGGCTGCTAAGTGTGTGACTGTGAGTGTGTTGGCTCGGCTCTCCCTCACGCATCTTTGGTTCATTGGTTGACACTTTGTGTCTGATTGACAGGAACAACAGGTAAGGCTGTTAGTATGTGCAGACAGAACGAATATGTGTGCGCTTGAGCATTTTATTTTTCTTTCATTCTTTGAATTAGTTAATTCTATTAATTTCAATCTTTAATTATTCATATACTTTATTTTTTATATTTTTTATAAATAGATTGGGCTCTTCTGATATGCGAGCCAGCTCCCAACGTTCACCTACAAGAGCCGGTTCTTAGAGCCAACCAGCCACGTCTTGCTTCCGGACAAGCTAAACACGTTCTTCGCCCGCTTTGAGGATAACACAGTGCCACCGACACGGCCCACTACCAGGAACTGTGGACTCTCCTTCTCCATGGCCGAAGTGAGTAAGACATTTAAACGTGTTGACCCTCGCAAGGCTGCCAGCCTAGATGGCATCCCTAGCCCCGTCCTCAGAGCATGCGCAGACCATCTGGCTGGAGTGTTTACGGACATAATACATTTCTCCCTATCCCAATCTGTTGTCCCCACTTGCTTCAAGATGTCCACCATTGTTCCCGTACCCAAGAAAGCAAAGGTAACTGAACTAAATGAGTATTGCCCCGTAGCACTTAAGCCTGTCATCATGAAGTTCTTTGAGAGGTTAGTTAAGGATTATATCACCTCTACCTTACCTGCCACCCTAGACCCACTTCAATTTGCATCTGTGGACCCCAATAGGTGCACAGACGATGCAATCTCCATCACACTGCACACCGCCCTATCCCATCTGGACAAAAGGAATACCTATGTAAGAATGTTGTTCATTGACTGTAGCTCAGCATTCAACACCATAATACCCTCCAAGCTCATCATTAAGCTCGGGGCCCTGGGCCTGAACCCCGCCCTGTGCAACTGGGTCCTGGACATCCGAACAGTCCGCCCCCAGGTAGTGAAGGTAGGAAACAACACCTCCACTTCACTGATCTTCAACACTGGGGCCCAACAAGGGAAGCATGCTCAGCCCCGTCCTGTACTCACTGTTCACCCATGACTGTGTGGCCAGGCACACCTCCAACTCAATCATCAAGTTTGCAGACGACACAACAGTAGTAGGCCCCAACAATGACGAAACAGCCTACAGGGAGGAGGTGAGGGACCTGAGAGAGTGGTGCCAGGAAAATAACCTCTCACTCAACATCAACAAAACAAAGGAACTGATCGTGAACTTCAGGAAACAGCATAGGGTAAGCCCCTATCCACATAAACTGGACCGCAGTGGAGAAGGAGGAAAGCTTCAAGTTCCTCTGCGTTCACATAACTGATGATCTGAAATGGTCCACCCACACAGACAGTGTGATGGAGAAGACGCAACAGCGCCCTCAGGAGGCTGAAGAAATGTGTCTTGGCCCCTAAAACTTTTACAGATGCACAATTGAGAGCATCCTATCGGGCTGTATCACCGCCTGGTATGACAACTGCAGAGCTCTGAATAGGTCGGTGCAGTCTGCCCAACGCATTTACCGGGGGGCAAACTACCTGCCCTCCAGGACACCTACAGCACCCAATGTCACAGCAAGGCCAAAAAGATAATTAAGGACCACCCAAGCCACTGCCTGTTCACCCCGCTATCATCCAGATTGCGAGGTCAGTACAGGTGCATCAAAGCTGGGACCGAGAGACTGAAAAACAGTTTCTATCTCAAGACATCAGACTGTTAAATAGCCATCACTAGCCGGCTTACACCCAGTTACATCACCCTGTACCTTAGAGGCTGCTGCCCTATATACATGAACTTGTAATCACTGGCCACTTTAAGAATGGAACACTAGTTACTTTAATAATGTGTAAATAATGTTTACATACTGCTTTACTCATCTCGTATGTATATACTGTATTCTATTCTGCTGTATTTTAGTCAATGCCACTCCGACATAGCTCAATCTAATATTTATATATTTCTAAATGATTATATATATTTCTAAATGTATATATATTTCTAAATTCAATTATTTTACTTTTAGATTAGTGTGTATTTTTGCGAACTACTACTGCACAGTTGGAGCTAGGAACACAAGCATAAAGCATTTTACACCTGGAATAACATATGCTAAATATGTGTATGTGATCAAAATAATTTGATTGGATTTGTGTCATAAGTGAAAGTGCAATGACATTTATATGCGTATTCTATTTCCCTCTCTGTTTGCAGTAAAATGCCACTGTGTGAAAGGGACGTGTGCTATATACAATGGATTGTCTACGTCCCCACGTTCGTGGTGGGTTTACCCCTCAACCTGGCCACCCTGTGGCTCCTCCTCTTCAGGATCCGTCGATGGACTGAGTCCACAGTCTACCTCAGCAGTCTGATCATCAACGACATCCTTCTCATCTTTTCTCTGCCCTTCAAGATATACGCCTTCAGCCGCACCTGGGGCCTGAGCATGGGCTTCTGCACCTTCCTGGAGAGCCTGGTGTTTGTCAACATCTATGGGAGCATCGTACTGATCGTGTGCATCTCGGGCGACCGATATGTTTCTCTGCGGTTTCCATTCAACGGCAAGCGTCTACGCTCGCCACGGAAGGCTGCCCTGGTATGCCTGGCTGTGTGGGTGACGGTATTCGCTTTCACCACACCCGTCTATGAGCTCCACAACAAAAACACCACTAGCCTGCACAACAACAACGAAACCAGGTGTTTCGAGGGATTCTCCAGGGAAACCTGGGGGAAGAAATGGATAATTGTCGCTATGGAGACGGTATTCACAATCAGCACTGTCACTATGTTGTTCTTCTCGGTGCGCGTGATGCAGATCCTGAGTGACATGCGGCGTCGGAACCCGCTGGACAAGAAGGTGAGGGACAACAAGTCTGTGAAGATCGTCCTGAGCAACCTGGTGGCCTTTATGCTGTGCTTCATTCCGTACCACGTGGCCGCAGTCATCTACTTCCTGGCCAAGAACGGCACAGAGAACCCAGACGTCATCAACCCCCTCAGAGACTTCGTTCACATCAGCACCTGTCTGGGCAGTGTCAACTGTCTGACGGACGGGGTCTGTTACTACTTCATCCTGAAGGAGAACCTGTTTACTGCCAGCCAGGAAAGGAGGAGGATGTCCACTAGAGGGAACAACGTGGCAAAGCCCGGGGAAATCGACCAGCATCCGATGGACAACATCATGGTCAAGGGACCCAGAGAGACAGGATCAGACAACCAGGTCACTGGAGATCGATAGGACTTGCTAGATAGATATGGTTTATCAGAGTGGAGTGGAGATTAGGGTGGAGGCGATTTCCCTGTAGATGGATGGATATTACCTCTATCTGGGAAACGGAAACTCAGATCACCACAACAGAGAGGAGACAAGTCTCATGAAAGATTCTCGAAGAATGAATGACTGGTGTTAGGTTCTAATTCTCAGAGTAAAAAACTCAAAGGACATTTATGAAAGCTTAACCAAGTTTATTCTGCCCAGAGGGTCAATACAGCTGCATTCAGATAAAAAAAAATCACACAAACACTGATATTTAACTGTTCCTCATAGGCTGAGTCTCCTCCTACCCAGCTGTACAAACTTCATTCTTTACTGCTAGGCAAGACACTAGTGATACGGGCCATAAACTTTTATTTCTCCTTTAAGGTGACCTGACCTGACCTCAACGCCCCTCCATCACTAATCCACAGCTCTCTCCCCCTATCAATGCCTGCCACATGTAATTGCTTCTGATGGGTGTCACCTTGGGGTCATGATAGTGGCTGCACCAAATTATTGATGTATTACAATAATTGATTATGCTTATGTTGTATGAATAGAAGGGGAAGGGCTATAAGACACTCCCCCACTATATTTATAGGGTCCTGTACCACAGATGAGCAATATATTCATTATAAGGTTTAATACTGTTCCACAGTTCTTTTCAAGTCTCTGCCTCTTATAAGAAACGGTCTGAGCAGATATGTGAGCCATTGCCGTCAAAACAGAGTGTCTGTGAGAAAGCACCTCAAGGCTAAAAGAGATACATAGACACAGACCCCTGCAGGGGAGTAAAGAGATAGGAGACAAGTCAAACATACCACTGTAAGCCACACGGGAATGGAAAATTACTGCTGGGCTATAGTTTTCTACTGCAAGTTTGTATAACTGTATATGCATGGGCTGGGTCTCATCAGTAGAAGGTGTTGATGTCGGCAGTTACATTACTAGGGGTTGACTGCAAGCATATTAAAGCAACTTTCACCTTTTATATTTTGCAGAACTTACTCTGAAACATGCGTGCTGTGTTTCCGTTGTCAACTTCTGTCTGCAATTGCATTAATAAAGGTTTGATTGATTTACTTAAATAAGATATTGTCTGATTGCTGATTTTACCAATAAGCCAATGATTGACAAGGAACAAGGAACCTTTCCCAACACTTGCACTCAACACATTCCAAGCTTAGTTGCACACACTATATACCTTCCTCCTATAACCATTAACTTCTGGTGTAGACCCTCTAAACCTCAGCACTCCATCAGTGACATGAATAAGTATATTTCATATTCTCAGAACCAAACATTCCCTCCTCTCGAACAATAGCTTCCTACTGTTCAACTTACTTAAACTTGGAAATTACTTATAAATGAACAAACAATGATAACAAAACATTCACCGTGAGGTTTACAAACTCAGAGACTTATGGCCTCTGATCTATGATCACAACAAACACAATCTTAATTTCCATCTCTCATCACACAACAAAATGATATTCCAGGTGAAGCTGTTGGCTTCCTCCCCTCCAGCTGGAGCTGCTTTTAGTTTCTCCACGTTCTCCTTCTAGTTCCTAAGAGAGTGATAGCATAAGACTTGGAAAGCAACAAACAGACACACAAAACATAACAGTATTAACCTCTTGAAACTCTGGGGGTGGTATTTCATTTTTGGATAAAAAACGTTCCCGTTTTAAATGGGATATTTTGTCACGACAAGATGCTCGACTATGCGTATAATTGACAGCTTTGGATATAAAACACTCTAACGTTTCCAAAACTGCAAAGATATTGTCTGTGAGTATAACAGAACTGATGTTACAGGCGAAACCCAGATACAAATCCAATCAGGAAGTTCCCCATATTTTGAAAGCGCTGCATGGCAATGACTCCTTATATGGCTGTGAATGGGCTACGAATGAGCTTACACTTTCTACGTATTCCCCAAGGTGTCTACAGCATTGTGACGTATTTTTACGCATTTATGTTGAAGAATAGCCGTAAGGGACAACATTGAGCAAGTGGTCACATGATGGCTCCTGCAGAAAATCTTGCGTAAAGTACAGAGGTAGCCATTATTCCAATCGCTTCTAATGAGAAACCAATTGTCCCGGTGGATATATTATCGAATAGATATGTGAAAAACACCTTGAGGATTGATTCTAAGCAATGTTTGCCATGTTTCTGTCGATATTATGGAGCTAATTTGGAAAAAAGTTTGGCGTTGTAGCGACCGCATTTTCCGGTCGATTTCTCAGCCAAACGTGACGAACAAACAGAGCTATTTCATCTACAAAAATAATATTTTTGGAAAAAAGGAACATTTGCTATCTAACTGGGAGTCTCGTGAGTGAAAACATCCGAAGTACTTCGAAGGTAAATGATTTAATTTGATTGCTTTTCTTATTTTCGTGAAAATGTTGCCTGCTGCTAGCAGGGCATAATGCTATGCTAGGCTATGATAAACTTACACAAATGGTTGTCTAGCGTTGGCTGGAAAGCATATTTTGAAAATCTGAGATGACAGTGTGATTAACAAAAGGCTAAGCTGTGTCTCAATATATTTCATTTGTGATTTTCATGAATAGGAAAATGTTCTAGGAAGATTTATGTCCGTTGCGTTATGCTAATTAGTGTCAGGCGATGATTACGCTCCCGGATTCGGGTTGGAGAGTCACAAGATTAACAATGTGGTAAGCTATGCATAATTATATATGCATGAAAACCCAACGTCTGAGACCATGACAATCCCCACTTTCTCTTCACCTGACTCTATGCCTCCAGGATACTTTTCTGCTGGATTTCACAAAAATGACAACCCTAAAAAGCCTCCTCATGCTTTTGCCCAGTCTTCCCTTTCCGGCCCCATTTTCTGAGAGGTGTTCCCAAGCCATGTCATTTTCACCTTGTTCCCCATCTCCTCCATTGCCAACTGATAGGCAAGTATGCATCCCTAATCAACGCTACATCCTCTTGAGGTAACTCAGCACTGTATATGCTTTCACATCAATGCCTTCAAAATGTTGTTCAGAGTACAATTACCCCAACATCTATTCTCTTTCATATGATGCATTAACCAAAAAAGTAGCTAACCCAACCCAACTATGATGTTTAAAGTAGACCAAACCCATCTGCATGTCTACAGTGGAATCTAGTCGCTCTCTCTCTCTTTAGCTCTGCTTCCTCTGTCATGGTGTCTTCAATCTCACCCATTATGCATCTGGACCTCACTTCACGTGAGAACTATGCACCCACCGAGGTGAGATATGACGATCTTTAACGCTGCAGGTGCTGCAAGAAGTACTGTATGTGGACCAGACCAACACTGTCCCAACACCCCCGCCTGGTCTATCTTGATGTACACTCAATCTCTGGAATTCAGCCCGTGCTCTTGGTTATCTCCAGCTCCTCATGTGCTGCTTTCACCTGAGGATATACACACTGCAACACATGGGTCATTTCCTGACAACATAGACTCTCCTCCTATGTCAAGATCACTAATATGTGACATTTGAATAACAGCCTCCCCTGTACTCCCATCGGTCTCCCAGTTACCAGTGATCCGTGTCACAGCCCCAATGTAAGTTTGCTTTCGTCCCTCTGCATCCAAAGAACACCATACCTACTGTGAAGCATGGGGGTGGAAACATCATGCGTTGGGGCTGTTTTTCTGCAAAGGGACCAGGACAACTGATCCATGTAAAGGAAAGAATGAATGGGGCCATGTATCGTGAGATTTTGAGTGAAAACCTTCCATCAGCAAGGGCATTGAAGATGAAACGTGGCTGGGTCTTTCAGCATGACAATGATCCCAAACACCCCGCCCGGGCAATGAAGGAGTGGCTTCGTAAGAAGCATTTCAAGGTCCTGGAGTGGCCTAGCTAGTCTCCAGATCTCAACCCCATAGAAAATCTTTGGAGGGAGTTGAAAGTCTGTGTTGCCCAGCAACAGCCCCAAAACATCACTGCTCTAGAGGAGATCTGCATGGAGGAATGGGCCAAAATACCAGCAACAGTGTGTGAAAACCTTGTGAAGACTTACAGAAAACGTTTGACCTCTGTCATTGCCAACAAAGGGTATATAACAAAGTATTGAGATAAACTTTTGTTATTGACCAAATACTTATTTTCCACCATAATTTGCAAGTAAATTCATTAAAAATCCTACAACGTGATTTTCTGGATTTTTTTTCTCATTTTGTCTGTCATAGTTGAAGTGTACCTATGATGTAAATTACAGGCCTCTCTCATATTTTTAAGTGGGAGAACTTGCACAATTGGAGGCTGACTAAATACTTTTTTGCCCCGCTGTACATGTAGTGTGTAAATTGAAGTCCTATGAGTGTCATCTGATGAAGATGATCAATCTTTGGCTGGAAAAATGGCTGTGTTTTTCTGTGGCTATGTGGTGATCGAACGTAATTGTTTGTGGTGCTTTTGCTGTAAAGCATATTTGAAATCGGACACTGTGGTGGCCAAAGGTTTTGAGAATGACACAAGCGCCAGGACTGTCTCCTAAAGTTGATTCAGCTGTGGGATCGGGGCACCGCCAGTACAGAGCTTGCTCAGGAATGGCAGTGGGCAGGTGTGAGTGCATTTGCATGCACAGTGAGGCAACGACTTTTGGAGGATGGCCTGGTGTCAAGAAGGGCAGCAAAGAAGCCACTTCTCTCCAGGAAAAACATCAGGGACAGACTGATATTCTGCAAAAGGTACAGGGATTGGACTGCTGAGGACTGGGGTAAAGTCATTTTCTCTGATGAATCCCCTTTCCGATTGTTTGGGGCATCTGGAAAAAAGCTTGTCCGGAGAAGACAATGTGAGCGCTACCATCAGGCCTGTGTCATGCCAACAGTAAAGCATCCTGAGACCATTCATGTATGGTTGCTTCTCAGCCAAGGGAGTGGGCTCACTCACAATTTTGCCTAAGAACACAGCCATGAATAAAGAATGGTACCAACACATCCTCAGAGAGCAACTTCTCCCAACCATCCAGGAACAGTTTGGTGACGAAGAATGTTTTTTCCAGCATGATGGAGAACCTTGCCATAAGGCAAAAGTGATAACTAAGTGGCTCAGGGAACAAAACATCAATATTTTGGGTCCATGGCCAGGAAACACCCCAGACCGTAATCCCATTGTGAACTTGTGGTCAATCGTCAAGAGGCGGGTGGATAAACAAAACCCCACAAATTCTGACAAACTCCAAGCATTGATTATGCAAGAATTGGCTGCCATCAGTCAGGATGAAAGCCTAGAAGTTAACTGACAGCATGCCAGGGTGGTTTACAGAGGTCTTGAAAAAGAAGGGTCAACACTGCAAATATTGACTCTTTGCATCAGCTTAGTGTAATTGTCAATAAAAGCCTTTAACACTTATAAAATGCTTGGAATTATACTTCAGTATTCCATAGTAACATCTGACAAAAATATCTAAAGACACTGAAGCAGCAAACTTTGTGGCATTTAATATTTGTGTCATTCTCAAAACTTTTGGCCACGACTGTATATACCTTCCTCCTAAAACCATTAACTTCTGGTGTAGACCCTCTAAACCTCAGCACTCCATCAGTGACATGAATAAGTATATTTCATGTTCTCAGAACCCAACACTGGCCAACACATTTTCAAATCAATCATCCAACCTTCAAGTTAATGTTCCGTTGTATTCTCACTCATCACACCTGTGACCTCATTCAAGTATTGCCCTTTAGGAGGCTGAGATCCATAGAGGTTCCACAGAATAACTCAGAGGGCATATCTAACTCTTAACTAATCTGATCAACAAAAGGCATGGGATTTACAACAATGAGTCTTGTAATTTATTCATACTGAATTGAAGCATATACATACTTATACATTGATCAGATATGGACTGCTCAGATGTAATCCACCCACTCTCAATCTAGCAGTGGGTTAAAGTACGTTAGTAAAATTACTTTAAAGTACTACTTACAGTAAGTCGGTTTTTGGGGTATCTGTACTTTACTATACTATTTATATTTTTTACTACTTTTACTTCACTGCATTCCTAAAGAAAATAAAATACTACCTATGATCTGGTGGACTCACAAACACAAATGTTTAGTTTCTAAATTATGTCTGAGTGTTGTGTGCCTCTGGAAATCCGTGAATTGAAAACACAAGAAAATGCTGCCGTCTGGTTTGCTTAATATAAGGAATTAAATGATTTACACTTTTACTTGTACTTTTACTTGCACTTAAGTATATTTGAGCAATAGCATGTACTTTTCATACTTAGGTATATTTAAAACCAACTACTTTTAGACTTTTACTCAAGTAGTATTTTACTGGGTGACTCATTTGAACTTGTTACTCAGAAAGGATTCATGTTATCAAGAGTCTTCAAACAGATTAGCAGACAGAATAGAATGGATAGAATGGGAGGCCCTTGGTGAGAAGGAAAAAAGTACCCTCACTTCCTGTTTCAACACCTATTTCAACACTGTTATTTCAAAAACAGAGTTAAGAACAGCTCAACCTTCATACAGACCGCTCTGCTAGGAAGTGGAAACCAGAGCACTGAGTTGCTGGTTTGTCGTGGTTTCTGTCTCTTTTCAGTTCACACGCACAGACACACACAGCTGCGTCTGTCTTAAAAGGAGCAGAGATACAGTACAGCACCATGAACAACACCAACAATACCTTAGAGGACAGCACTCCGGAGCTGAGTTGTGTGAGTGCAGTGTATACAGTCTCTGCCGCGGTGTACGGCTGTGTGATGGTGCTGGGCCTGCCGCTCAACGCTGTGTCACTGTGGATTCTGCTACGCCGCCACGGCCTTAAATCCTCCAGCGCGGTCTTCATGAGCCACCTGGCTCTGTCAGACCTGCTGCTGGTGCTCTCCCTGCCCACCCGGGTCTACTTCTACACCACAGGCAACTGGCCCCTGGGCATCCAGGCCTGCACGGCCACCACCATGCTGTTCCGCAACAACATCCGCTCCAGCGCCTTCTTCATCACATTCATTGGCCTGGACAGGCTGCTGGCTGTGGTCTACCCTCTAAGAACCCGCCACATCCGCACCACCACCAATGCCTGGAGGGCCTGTGTCTTCATCTGGGTCCTGATTGTGGCAGTCAACATCCCAGAGGCCCTCTACTTCATCAGTCATATGAAGAGCTGTAATGCCACTGACAAATGCTTTGAGTTTACTCAAGAATGTGCCTTGAATGTGCAGATAGCTGGTTACGTGCAGTTTGGGCTGGTGTTCGCCATGCTGGGGGTCAATGTGGTCTCCACCACCATGGTGTCCTGGACGCTACACAGGCACCTCAGCGATGCTGCCATGGTCAACAATAAGATGAATGTCATGCTGATCTTCACCATCAACCTTCTGATGTTTATTGTCTTCTTCCTGCCCTCCTCCATTGTGCTGATGCTCAAAATCAAGCAGGCTATCATGCCCATGTTCTGTCTGGCCAGCATCAACTGTTGTCTAGATCCACTGTTGTACTACTTCTCTTTAGATGCTTTCTGGAAGACGAAAGAGCGTTCTGACATAGAGGTTTCACTGGCCAGATCACATGAAAGTAGATTAGGGAGGACACAGTGAGAAACAACTACCGGTGAAGATAGTTTGAGGTAACTGCATCAACATGTGTTCCTAAATATTCCACAATTTATAGTTAAATGTTCAATTCTATTTTACCAAACAGCATTTGTTTTCTTGTTTTGTAACAGTTCATCTCTTCTTCTGTAAGTTGAATTGCACCCATCTCTACTTAAGATGTGCTCATATAATAGTTTTATTTAATAAACACTTTACAACCGTATTTTCGTGATTTTGATCGTTAATAAGACTGAAGTCATTGACATTTACTGAATGTAGGTTTGGTTCGACTACAGTCCCTTTTCCAAAAGTACTGACAATAACTAAGGCTTTCAGTTCTGCTTTCATCCACATGTAGGGCCGGGTGCCCAACATTTCCCACTGTTGAGTGGTTCAAACATCAGACAGTCATGTGAATTTGTTGATAATTCATGAGGATCCTGGCTGAGGAGCCAGGCAAGCAGCAGCAACCAGCCAACAGCTCAGAGCCCTGCCACATGGAGGGGCATCTGTGTCCACGATATATGACAGACAGACTATAAAATAAGGAGTCACTATGGAGTTTAGTACAGGAAAGCCAGTGTAATGATGGCATGCAAATAAATGGATCCTTTGAGCCATTGTCTTCCAACAGGTGGGGTCACTCCTTTGCAATGCTTATCCCTCAACCATCAGAAAAGGTATCTGCGAAAAGCCCATATCTTACAAAAGACAATGCCTTTGGGCCTAAGAAAACTCTAATCAAGCAATGTATGTTGACTGGATATAGGCTATGTGAAATATGTGGTCTACATCGTGTGCTGCCCTAAGGGGAGTGACATGTAGAAGTTAGCTGGGACCTACTAAGATCTCCTTTTCCTCATGTCCTCTTTTTCCATGTATAAAAACTAGGTGACACAGCTCAATTAACTGTCTGAAAATAACATACTTTCCCACCAGGCCCAAACAGGTCAGTGCATGAGATTTGTTTACACTTTACATCACTAAAAGACACCTCATATCGTACCACAGCTGTCCACTTAAACCTACATACTGTAGGACAGTCTGGTTTCACATGTTCACCCAATGACACTTAACGATATGATCCGTTACCTCCAGACAATGAAACCAGGCTGGTGGCACATACACAGAACCAAAGAGAACCGGGACAGCGAAATGTCCAATGATGCCCACAGTGTAGTAACAACTATCACTTATTTAGAAAGAACAAAAGGACAGAAGCCCCCGGGTGTTTAACTATTTTATTCACAGATAAGACTTCACCCGCAGACAAAATATACAGACCAGTCTAAGGTATAGATTAACAGATATAAACTCCCTTACAGCAGTCAATACTTTGGTCCAGTCTCTGACTCTGGACCAAGGCTTTAAACATGCTCTGATTCTAACAGCGCAGTTTTTCCTTACAGAGAAAACACACATGCAGAGGGGAAAATCAAGACAGAATTCTACGAGAATGACTCACAGAAGCATCGTTAAAGAGTGCAAATGAAGTGGGAGAGGCTCAACCTCCCCAGAAAGAAAGAACAAATAATGAAGAGGTGATAACAGGGGCATTAAAATGGAGGAAGCAACTTTCTTTGATGCTTTCATATGGAAAAAGGGGGAGCAACTTTCTTTTATGCTTTCACAGGGCAGGGGCAGCTTGGATAGAAATAATCTGGTATAATATTACATATAACTGCACACAGTAAGTGAAGAGCAAGTATGTCATGTACATGATTCTAGACTTTACTTACAATGCAGGTGCAAACATGCAGACTAATAATGTCTAATTTGTCTACCTCACTTTGTAGGGACACTGGTCCTTAAACTGACATTCACATTTAAAAAAAAAACTTTAGTCTGGTAGGGTGACTGAGCTAAAGAAGAAGACAGACCAGGTGAAAGAGAGAAGCAAGAGGGGTGCAGTGACAGAAACACTGAGACAAAGATCAAGAGAAAGCGATGCTGCACAACATTAGGTCGGTTGTTGGCTGAGGAACAGGATTTCTTGCCTTAGCACAGGGTCCTATTACAAAACTAACAGGGACGAGCAGTAATTTCAAGAGCAGGGAAATCAATTACACTCACATTGATAACACATGGAAATGGTTGTCTTCCCAGACAACCGAGGCGTCACACAGTTCTCTTAAATCGACCCCCCCATCATAATAGGCTTAGGGGTTCTGCTACATGAAACTATTTAATCCAAGGTAAATCACAGAGAAAAACATGTATTATTGCAGCCAGGAAACACAAGGAAAACATCACTACTGACAATTACAAAAATTAAGTGTTTATTTAAATTTTTAAGAGACAGTAAAACGTATCAACTAAGGAACAAAACCATAGTTAAAGTGCAGCTGAAAGGTAATTCAAAATATCTACACAGGGATGCACTACAGTGGCTAGAGAGGTGGCTGTGCCTTAGGGTGTCGTGCCCGACATTCATGACAGTTTACGCTCCATCACAGATGACCGTCTCAACCACAAACGTGTTCTCAAAGTGTCGGATGCGATGGCAGTTCGCCGCTTCCCGTTTGTTGATGCCTACAAGTCAGACAGTGAAAGACTTATTAGACAAGAGAATACAGTGGCGTGCGAAAGTATTCACCCCCTTGGCATTTTTCCTATTTTGTTGACTTAACCTGGAATTAAAATGTATTATTGGGGGGGTTTGTATCATTTGATTTACACAACATGCCTACCACTTTGAAGACGCAACATTTTCTTTGTGAAACAAGAAATAACACAAAAAAACTGTAAACATGAGCGTGCATAACGATTCACTAAAGGTCAACCGATTAATCGGATTGGCCGATTAATTAGGGTCGATTTCAGGTTTTGATTAAAAAAAAAATAATAATTACACCTTTATCTTTATTTAACTAGGCAAGTCAGTTAAAGAACACATTATTTTCAATGACGGCCTAGGAACGGTGGGTTAACTGCCTTGTTCAGGGGCAGAACGACAGATTTTTTCCTTGTTAGCTCGGGGATTCAATCTTGCAACCTTACAGTTAACTAGTCCAACGCTCTAACCACCTGCCTCTCATTGCACTCCACGTGGAGCCTGCCTGTTACGCGAATGCAGTAAGCCAAGGTAAGCTGCTTGCTAGCATTAAACTTATAACAAAACAATCAATCAATCACTAGTTAACTACACACGGTTGATGAGATTACAAGTTTATCTAGCGTGTCCTGCGTTGCATATAATCTATGTGGTGCGTATTCGCGAAAAAGGACTATCCTTGCTCCAATGTCTACCTAACCATAAACATCAATGCCTTTCTTAAAATCAATACACAGAAGTATATATTTTTAAACCTGCATATTTAGCTAAAGGAAATCCAGGTTAGCAGGCAATATTAACCAGGTGAAATTGTGTCACTTCTCTTGAGTTCCTTGCACACAGAGTCAGTGTATATGCAACAGTTTGGGCAGCCTAATTTGCCAGACTTTTACATTGTTATGACATAACATAAAAGGTTGTGCAATGTAACAGCAATATTTAGACTTATGGATGCCACCCGTTAAGATAAAATATGGAAAGGTTCCATATTTCACTGAAAGAATAAACGTCTTGTTTTCGAGATTATAGTTTCTGGATTCGACCATATTAATGACCTAAGGCTCGTATTTCTGTGTGTTATTATGTTATAATTAAGTCTGATTTGATAGAGCTGTCTGACTGAGCGATGGTAGGCACCTACAGGCTCGTAAGCATTCATTCAAACAGCACTTTTGTGTGTTTTGCCAGCAGCTCTTTGCTGTGCTTCAAGCATTGCGCTGTTTATGACTTCAAGCCCATCAACTCCCAAGATTAGGCTTGTGTAACCGATATGAAATGGCTAGCTAGTTAGCGGGGTGAGTGCTAATAGCATTGCAAATGTCACTCGCTCTGAGACTTGGAGTAGTTATTCTCCTTGCTCTGCATGGGTAACGCTGCTTCGAGGGTGGCTGTTGTCAATGTGTTCCTGGATCGAGCCCTGGTGGGGGCGAGGAGAGAGACGAAAGCTATACTGTTACACTGGCAATACTAAAGTGCCTATAAGAACATCCAATAGTCAAAAAGGTACTACATATGAAATACAAATGGTAGAGAGAGAAATAGTCCTATAATTCCTATAACTACAACCTAAAACTTCTTACCTGGGAATATTGAAGACGTCATAAGGTGAATGCACCAATTTGTAAGTCGCTCTGGATAAGAGCGTCTGCTAAATGACTTAAATGTAAATGTTAAAAGGAACCACCAGCTTTCATATGTTCTCATGTTCTGAGCAAGGAACTTAAACGTTAGCTTTCTTATATGGCACTTATTTTGCACTTTTACTTTCTTCTCCAACATTTTGTTTTTGCATTATTTAAATTATTTGTGGCTAAATAGATTTTATTGATGTATTATATTAAGTTAAAATAAGTTCATTTAGTATTGTAGTAATTGTCATTATTACTATTTTTATTTTTTATCATTATTTTTTTTAAATGTAAAACAAAAAACGACGTCGGCTTTTTTTGGTCCACCAATAATCGGTATGGGTGTTGAAAAATCATAAATCGGTCGACCTCTACTATTCACCATCCAAGTCAATACTTTGTAGAGCCACCTTTTGCAGTAATTACAGCTGCAAGTCTCTTGGGGTGTCTCTATAAGCTTGGCACATCTAGCCACTGGAATTTGTGCCCATTCTTCAAGGCAAAACTGCTCCATCTCCTTCAAGTTGGTGTACAGCAATCCAAGTCATATCACAGACTATCAATTGGATTGAAGTCTGGGCTTTGACTAGGCTATTCCAATACATTGAAATGTTTCCCCTTAAACCACTCGAGTGTTGCTTTAGCAGTATGCTTCGGGTCATTGTCCTGCTGGAAGGTGAACCGCCAACCCAGCCTCAAATCTCTGGAAGAGTGAAAACAGGTTTCCCTCAAGAATTTCCCTGTATTTAGCGCCATTCATCATTCCTTCAATTCTGACCAGTTTCCCAGTCCCTGCCGATGAAAAACATCCCCACAGCATGATGCTGCCACCAATATGCTTCACTGTGGGGATGGTGTTCTCATGGTGATGAGGTGTTGGATTTGCGCCAGACATAGGGTTTTCCTTGATGGTCAAAAAGCTCAATTTTAGTCTCATCTGACCAGAGATCCTTCTTCCATATGTTTGGGGAGTCTCCCACATGCCTCTTGGCGAACACCAAACATGGTTGCTTCTTTTTTTCTTTAAGCAATTACTGTTTTTATGCCTACTCTTCCTTTCCTTAAAACCCAACTCTGTGGAGTGTATGGCTTAAAGTGGTCCTATGGACACACACTCCAATCTCCACCATGGATCTTTGGGGTTATCTTTTTCAGGGTTATCTTTTGTCTCTTTGTTGCCTCTCTGATTAATTCCCTCCTTGCCTGGTCTGTGAGATTTGGTGGGCGTCCGTCTTGGCAGGTTTGTTGTGTTGCCATATTCTTCATTTTTTTATTTAAAGGATTTAAAAGGTGCTATGTGGGATGTTCAAAGTGTCTGATATTGTTTTATAACTCAATCCTGATCTGTACGTCTCCACAACTTTGTCCCTGACCTGTATGGAGAGCTCCTTGGTCTTCATGGTGGCGCTTGCTTGGTGGTGCCCCTTGCTTAGCGGTGTTGGAGACTCTGGGGCCGTTTGGAACAGGTGTATATATACTGAGATCATGTGACACTTAGATGGCACACAGGGGGACTTTAACTAATTATGTGACTTTTGAAGGTAATTGGTTGCACCAGATCTTATTTAGGGGCTTATTTAGGATCTTACATGTTTTTAAACAAGTATTTTGTATTTTTTTCACTTCACCAATTTGGCCTATTTTGTGTATGTCCATTAAATGAAATCTAAATAAAAATCCATTTAAATGTGTAATGCAACAAAATAGGAAAAATGCCAAGGGGGATGAATACTTTTGCAAGGCACTGTAGGTGGACCATTCAGACCCTGAGCGACTCCCACAACCCTATACAAGGCTCTGAACCTCCCCATCACCTCTCCCCAACCTACGTCTGCGGGCGTGGCGCTTCAGGCGGTATGTGTCCTTGCCGTTACACAGGCGGTAGATGAAGGGCCCCAGCTGGCGCATGTTATGAACCTTCCCCGTCACAACCATCTCCTCCTGGATAATGTAGGTCTGGGGAAGGTACGTCCCCTTCTAAAAGACAGAGAGAGGGAGGTAGACAGGGTTAGAATTCAGAAAGAGAAAAAGAGAAGGGACAGGAGAGAAAGAACCCAGACTTCATCAAAGAAATTGGAAATAAAGATATCGTCATCCTACAACAAACATGGTATAGAGGAAATGGACCCACTGGTTGCCCCCTAATTACAGAGAGTTGGTAGTCCCACCCACCAAACTACCAGGTGTGAAACAGGGAAGAGACTAAGTAAAATTAGTAAAAACAGGAACATTTTACATCTGGCTAGAAATGAATCTCAAAAGAGAAACATTTCATTGTGTGTGCTACCTATATCCCCCCAATAGATACCCCATACTTTAATGAAGACATGTTTTCCCATCCTAGAGGGGGAGATAAACCATTTCCAGACCTAGGGACATGTACTAGTCTGTGGTAACCTAAATGACAGAACTGGACAAGAACCTGACACCCTCAACACACAGGGGGACAAACACCTACCTGGAGGTGACAGCATTCCCTCCCAAATATGCCCCCCTACACACAACTATGACAAAACAGGTCACAACTCCTGTCAGCTCTGTCACACACTGGGTCTGTACATAGTCAATGGTAGGCTTCAAGGAGACTCCTATGGTAGGTACACAGATAGCTCATCCCTTGGCAGTAGTACTGTAAATTACTTTATCACTGACCTCTTCCCAATCTCTCAGAGCGTTCACAGTCAGCCCACTGACACCTCTACCAGATCACAGCAAGATCAGTCTACTGAACAGAGCAATACTCAATCATGAGGCATCAAAGCCAAAGGAACTGAGTAATATTAGGAAATGCTATAGATGGAAGGAAAGTGGTATAGAAACCTACTAAAAAACAATTAATTCAATCACTTGCAGACAACTTCCTGGACAAAACATTTCACTGTAATAGTGAAGGTGTAAACTTACCAAAAAAGGTCCAGTTCATAGGACCACAAATTCAAATTCCATCTAGACACTGTTGCCATAGAGCACACAAAACAACTATACACACCTCTACCTACCTCACTACAGGTAACTTCCACAAAGCTGTGAACGATCTGAGAGACAAGGCAAGAAGGGCCCTCAAAAGGAGCATAAAATTCAACATACCAAGTAGGATCTGACTAAAAATACTTGATTCAGTTATAGAACCCATTGCCCTTTATGGTTGTGAGGTCTGGGGTCCGCTCACCAACAAAGAATTCACAAAATGAGAAGCACCTGCAAAAATATCCTCTGTTTACAATGTAAAACACCAAATAATGCATGCAGATCAGAATTAGGCCAATACCCGCTAATGATCAAAATCCAGAAAAGAGACGTTATTTTCTTCAACCACCTAAAACAAAGCGATTCCCAAACCTTCCATAACAAAGCCATCACCTACAGAGAAGTGGACCTGTAGAAGAGTCCCCTAAGCAAGCTGGTCCTGGGGTTCTGTTCACAAACACAAACAGAACCCACAGAGCCCCAGGACAGCAACACAATTAGACCCAACCAAATCATGAGAAAACAAAAAGATCATTACTTGAAAGATTTAGCAAAAAAACAGAGCAAACTAGAATGTTCTTTGGCCCTAAACAGAGAGTACACAGTGGCAGAATACCTGACCACTGTGACTGACCCAAAATAAGGAAAGCTTTGACTATGTACAGTGAGCATAGCCTTGCTATTGAGAAAGGCAGCCAAAGGCAGACCTGGCTCTCAAGAGAAGACAGGCTATGTGCACACTGCCCATACAATGAGGTGGAAACTGAGCTGCACTTCCTAACCCCCTGCCAAATGTATGACCATAGAGACACATATTTCCCTCAGATTACACAGATCCACAAAGAATTTGAAAACAAATCCAATTTTGATCGATTCCACAGTGTGCCATTACAACAGCAAGATGTGTGACCTGTTGCCACAAGAAAAGCGCAACCAGTGAAGAACACAATTGTAAATACAACCCATATTTGTTTATTTATTTTCCCTTTTCTACTTTAACTATTTGCACAACATTACAACACTGTATAGACTATGACAATTGAAATGTATCTACGCCTTTGGATCTTCTGTGAGTGTAATGTTTACTGTTACTTTTTTATTGTTCATTTCACTTGTTTATCATCCATTTCACTTACTGTGGCAATGTGAACATATGTTTCCCATGCCAATAAAGCCCTGTGAATTTAATTGAGAGGGATAGAGGGGGAGAGAGAGAGAGGGACAGAAGGAAGAGAGAACATAATAGGTTGTGGAATATGAGAGATGGTATCTCAGACAGACACAGAGACAGAGACAGAGAGAGACAGAGAGACAGAGACAGAGAGACAATGTTACCTTAACATTGACCAGCAGTTCCCAGAGGTTCCGTGGCGGCATGACGATGGTGGTATTGAGCTCGATGACATAGCATTTGTCCAAAGCGATGTCATGGTAGGCTGTCAGTCCCTGGTGACAGAGAAAACTAATTAAAAATGTCAAAAACATGGCTGATTGACTCTCCATCCTACAAGAGGCGTGTGTATGTGTGTGCATGTGCTCGGTCCTCCTCACCCTGTGAAAGTCGTGGATGATGTCAGCGGGGTCACTTCCTCCAAAATGAGGCACAGGCACGCTGATCTGCTCATAGTTGTCTTCCAGGTAGATGCCCACGTTCTCCTCCAGCTCCTGTCTGCCTCTCAGAGGAGCGTACACAGAGTCCTCATAACGAACCCTGCAGTGGAACAGACTCTCCTCTGGGATCTAGGTCAAGGCCCAGGGGAACCGTTAGCAAGGCTCTCACTAACTATCATCTTCATTATCACAGTCTCTACTATTATTAAATGTTTCATGATCCCCGACTGGGATAGAAAGACCAACGTGCTGATACCCAAATGGAAAACTCTGCTCTCCAATGTAGATCATAACAACAACACCATCAGAGGCAGTTACACCAGGAAGCACATTTACAAATCCCACATCAAAAGACAGGACAATAGAGGATAGGCCTAAGTGGTATCATCAGAGTGTTGTCTCATACGGTCACTGTACTAAGACACTGTATGTAGATGCTAGGTACCTGGGGTATGAAGTAGTAGCGATAGACATAGATGGAGGCCAACACCAGGCCAGACATGAAGACCACCAAGCCAGAGGTGAGGCAACATAGGCCGTTCAGAGGAGACCTCTGGGAGCGCAGAGGCAGAACCAGCTCCTCATCATCCTCCTGACAGGGAGACACACAGGGTCACATACATGAGTACACACACATCACACCAGGCTAGTGTCCTGTCCAGGGTGTGTACTTCTACATCAAGCTGCCTCACACTATGAACAAACTCAGACAAAGCTTTCTTGCCCAAGGCTTAATTACTTAATCACCCCCCCCCCCCCCTAGGTAAAAAGGAATACTCACAGCTAGTGTTTCACAGATATTCTATGGTCACATCAAGACAGGGCAGACTAAGTCAGGTTGGGTTAGGAGTATTATGTTTCTGCTCTTAGATAGAAAGGTGACTACAAAGGTGAATCCTGAAACCTGCAGCTATAGTTGGTGGGTGGAATAAATCTGCATGTTTTAGCAGGGAAACAGCAACATGGGTGGCAGAGAGAGAGAGGGTTGACAGAGTGGTTAGTAATGTGGCACCACCCCTAGTCTCTCACCCCATCTGCCCCTGCCACACGCTCCCCCGGTGTGTTGGCAGCGTGTCACTGGTTGGCTTTCTACCGTATATGTGCAACTACGTGGGTGGATAGGTACATTTATCCTGGAGGATGAGCTCTGAGCGTAGGATACTAAAAATAAAGTTATTCTTAGCTGGTACTTGGAGTGAAATTCTCCTGACATTGCTATTGCCTGCATATGAAAACAGCTCACAGACTATCAAACCAAAAACCTTGGTGTTATGACAACCTGTGTTGAAGGAGAAACTAGGAGATAAAATGCACAAGGACGAAGGGATAGACTACATATCATTTTCACTGTCTGTGTGTGGGTGCCTGTGCGTATGCATGTATGCATGTGTCTGTGCTCCCCACAGAGGCAGATAGCTACCAGTGTTCTCCTTTCCTACTGATTGAGATAGGAGGGCCTTACATGGACTGAGAACATGACAATGGTCTGTCTACATTTCCAACAAACGCTATAGAAGATAATGGCCAATAGGCAACTGCCAACTTCCCCTTGAGATAAAAACAGGCAGACATACACCCTAATTGGTTTAGATGCATCCTTCTAACCTTTGATAAAATACACGTCTAAGGCTTTAGTTGTAGCTCATTACTGTCTGCAAGTGGCTGACTAAAAGCAAAGCATATTTCATTGGATTTGAAACTGCAGCATGCTGGGGAGCGAATCTTTCCTAGAACCACTGCATCACAAGTTGAGAACTGTAGCCTCCTGATGGCACAGTGATGCTGCTTATGAAATATGAACTTGCATGGCAAGCAGTATTAACCTCCATCTGCCATTTTGTCTGCTGCCTGTGTTTGGTAAACATGCTTTTCTTGTAATCCATTCACATTTGCCAAGAGATAATTCTTCATAATCCACAGCAAACATTATTGGTTTATGCTTAAAGCAAAAGTAATAACTTGATACTCCTTGGTTTAGGTTCTTACAGCTAATAATTTATCGTTCAATTCTCATAGCCTAACGTTTGCCTAAATAACGGATGTTGATAAAGCTAATTTGTCTAAGAGCATCCACTTAACTATGTTCAATAGTAATGTTAGCAGTGCCCCTTTGTTCATTCAATCGGATATTTGGCAAAGTGCCGACATTTCCACAAATAGCTTGTTAGCCGCACAGCATCGTTTTATTTCCTGCCAAATGGCAATGGCTGCTCTGACCTCAAAATAATGTTCTAAAGCACCTGCTGCGTTTTTCATTGTGCCGGTCAATTTCAAGTAAAATGCCCTGCAGACGCTTGACGAACCCACCGCGCGCGACTAAATAATTATTGGAGGTAGCGCCAGTTAGCTGTTTTATCGAAGGGCAATGCACACAAAGCGATATCATGTTTCAACGACAACGAAAATGCATCACTAACTTACCATCGGATGGGTTATGAGAATTTCAGTCTTTTCGCCATCATTCTCCTCCTTCTCGACTTTCTGACCCGCGACGGACAGGAAAGTGATCTTGACCATTGCTGTTCCTGTCAAAGACTAATCGGGTGTGTTTCGTTTTCTCTAGCTATGGTAGCTAGATCCCCTACTCGTATGTGAGCCTTAACTGTTGTTACTGACACAATGTATCTGGTTGTCTTGTTCTTCTTCGATGGGGTTTCACGGCGGTTGGAGTTGAATGTGCATTACCGCCACTAGCTGGATGGTTTATTGAATAAGAAATAAAACAATTAACATTTCGGGAATGGGGTGAAACGAAATCATACAAAATAAAACACGTCACACTTCTTCAATCACAGTCCACTCCAAAATACATCCCTGCACATAATCAGGGGCCTGTGCTGTAGATACATTCACCGAAAGGGTTTCTTCAACCGCCTTGGCTGTGAAATCACAAAGACCCCCCCAAAAGCACTTACAGGGTATCTTTTCGAATCCTAACTTCATGATTTTTTATTTATTTATAACCTTCATTTAACTAGGAAAGTCAGTTAAGAACAAATTCTTACTTGCAATGACAGCTAATCCGGACAATGCTGGGCCAATTGTGCGCTGCCCTATGGGACTCGAGTTGTGATACAGCCTGGAATTGAACCAGTGTCTGTAGTGATGCCTCTAGCCCCAAATGCAGTGCCTTAGACCGCTGTGCCACTCTGGAGCTCAAAAAGGAGAGACTCTTCATCAAAGAACAGTAGCATGGATGAAGTGAACTTATTTTCTCGGGCCACCATACAGGTCAGTCGATGTCGACGTGCAAATCAAATCAAATCAAATTTATTTATATAGCCCTTCGTACATCAGCTGATATCTCAAAGTGCTGTACAGAAACCCAGCCTAAAACCCCAAACAGCAAACAATGCAGGTGTAAAAGCACGGTGGCTAGGAAAAACTCCCTAGAAAGGCCAAAACCTAGGAAGAAACCTAGAGAGGAACCAGGCTATGTGGGGTGGCCAGTCCTCTTCTGGCTGTGCCGGGTAGAGATTATAACAGAACATGACCAAGATGTTCAAATGTTCATAAATGACCAGCATGGTCGAATAATAATAAGGCACCAACCACTCCATCAATGTCTTAAATTATATCCTCTGCCTTTATTTCTCACACCACCCCAGAAATAACCCCTTTTTGACAAATCTGACCATAATTCTATCCTCCTGATTCCTGCTTACAAACAAAAACTAAAGCAGGAAGTACCAGTAAAGGCATTCCGAGTGGTGCAGTGGTCTAAGGCACTGCATTACAGTGCTAGATGTGCCACTAGAGATTCTGGGTTCAAATCCAGGCTCTGTCACGACTGGGAGAACCATGGGGCGGCGCACAATTGGTCCAGGTTAGAAGGTCTGGTTGGCAGGGATGTCCTTGTCCCATAATGCACAAGCGACTCCTGTGGTGGGCCGGGCACAGTGCTCGTTGACATGGTCGCCAGGTGTTCCCAATGACACATCAGTGCAGCTGGCTTCTGCGTTAAGCAGGCATTGTGTCAAGAAGCAGTGCATGTTGTGTTTTGGAGGACGCACGACTCTCGACCTTCGCCTCTCCCGAGTTGCAGTGATGAGACAAGACTACCAATTGAATAAATAAAGGAACGTTTAGGTGACTCGGTCAAATGTACGCTACAGGACTGTTTTCCTAGCAGACACTGGAATATGTTCCGTGATTCATCCAACGGCATTGCGGAGTATACCACCAGTTTCATCAATAAGTGCATTGACAATGTCGTCCCCACAGTGACCGTACGTAAATATCCCAAAAGAGACCATGGATTACAGGCAACATCCGCACCGAGCTTGTTAGTGTGCCGCTTTCAATGAGCGGGACACAAATCCGGATGCTTATAAGAAATCCAGCCATGCCCTCAGACGAACCGTCAAACAATTTTTTATTTAGAAAAAGCTGTTGCGCAGCAACTCACTGCCTTCCTGAAGACAAACAATGTATACGAAATGCTTCAGTCTGATTTTTAGACTCCATCATAACACTGAGACTGCACTTGTGAAGGTGGTAAATTACCTTTTAATGGCGTCAGACCGAGGCTCTGCATCTGTCCTCGTGCTCCTAGACCTTAGTGCTGCTTTTGATACCATCGATCACCACATTCTTTTGGAGAGATTGGAATCCCAAATTGGTCTACACGGACAAGTTCGGGTCTGGTTTAGATCTTATCTGTCGGAAAGATATCAGTTTGTCTCTGTGAATGGTTTGTCCTCTGACAAATCAACTGTATATTTCGGTGTTCCTCAAGGTTCCGCTTTAGGACCACTATTGTTTTCACTATATATTTTACCTCTATGCGGATGACACACAGCTGTACATTTCAATGAAACATGGTGAAGCCCAAAAATTGCCCTTGCTAGAAGCCTGTGTTTCAGACATAAGGAAGTGGATGGCTGCAAACTTTTTACTTTTATACTTGGACAAAACAAAGATGCTTGTTCTAGGTCCCAAGAAACAAAGAGATGTTCTGTTGAATCTGACAATTAATCTTGATGGTTGTACAGTCGTCTCAAATAAAACTGTGAAGGACCTCAGCGTTACTCTGGACTCTGATCTCTCTTTTGATGAACATATCAAGACTTTTTCAAGGACAGCTTTTGTACATCTACGTAAAATTGCAAAAATCAGAAACTTTCTGTCCAAAAATTATGCAGAAAAATGAATCCATGCTTTTGTTACTTCTAGGTTAGACTACTGCAATGCTCTACTTTCTGGCTACCCAGATAAAGCACTAAATAAACTTCAGTTAGTGCTAAATACAGCTGCTAGAATCCTGACTTGAACCAAAAAAATTGATCACATTACTCCAGTGCTAGCCTTCCTACACTGGTGTCCTGTTAAGGCAAGGGCTGATCTCAAGGTTTTACTGCTGACCTACAAAGCATTACATGGGCTTGCTCCTACCTATCTTTCTGAGTTGGTCCTGCCGTACATACCTACACGTACGCTACGGTCACAAGACTAATTATCCCTAGAATTTGTAAGCAAACAGCTGGAGGCAGGGCTTTCACCTAAAGAGCTCCATTTTTATGGAATGGTCTGCCTACCCATGTGAGAGACGCAGACTTGGTCTCAACCTTTAAGTCTTTACTGAAGACTCATCTCTTCAGTAGGTCATATGAGTGTAGTCTGGCCCAGGGGTGTGAAGGTGAATTGAAAGGCTCTGGAGAAACGAACTGCTCTTGCTGTCTCTGCCTGGTTGGTTCCCCTCTCTCCAGTGGGATTCCCTGCCTCTAACCCTATTACAGGGGCTGGGTCACTGGCTTACTGGTGCTCTTCCATGCCGTCCCTAGGATGGGTGCGTCACTTGAGTGGGTTGAGTCACTTACATGGTCTTCCTGTCTGGGTTGGCGTCCCCCCTTGGGTTGTGCTGTGGTGGAGATCTTTGTGGGCTATATTCAGCCTTGTCTCAGGATGGTAAGCTGGTGGTTGAAGATATCCCTCTAGTGGTGTGGGGGCTGTGCTTTGGCAAAGTGGGTGGGGTTATATCCTGCCTGTTTGGCCCTGTCTGGGGGTATCATCGGATGGGGCCACAGTGTCTCCTGACCCCTCCTGTCTCAGCCTCCAGTATTTATGCTGCAGTAGTTTGTGTCGGGTGCTATTTCTCCTGTCTTATCCGGTGTCCTGTGTGAATTTAAGTATGCTCTCTCTAATTCTCTCTTGCTTTCTTTCTCTCGCCCAGTTCACCGGACGTGCTACCTGTCCCAGACCTGCTGTTTTCAACTCTCTAGAGACAGCAGGAGCGGTATAGATACTCCTAATGATCGGCTATGAAAAGCCAACTGACATTTACTCCTGAGGTGCTGAGGTGCTGACTTGCTGCACCCTCGACAACTACTGTGATTATTATTATTTGACCATGCTGGACATTTGAACATCTTGGCCATGTTCTGTTATAATCTCCACCTGGCACAGCCAGAAGAGGACTGGCCACCCCTCATAGCCTGGTTCCTCTCTAGGTTTCTTCCTAGGTTTTGGCCTTTTTAGGAGTTTTTCCTTGCCACCGTGCTTCTACACCTGCATTGCTTGCTGTTTGGGGTTTTAGGCTGGGTTTCTGTACAGCACTTTGATATATCAGCTGATGTAAGAAGGGCTATATAAATACATTTGAAACAGGCAAAACATCAAAACAGGACTAAGATTGAATCGTACTACACCGGCCCTGACGCTTGTCAGGGCTTGCAAACTATTACGGACTACAAAGGGAAACCCAGCCGCGAGCTGCCCAGTGACGTGAGTGTACCAGATGAGCTAAATGCTTTTTATGTTCGCTTTGCGGCAACACTGAAGCATGCATGAGAGCACCAGCTCTTCCGGATGCTCTCCGTAGCCGATGTGAGCAAGACCTTTAAACAGGACAACATTCACGAGGCCAGATGGATTACCAGGGCGTGTACTCAGAGCGTGCACGAACCAACTGGCAGTTGTCCTCACTCACATTTTAAACCTCTCCCTGGCCGAGTCTGTAATACCCACGTTTCAAGCAGACCACCATGCTCCCTGTGCCCAAGAATGTTAAGGTAACCTGCCTAAATGACTACCACCCCGTAGCGCTCACGTCTGTAGCCATGAAGTACTTTGAAAGGCTGGTCATGGCTCACATCAACACCATCATCCCTGAAACCCCAGAACCACTCCAAACCACCGCCCCAACAGATCCACAGACAATGCAATCTCTATTGCACTCCACACTGACCTTTCCCACCCGGACAAAATGAGCACCTACGTATGTGAGAATGCTGTTCATTGACTACAGCTCAGCGTTCAACACCATAATGCTCTCAAAGCTCATCACCAAACTAAGGACCCTGGGACTAAACACCTCCCTCTGCAGCTGGATCCTGGACTTCCTGACAGGCCACCCCAAGGTGGTAAGGGTAGGGAACGACACATCCGCCATGCTGATCCTCAACACGGGGGCCCCTCAGGGTTGCGTGCTCAGTCCCCTTCTTTTCTCCCTGTTCACTCATGATTGCATGGCCAGGCACGACACAAATTTTAAAAAATTGTATTAGTCACATTCGCCGAATACAACGGGTACAACAGTAGACCTGACAGTGAAATGCTTACTTACAGTACTCCAACACCATCATCAAGTTTGCCGATGACACAACAGTGGTAGGCCTGATCAGCGACAACAATGAGACAGCCTATAGGGAGGAGATCAGAGACCTGGCCGGGTGGTGCCAGGACAACAACCTCTCCCTCAACGTGATAAAGACAAAGGAGAGGATTGTGGACTTCAGGAAAAGGGCCGAGCATGCCCCCATTTTCATCGATGGGGCTGTAGTGGAACAGCTTGAGATTCAAGTTCCTTGGTGTCCACATCAACAAACTATCATGGTCCAAACACACTAAGACAGTCGTGAAGAGGGCACAACAAAGCCTATTCCCCCTCTAGAGACTGAAAAGATTTGGCACCATCGAGAGCATGACTGGTTGGTTGCATCACTGTATGGTATGGCGGGGGGTAGTGCGTACGGCCCAGTACATCACTGGGGCCAAGCTTCCAAGCCATCCAGGACCTCTATACCAGGCAGTGTCAGAGAAAGGCCCTAAAAATGGTCAAAGACTCCAGCCACCCTAGTCATAGACTGTTCTCCCTGCTACCGCACGGCAAGCGGTACCGGAGTGTCAAGTCTAGGTCCAAAAGGCTTCGTAACAGCTTCTACCCCCAAAGCCATAAGACTCCTGAACAGTTAATCAACAGTTTATGCATAGTCACTTTAACTCTACCTGCATGTACATATTACCTCCATTACCTCGACTAACCGGTACCCCCTGTATATAGCCTCGCTTGTTATTTTACTGCTGCTGTTTAATTATGTTACTTTTATTTTCAATTTTCAATGTTTTATTTATCAATTTTTTTACTGAACACTTTTTCCCCTTATCTTCTTAAAGCTGCACTGTTGGTTAAGGGCTTGTAAGTAAGCATTTCACTCTAAGGTCTACACCTGTTGTATTTGACACATGTGACAGATAAAATTTGATTTGATTTGATCATGACCTGGTGCTGTGGTTAGAGTGTTGGGCCAGTAACCGAAAGGTTGCTGGATCGAATTCCCGTGTTGACAAGGTAAAAATCTGTCGCTCTGCCCCTGAGCAAGGCAGTTAACCCACTGTTCCCCGGGCGCCAAAGACGTGGATGTCGATTAAGGCAGCCCCCTGCACCTCTCTGATTCAGAGGGGTTGGGTTAAATGCAGAAGACACATTTAGGATGAAGGCATTCTGTTGTAGTACTGACTAGGTATTCACCTTTTCCCCCTATATCCACAGCCTATTAAGGCTGAACGCATCTCATGTACACATTAGCATGAGCATGTAAAGTCTCACACCTGCGTTGCTTTATATACTTCATGCAAAGTTACCCCACTATGTACCCTAGCAAATGTCTTCCCCAACTCGTCAGTTTTTTCTTTATCAGTTACGGCCATTTGTTGACCCACAACCAAAATTGGAATTCGAGTGGACTTGCTTCTTCCAGTCATCTTTATCAACATAGACCATACATCCCCCAGCTCAGTACCCCTGCCTATTGAATAGCAGAACTGTCTCCATGCATTTCTCTTGACAGACTTAATGACCCTACATTCTAAAGCTCTCTTCTCTGGGAAATCAACTAGATTCTCAGGAGTCATATACCTACGCAAACACTCTGTAAGCCCTATTTATTTCTCGAATAGCACTCTTCAGTCCACCAAGGAACCGACTTCCCTTTCTCACCCACTTTACTCATTGGTACATAAATTTGCAGCACTCAAAATCAGAGGTCACAAGATTTCTGAACAGGTCTTGTATCCATGTCTGGACCAACTTAAGCAACATTTCCTACAGTAGGTCCACTTATTCCAGGAGTAACCCTGTTATCTCCATCATTCTGCCTAATAGTTCCACCAATCTGCCTTGCAGCCTCTGCATAAGAGACATTATGAGTAATTGTATATCTTTGGGCCTCTCCAGCCTCTTTCTGCACCTGGCATCCACCAAATGCTGCAGTGTCCCCTCACACAATTACTACATTTAACCTTGAGATTGTTTCTACATTCACCATAATCATGTTCCCCTCCACACTTGGCACATATATTCTTTCCTTTGCACGGATTCTCATTCTTTGGCATTTAAATCATCTTAATGGGGGTGGGACAAACTCGAACAGTGAAAGACAGGAAGCTCGTCTGTTCTTTCTTAGGTACAACCTTCTCAAACAATAATACTGACAGGCTTTCACTTCTCTGCCCCTTTCTTACTGAACAGCCTTTTGGCTTTAGCCACTATAACCTCCTCTACATTTGATATCATATATGGACATAGATAGTGGAACCCCAGAAATGACCCCCCTCAGCCTAGCCAAAGTTCCAGGGACGTGACTTGTGATTTTCTTCCCATTGACTTGTCATTTTCAGAATCTTCCCTTGCTGGACATGGTCAGCACAGAATATAAACAGTCTACCATTACCAATGAACCGGGCTAATGTTACTTCCCTGATCTCTTAACGACATTGGTTAATCAAATAGGGTGTAGATGAGACCTTGTGGTCGCATCAAACATAATCACAATTTTCCATGACTTTTGTTTTCCTCTACCGTCACGGTCTCAACACTAGAAGTGCCACTGCCATCAGCAGCACTTATACCAGGGACATTCTTTTTCACCATAGACCATCCATGACTTTCATCATCCCCACCCGTACCGTCAGAACTATTATCCATGTCGTCCACAGTCGAGCACAGCTGTTGCTAAAACTGTCTACCACAATATAGAACGATAGATTCCATTTCACTTCCTTGTTTGAAGTCAAACCTTGCCCATCCAAATTCAAGCGGATTCTGTTCCCAATCCCCACAAGCACCGTTGTCTCAACGTATCATTAACACGTTGTGTTTTATTTTACTCTTCCAGACATTTAGCACAAAGACAGATACAGGAAAGGACAATGAGAGACTAATAACACTGACTACAGGTTCAATTTATTCCAAATGTTTTTCCTTTATTTCTGTTGTTTAGATTGTAGAGCCTTTGACACTTCTGAAAGCACCCATACACAATGTGCTGGGACTGGAGTCAAAGATAGCATGATTATTTGGCTATTCTCAAATGTAAATTATTTATTTGGAAGAAAATTCCAGCACAACATTGTATGTAGAGTACCATGCAGCCAGTAGAGGAACATGCTATTTAAATATGCATTGAGGAATACTGGTCTTTAGCGTACTGTTCTCTGTTGGTTTGCACAATGAAATGGCTGATCAGTTGTCTATTGGAATACATGGATGAGCGTTCAGTCAAAAGCACTCGGCTCAACATCACTCTGACCATATCCGTCACTGCAATTAAACATGTCTGTTGAGTGATATATATGCAAGATCTTCATATCATCCAATCAACTCCATCCCTCAAATAAATACTGTGCTTCAAATGGCAGATTTGCTCAGTCAGTGTAAAAGTAAACAATCTCCAAATAACATACACAATGCTCTGGGATTGTACTGGAATTAACCCCAATGAAATGGGGGGGGGGATAAAATCAGAGTGTTGCAACACCCAGATACCACCAGAAAGCGGTAAAGTTAGAGTATAAAAATAAACCAGAGTGGATGAGTCGGGGGGAGAATGTTGCGATTCCCTGAAATCCGCACAAACAACCCAGAACAGATTCCAGTTGGGAGATGAAGGGTGTGTTCCTCTGCCCAAGCGTTGCTGAAGCCTGCCAGATCTTTAACGCCTGGATAGATATTTTACATATCAGCTAACCCCATCATGTTATAGCAATCTGTCATTTTGATGACATGGCACGCAACCATTGGCTGATGCATGCAACGTGACCATTGGCTGGCTGCTCAGCACAAATTTCATGTTTCCGTTAGAACTCTTCCCTTCCACCCCAATGTCCTGGCACCCAGCACATTTTAACTGAGTTACTTAAATACAGACGTAAAAAGAGGATTAAGAAGAGATCTAGGCTAATACCATGACATTCCTCAGCTGTACTAATTATTATTAATGGTTTACAATGTAAGAGCTGGCCCTGGCTGGAAGTCATGTACAAATAAAAACCATTTCAATTCAGTAAAATGAAATGCATAATGTCTGATTTTACGCGTCACGGTTTTAAAAATGTACTTGATTAGAAGTAACAAAAAAAACTGTTGTTTTTAAAGTCAAATATATACACAGTACCAGTCAAAAGTTAACAGCTATTCATTCAAGGGGTTCTCTTTAGTTTGACTATTTTCTACATTGTAGAATAATAGTGAAGATATCAAAACTAAGAAATAACACATGGAATCATGTACCGGTAGTAACCAAAAGTGTTACACAAATTAATATATTATATATTTGAGATTCTTCAAAGTCGCCACCATTGGCCTTGACAGCTTTGCACTCTCAACCAGCTTCATGAGGTAATCACCTGGAATGCACTTCAATTAACAGGTGTTCCTTTAAAAATAATAATATTTTGTTGAATTTCCTTCATGCATTTTAGCCAATCAGTTCTGTTATGACAAGGTAGGGGTGGTATACAGAAGATACAGAACCCTAACCCTGTTTGGTAAAAGACCATGTCCATATCATGGCAAGAACACCTCAAATAAGCAGAGAAATGACAGTCCATCATTACTTTAAAAAGACATTTACGTCAGACAATACGGAGAATAAAAATTTTAAAAACGTAGAAAGTTTCAAGTGCAGTAGCAAAACCCATCAAGCGCTAATGATGAAACGGTCTCTCACGAGGACCGCCACAGGAAAGGAAGACGCAGTTACCTCTGCAGGAGAGGATAAGATCATTAGAGTTCCCAGCCTCAGAAATTGCAGCCCAGATAAATGTGTCAGAGTTCAAGTAACACTGACACATCAACTGTTCAGAGGGGATGCGTGAATCAGGCCTTCGTGGTTGAATTGCTGCAAAGAAACCACTAAAGGTCACCAATAAAAAAAGAGACTTGCTTGGGCCAAGAAACACAAGCAATGGACATTAAACTGGTGGAAATCTGTACATATTAAAGACGTTTGGTTCCAACCGCCATGACTTTGTGAGACGCAGAGTAGGTGAACGGATGATCTCCACATGTGTGGTTCCCACCGTGACTCATGGAGGAGGTGGTGTGGGGGTGCTTTGCTGATGACACTGTCAGTTATTTACTTAGAATTCAAGGCACTCTTAATCAGTATGGCTACCACAGCATTCTGCAGTGATACACCTTCCCATCTGGTTCGCGCTTAGGGGGACTATCATTTGTTTTTCAACAGGACAATGACCCAACACACCTCCAGGCTGTGTAAGGGTATTTGACCAAGGAGAGTGATGGAGTGCTGCTTCAGATGACCTGGCCTCCACAATCACCCAACCTCAACCCAATTGAGATGGGTAGGAAGAGTTGGACCACCGAATGAACGAAATGCAGCCAACAAGTGCTCAGCATGTGGGAACTCCTTCAAGACTGTTGAAAAAGCATTCCAGGTGAAGCTGGTTGAGAGAATGCCAAGAGTGTGTATAGCTGTCAAGGCAAAGGGTGGCTACTTCGAAGAATCTAAAAGTAAAAATGTTTTGATTACTGCATGATTCCATATGTTATTTCATAATTTGTCTTCACTATTATTCTACAACATAGAAAATAGTACACATTTAAAATAAAAACATTTTTTAAACTTGAATGAGCAGGTGACAATTTTTGACTAGTACTGTATAGCCATGTGTCAACATTTCAACAAAATCTACAAAGCAAAAAAACACTAGTGGCATATGTACACGTTCACCCTTTCCCAGAACAAAAAAAGAAACCCAATTCAGGCATGTACCGAAATAATTTCTAGCATTTTATCCATACCATCTGCTTTGTACTGTTTCACAACACCAATAGCTGCATGGTTCAGTGAGGCCATTTGAGAGCCCATTTTAAAATGAATCACTGTTGCACACGATGAAGGCATAGATAAGAGTTGTAGCTGGTATGTGCTTTTTGCCGTCTGTGGCACTAAGTAGACAGGGCAAGACTGGAAATGTAATCTCTCAGCCAGCATTTAGCCCCAAGCACAGCCATGTATCAGTCACATTTGAACAAGGCATGCAACCAACACCCCAATGTTCACTTTGCTAGTACCTTTCCATCTCAAGGTTTATGCTGATATTATAGCATATGTGTGTGCGTCAGAAGTCTGCATAGCGCTCAAATGTAGTAGATTTCATTGTTACTATTTGCTTAAATGACCTTTGTTGTGTTGTTGATGTTACCCTTCCACATGTATTAATGTGCAGCATCTATTATGTTCAGCTCTTCTTTTTAAAGGAGAAAAAAAAAAATTCAGAAAAAAAAAAAATTGTCCGTTGTGTTGAACAGCAGTATGAGCTGGAGAATTCCTGATGACTTGATGTGGGTGCGTTATTTTTTTCAGTTTCGTTTCCTCAAATGGTGGAAAAACTAGAACAGCAGCAGCTGCTGACAAGTCTGTTATCCAGATGTTGTCTGGACACCTTAAGCCCCTCTCTCAGGCCTCCTGGGGTGCTGGCCTCTTCAGATCTTTGATCTGTTTGACCAGATACGTCTTTTCATCGTTGAACTGTTCGTCCTCCGTCCTGTCGTTCTGGAACTTGGAGAGGAACTCGATGAGTTTGGTCTGGTTCTTCAGAAGAATGTCCAAGATGGGCTGTGTCTTGTTGGGGTTGGCCACAAACACCTACAGGGGAAGGAAGAGGACAAATTATTCTTACAATCCAACTCAACTCAGTCAAATTGCACCGCCTACTATAGCCTTGTGCTAGTCTCTGTTTTTCTTTATTTTACCTTGAAGACGTGGAAGGCCTCAAACTGGATGTTGCGGCTTTTGTCCCGAAGAAGGTTCATCATTAGCTTGAGGTTCTCTGGCTTGCTGATGTATTTCGTCATGATGGTGAAATTGTGTCGATCCAGAAGAAGCTCTCCCAGCAACTAAATTGTTTCAGAGTGACAAAAAACATTAAGTAATAATTGCAATTACAGTCTGGGGTAGGTGAAAAAGTCATTATTTATTTAATACCATGTTTACATAAATATATTTTAATCATTATAGTTGGGTTTACACAAGGCAAAGTGAAAATACTGCTATGCATTGGCAAAAATAGGAGGAAGTTACCAGGCAGATGAAATCTAAAACCTACTCCATACACAGGGTGGCGCTACAGCGGTCAGCTTGCTGCTATTTTCAGTAACCAAACACCATGTAAGAGACCACCTCTATATATTTAGCCATTAAAAACATACACATAGAAATACTACATGAGAGCTGTTTACTACAACAGGAACAGAACCCATGTTCTTACCTTGAGGGACTGCCTTTTAGTCACGTAGTTCTCTGAGTGGAGTAACTTCTCATATTCACTGAAGAACTGGAGGGGAGAAAGAATCATCGGCGTGAATGACAAGCCACTATTTCAGAGTGCATCTGCTTGTTAGAAAACACAAGCCAACTAGTGATCTTCCAGCACTGACAGACAGGGAGCTGTATATTCAGAACAGCCACATTGTGTCAAATGCCTGGCTTATATGTTAGGAGAAAACCAGTTCCTGAGTACTATGCTGCCACTTGCAAGTTAATTTCCATATTCCCTGGTATACTTTTCATGGATCTCAGAGATACTCTGAAATAATCAGTCAGACGGGTTTAGCACAAATAAACTCAGCTTGTTCTGGCGTGACCTCAGACTGTCTTAAAAAGCTGTTACCCGTGACAGGTTGCTATTCAGCGAAAGGAACATTTGAAGAAACGCGTCATGGAGATGTGTTCTTACCGGGTTACATTTCAATACAATGTGGAGGACTTACCCTGTCGTAATGCTGCTCCAGGAACTCTGCACTCAGAATCTTGTGTCTCGTTAGCAAGTCCTGGAAGAACACAGGTATTTTAACCAATGAGCTCAAAAATACAGGCCCTCTATCGAAGTCCCAAGAAACTGATTCCTAGAGGGTCTGAGATAGAGTTCTAAGAAGGAACATTTTTAATTATATATTTTTTTCTAAAAATAAAATAAAAAAAACCTCACTTTAAAAGTTGCAAATGCGTCTGAAGCGATGTCGAACGTGGACATCTCCACGTATCTGAAGAAGTCGTAGAACTGCTCGGCCCCCAGGGTGATCTTGGCCAGTGGCTCGTGCCTGATACACTCCCTCAGCATGATGCCACAGTTCAGAGCGATCTCTGGAGACTCGTACCTGCCAGGAGGACATTGGAATAGGAAGGAGGAATCCAGTTAATACAATACAAATAGGGTTGGGCGACGTCAACCTGTTGTATCGTGATGACGTACCCATAAAACATTGTGATATGATGATATCGGCCTCCCTTATTGGCCAAACCCACACACAAATATATATATATATATATATATACACACAGCTCCAAAAAATAAAGGGAACACTTAAACAACACAATGTAACTCCAAGTCAATCACACTTCTGTGAAATCCAACTGTCCACTAACACTGATTGACAATAAAAGTCACATGCCGTTGTGCAAATGGAATAGACAACAGATGGAAATTATAGGCAATTAGCAAGACACCCCCAATAAAGGAGTGGTTCTGCAGGTGGTGACCACAGACCACTTCTCAGTTCCTTGCTTCCTGGCTGATGTTTTGGTCACTTGAATGCTGGCGGTGCTTTCACTCTAGTGGTAGCATGAGACGGAGTCTACAACCCACACAAGTGGCTCAGGTAGTGCAGCTCATCCAGGATGGCACATCAATGCGAGCTGTGGCAAGAAGGTTTGCTGTGTCTGTCAGCGTAGTGTCCAGAGCATGGAGGCGCAACCAGGAGACAGGCCAGTACATCAGGAGACGTGGAGGAGGCCATAGGAGGGCAACAACCCAGCAGCAGGACTGCTACCTCCGCCTTTGTGCAAGGAGGAGCACTGCCAGAGCCCTGCAAAATGACCTTCAGCAGGCCACAAATGTGCATGTGTCTGCGGTCAGAAACAGACTCCCCGAGGGTTGTATGAGGGCCCGACGTACACACAAGCCCAACACCGTGCAGGACGTTTGGCATTTGCCAGAGAACACCAAGATTGGCAAATTCGCCACTGGCGCCCTGTGCTCGTCACAGATGAAAGCAGGTTCACACTGAACACATGTGACAGACGTGACAGTCTGGAGACGCCATGGAGAACGTTCTGCCTGCAACATCCTCTAGCATGACCGGTTTGGCGGTGGGTCAGTCATGGTGTGGGGTGGCATTTCTTTGGGGGGGCCGCACAGCCCTCCATGTGCTCGCCAGAGGTAGCCTGACTGCCATTAGGTACCGAGATGAGATCCTCAGACCCCTTGTGAGAACATATGATGGTGCGGTTGGCCCTGGGTTCCTCCTAATGCAAGACAATGCTAGACCTCATGTGGCTGGAATGTGTCAGCAGTTTCTGCAAGAGGAAGGCATTGATGCTATGGACTGGCCCGCCCGTTCCCCAGACCTGAATCCAATTGAGCACATCTGGGACATCATGTCTCGCTCCATCCACCAACGCCACGTTGCACCACAGACTGTCCAGGAGTTGGCGGATGCTTTAGTCCAGGTCTGGGAGGAGATCCCTCAGGAGACCATCCGCCACCTCATCAGGAGCATGCCCAGGCGTTGTAGGGAGTCATACAGGCACGTGGAGGCCACACACACACTACTGAGCCTCATTTTGACTTGTTTTAAGGACATTACATCAAAGTTGGATCAGCCTGTAGTGTGATTTTCCACTTTAATTTTGAGTGAGACTCAAAATCCAGACCTCCATGGGTTGATAAATTTGATTTCCATTGATAATTTGTGTGATTTTGTTGTCAGCACATTCAACTATGTAAAGAAAAAGTATTTAATAAGAATATTTAATTCATTCAGATCTAGGATGTGTTATTTTAGTGTTCCCTTTATTTTTTTGAGCAGTGTGTGTGTGTATATATATATAAAAATATATATTTAAAAAACTGCTAAAAACGACAGTTGGGCTACAACATGAAATCGAATGCAACTGGATGATTTATGATGAAAGAATGTTGAAAGCCTGGTTAGAGGCCAAGAGCAGGCATATATTTTCTAATATTCCTTTCTGGTGGAAGAGCTTTAGCATGGAGCAGGTATATGTGTGTGTGTGTGTGTGTGTGTGTGTGTGTGTGTGTGTGTGTGTGTGTGTGTGTGTGTGTGTGTGTGTGTGTGTGTGTGTGTGTGTGTGTGTGTGTGTGTGTGTGTGTGTGCAGTGACTGATGAACTGTAGTGAGTGGTTTTAGGACTACATCATGGGCTGGATAGCAGGCTACAGTCTTCACAACTGAATAATAACTGCCTCAAAGTAATAGAAAAATGCATAACATTGTTTGTTCTAACATAAAGCTGTGATTGACAATAGCTAATGCCTAGTCTTAGGCTATAGAGACTTTCCTTCATTTTTGAAAGCCCCAACTTTAGGACACACCATCGTAGGCTAGAATATTTGGGAAATAAGCGAACCTTCATAACTAACTTGTCTTAAAGCTTTTATAACATACCCCATACTGACCTAAGAACAGGTTATTGGCCCTTTGGCTTTCAACCTCGCTTGGAAGGATTTTCATGGTCCGCATTGATCATTTATTGATTAAAAACTGGTCATTAGATGTTCTATAGGCTATTGATATGGTTGATTCTCCCTCATTAGTCCTCTGGCTAGGTTATGTTTCGGCGATAAAAA
Source organism: Oncorhynchus gorbuscha (assembly GCF_021184085.1). Lineage (NCBI taxonomy): Eukaryota > Metazoa > Chordata > Actinopteri > Salmoniformes > Salmonidae > Oncorhynchus > Oncorhynchus gorbuscha. The sequence goes on from NC_060185.1 coordinate 22,147,705, forward strand.
TGAACTCCTTTACATTGATTGATTGATTATGAGAAAGCCATGCACAACACAATGAAGCATAGCCTTTAGTTATATTCATATAGCCTATCAAATGGAGAGAGAGAACGGAATACAAGCAAAGTTTTAAAACAGTGAAACACAAAATGGTTAAGGAATGTCCGGTATTTAAAAAAAGAATGATCTGCTATGTCTGGCCTACATTCCTCTCTTGCTTTCCGTACCAAACATTTATTGAAATAGGTTATAGCAAACAGGAGTAGGCCAATTACTCAGAATGTCACTTGTGTGCTGCCCTGCGAGAGTTTGTTCTTTACGGCAGGTAGCAGTCAAGTTCAAATAGGCTAAACCAATGTGTCACATCACGATGCTACGGTAATATCGGGCCAACCCTAGACACAAGACTGCACACTACAACCCACGACACTGGGGGGGGGCAATAGAACACAAAAACACTGGAATTCAGCACCAAGTAATTATTTCCAAGCAGAATACAGAAACACGTATACAAATGTACACATAGGTTTGAAATGTTTATGTTTCAGTCAAACATATCTATTTGCAGTCTACAAAGTATTTGTAATTATGTTTCGACCATCCGCTCCAGAACAAAATGATCCCTGATATGGGACACCGTCAATGTCTTCCGGTATTACTATCAATATCTGCTGTTTGTCCATTTCTGCAGTATTTTGCTTTCCATTTCCATTGATTTAATATTTCTGTAAAGTGTATTGAGACAATGTGGTAATTCCCTTCAAATAAAAAAAACGTAACTTCCGACTTAAAAGGTATCCACTTTTTACCAAACATAAAAGCACCACACCCCAACATTGTAAATAACAGGTTGTAGTGTAGGTTTAGGCACCACAGACCTCACCCTTTGAGCAGCATGAAGAGGATGTTCTGCTGAGTGCAGAGGTACTCCACCGTGGGCGTCCGTGTCCCGATCTGACGTCTCAGAATGTTGTTGAAGATCTGAGCCACATCCTTCTTACCCTGATGGTGAACAGATATGACAGAATGTTGGAAAGGTGTGAAAATCACAAGGGGTCAGATTTCAAGCAGACATGGTTTCTAGCAGTAGTTACTAAACAAAGTTCTCTTATTTTGAACTTTAATACTGAAGTTTTTCTGAATGCAATGTTCTTATACATGTTATGGTGATTAAACAGATTCACCTATTAGCATCATTAGTGAATCGGCACATTTCAAAATAGTATCATTGAGTGGTTTTGCACCCATTATCAAATGCAGCCTCCCCATAGCAGGAATAGCCAAGACAGATGTCTCTTTTGATGGGTGAGAATGACACAGACCAACTGAATGATGTGGAGGTTGAGTGTGTCAAAGAGGAGAGTCACACAACACTGACTGATACAAGGCTGATAAGGTGACTCAGTGAAACACACACGTAAGCAAAGAAAAGTGAAAGCCTGTCCATGTGCCAGTAAAAGAGAACAGTCAGTCTTGTCTTTTTCTGTACATTGACATAAAATGTCTCTCCATCCCAAAGACACCCACCTTTTTAGTCAGCATCTCAAAAGAAATCTCTCATATCCCTGCATCCATCTTAAAGACAGACAAACAGAAAGAAACCGTGTAAAAGTGTCTCACCTCAAAGTCGATGAGCTGCAGGTCAGCTACGAGGGTGCTGAGCAGGCCGCTGTTGTAGAGCTCCTGGGCCAGCTGGGCCACCGCCTCTGTCTGGGGCTCCTTCTCATTAGTGCCATACAGAATCTCCTTCATCGCAACCAGGCTCTTAGACACCTCCTCTGTGGCCTGGACACGCACACAAAAAAAAGACAAGACAGGAGAAATTAGCTCTTTACATTAGCTAGCTCTCCATCAGTCGCCATAGTGTTTCCTATGATCTAGCAAACACCCACCATCCTACGTTGTCCTGAAATGATTCCATCATACACTATTTTCAGTCTAGAGATGGCTTGTTATGAAAGGAAGGAAAGGAAACTAAACCCTCAACAGGTTTGAGACCGACGTCTCTAGTCGTTCTCACACCAACCCTAATCTAGGGCACCTAATTCTAATAATTGGCTGGTTGATAAACTGAATCAGGTTAGTTACAGCTGGGGTTGGCACAGAAACATACAGAAGGGTATGTCTCCAGGAACAGGGTTTTAGAGCCCTGCCTTACACTGTAGTCAATTCAAACTCAGAGGGACAGGTTTGAAATTCCCCACTCCATGGCTTCCATAGAATCTCTGAAGTCTCTAGTCATGCGAGAGTAGTGGGAGAGAGGTTTACCTAGGAGGCACTAGTCGGTACCAGTGTTTGTGTGTTTGTAGTTTACCTTCTCAGCCTTCTTGTCAGAGATGTCGTGTTTCTCCAACACCGTCATGTTGTCCTTCAGGTTCTTGACGATGTCCGCCGGTGACTTGTGGGACTTGCCAAAGGGAAACGGCATGGTGGTGAGTTACCGTGGTCGACCAAGCAACGAGTGCACAGTCCTACCTATCCACAGAGGAGAGAGAAACGATATCAACAACTGAAGGGGATAATGAAGGAAAGGGATCCGCAGAGAAGGACTAAACCAAACTTTGTGACAGAAGTTGTTCAAACTGCATTGGTACTGACTCAGAGAGCTCAGTGAGGAGGAGCCAATCAGTACAACGGTACTAATCAGACCTCTCCCATGAACCAACCATGGGCCAGGAGTTTACCTGGGGACTATAATACCGGGCAGAGTACAACACACAAGGCAGGCAGCACTTATTACATGACTCACTATTCATCATACCGATACCAAGATACAACCTAACCTACTGACTCACAATTCATAAGTCATACTGACACTAAGATTCATATTGCTAAGAAACAGGTTGTAGAGGGGCAGGCTAAACAGATTGATCTGAAGACAGAAACAGCTGAAAGCAAAATGATTCTCACCCTTGCTTGATATCAAGCATTAGAATCATTACTTTAATTGTGTGCGAAGTTGTTGAAAGGGCAGGCTAACTGCAGGAATTTTGTTTACTTTGTAACTATGGATTTTATTGATTGGTTTACTGACCAGTTGCATCATAAGGGGAGGTGACGTTGAGACATTACTGATTGTAATCATTGACGAACACTGACCAGAGGTAGAATGTCCTCTGCCCTACCCTACTCCAAAGGGGCCTCTACATGACCCCTCATGTTGTTACCGGTACTTCTCCAGCCTCTCCCCACTAGTGTAGTTAACACAAACACACCACTGTTCAGCCATATATCCTTTCTCTCAACTCACACCCCTCCCCAGACTAACTGTAATGTGCTTATAACCTTATCTAGTCAGGGCGTAGAGCAGTGAGAGCCAGGGGAATGCATGAGCCCCTCAGTGGGACGTGTCAGAACTTCTCTCACTGAGCTTTTATCGAGGACGGGGATGGGCAACTGGCAGCCCTGGGATGAATTTCCAAATACAAAATATATAAGAAATAAATAGGGAACTCCGTGAACTTACTGTTGAGAGTTAGAATAGTAGAATACACAGGGTGCAATTTCTAAATTTGGTTGTGCATCAGCAGTTTCTCTTGCTGTGTCAGTCATTGATAGTCAAGTCAATTTTTAGATTGACAAGTTAGTTTAGTGGCCAGCTATCTAAACTCGTTATCATGCTCAAATTACTGGCTTGGGGGCCCCATTTGATTTTGTTAGTCTCGCTCATGCATGACGTTAATGATATCTTTCTATCCACCCAATGTCAAAATGTTTAGAATTTCCGTAAATTAGCTGTAAAACAGCCACTTTTCCTCTCACACATGGCAAAATGTAGTAGAATTGCATGAAATTAGTTCTAAAATCACTAAATCTTCTCTCCACCCAGTGGCAAAATGTGTATAATTGCACAGGGGGAGCAGACCCCCGAGCAACTGCGGCTCCTCATGGTTAGTTCAGTTTTTTTAATGGTCTCCACCCCCATCAAAACTGCCACATTCCATGACCTACCCATTCACTTTTTGTAATACAAGCTGTAGCTGGATCTACCTACTGATAATAGGGAACTGGGATATGGGTGGGGTTATATATGCTGTATCACAGCTGTTCAAGGTGTCAATTACATCCCTGGTGTTAAATTTGGCTTCCTTGGTCTGGCAGAAGATCAGATAAGGAAGGGTTGAACTCACACCATGAAGGGATGGGTGTGCGGTTTGTATGGAAAGGGTGCAGAAAGGTGACCAACTTAAAATGTCCCCCATTTACAAACAGCCATGACAATACAGGTAGTCCAAAGACAGCTGAAGAAGTCTCAACTCTGTTCTCATATCAAGGCAGAGTTGAGCATTGATAACTGGTCGTGTGATTTTCTAGCAACAACAGCGAGTCACCATCAGTCGATACTTGTAAAAATGGTCATTCTTAAAACACCTACCTGTATCTAACTGCGGTCCTTCCGCGGGGTACTGAAATTCATACTTTTAATAAAAACTTGAATACAACCAAATTTCCTCAACTGTGTTGCTTAACTGGAGAAGTAGTGCCCTTGAAATACTAGATAAACTGAGATCCAATTGGCACAAGCAAATTTGCACTGAGCAACACAAATGAGGAAAGTAGGTGGTTGTAATCGATAAAAGTATTGATTGATGGGCACTTAATATTGTTGCTAGCAAATCATGCAACCCGTTATCAACTGTGCCTCTATATAAGAGAGTGGGGTTGAGTGTTCCTCAGCTATCAAAAGACAGCAAGGATTGAAATAGCAATGTTGTGTGTACAGTCAAGACCAGTGAAGTTACTCCCAGAATGCAGTGGTAAAAAAGTACCTAATTGACATACCTGAGTATTTGGCTTTAAAGATACTTAAGTATGAAAAGTAAATGTAATTGCTAAAATATACTTCAGTAATAAAAGTAAAAATGATTTCAAATTCCTTATATTAAGCAAAAAAGATGGCACCATTTTCTTGTTTAAAAAAATAAAAAATAATTCTGGATAGTCAGGGGCACGCTCCAACACAAATTATCTTGATAAGTGTGTGAATTTGACCATTTCTGTCCTGCTAAGCATTCAAAATGTATCAAGTACTTTTGGGCATCAGGGAAAATGTATGGAGTAAAAATCTGATATTTCTTCAGAATTGTAGTGAAGTAAAAATGATCAAAAATATAAATAGTAATGTACAGATACCCCCCAAAACTACTTAAGTACTACTTTCAAGTATTTTTACCCAAGTAGTTTACACCACTGTCAAAATGCAGTGGATACTAACTGAGACCGAGGGTGATGTACCAGCTTGGTCTGTCGGTTGATCTGCTTTGGCAACCTGTTTCCAGGTGGGAACATCACCTGACCTGTGAACCCAAAATCTGGCACAGACTCTGACCTATGTTTTGGCATGGCATCGACATTTAGAATTAGAACCCAGCACTGGAGGCAAGAATATAACCAACCAGCACTAAAGCAAGACCTAGCCTGGTCACATATGTGATGTGTCACATGTTAACAAATTGAAATCACTGACATCTACCCCGCCCCCAGTTTGAACTCTGGCCAATTCGATATTAATCTCAGTACACCTTTTAACTTCACCAGGTGGTCAATACATCTTTCCCTCACAGGCTAAAGTGTGTTAATGTAGGCACCACTTCTCTACGCCAGGGTTTCCACAACCCACCCCAATGGGTACACATTGTTTTGTCCCCCCAACACTACACAGCCGATTCAAATAGTCAAAGTTTGGCGAGTTGGCTATTTGAATCAACTGTGTAGTGCATGGGAAAAAAACAAAACATGCACCCAGTGGAGGCCCCAAGATCAAGTTGGGGCAACTCTGCTCTCCTCCAATGTGACCACCTTCAGCATGACGTAGACCAGCAGATATAACATACACACATATATTACATTTACATTACATTTACATTTAAGTCATTTAGCAGACGCTCTTATCCAGAGCGACTTACAAATTGGTGCATTCACCTTATGACATCATATATGCGTGTGTGTAAGGCTTTTAAGTATTAACTAACTAGATAGGGAATATCTAATTCACAATTGTAGCTCTGCAGATTGCATGGTGCTTTTCCATTATGATTTTGGTACTAGTACATGCAACTCGTGTGAGACCGGTAGCCTGCTATTGGTCCCTAATTTAACTAGCACGGGCTAGCATTGGAGAGCTAAATTGGAAAATATAGTGTCGCTAACTAGTTAGTTCGCAACTGCATAGGTAGTTAGCTAACTAACTATGCACTACCGCAAAACAGTATTGCGTCAACCAATCATTGCCATATTAGTTATCAGCAAGCGCACAATACAAAAGTGTCTGGTGAAGATGTCAGCCAGCGTCTGCGCACAATATTTCGTGATGGCTAGCTAACAAACTACTAGTTCTAAAATGTTTGATAACTCGGTAGTTACCTTGCTAGTCAGTCAATTATTTGGCTATTTTAGTTTCATTATCAGATTATTTCAATCCGTGTCCATCAATTATCGTGCAAGCCCTCCAGCCTGCCTGTCAACCAACGTTAGCTCATATTGTGGTCTATACGGGAGGCCTAAATATACAACAGGCCTTTAAATATGACTAGCTTGCTAAGACAACGGCAACGCTTTCTGGCTAGTTAACTAGTTAGAAACCTAGTTAACGTCAGTTGGCTCGCGACAACGTTGGCCAACTAGACAACCGTGCCAGCTAGCTACTGTACTAACTACTTTTGCGATCCTGCTAGTTTTTTTTGTGTTCAAGGTCTTGCTAACTTCTCGTGTGTAGCAGCTAGCTACATTAGAATATCTAGCTCTCCTCTAGATTAGAATATCTAGCTAGCTAACTTCATACTGATAAATGACTGTAGCCAGGCTAACGTTAGCTAACAAATAACGTTATATGCTTGAAAGCTTTTGACAGACCTCTGCTAGCTCGCTAACGTCGTTAGCTAGACAGCTATTTTAACTGCATGGCGTTAGCTAACATTGTCCAATGTAGGCAGACCAGCTAATTGTCATCTAAACGACACATAATATCAAACCTTACAAACTCGATCTTTTCACTCTCCACCGATGTGCTTGAACAACTAACGGAAATGTAGCTATGTCCCGTTGGATTATAAAGTCCTTTGTTTTCCTTATTTGTTTCCTCCCCTTGTTTTAAATGTTTTATAGCAAGCTAGCTAGGTTTCCTAGTCCTTTTATGTGTACGAGTGGACTGGTTAGCAATGTGGTTGGGCATCGAGGTCTACCGCCCACCGCTGGTCGTATAACGCTATAGCATCGGCACATGGGGCTCGCAAGTGTCCACAGGGAGGCACTCGTACACCAGGAAAAGAGTGCATGAATGATTTCACCAATGATGTATATAAACATATGTATATCACAGGAGGGAGGACGGCTCATAATAATGTCTTGAAGGGCGCTAATGGAATGGCATCAAGCACATGGAAACCACGTATTTGATAGCATTCCACCCCAGCCATTATCACAAGCCTGTCTACAATTAAGGTGCCACCAACCTCCTGTGGTGTATACAGTACATACATCATTGGAATCCACACACACCTAAAGAGGGCTAAGGTGAATCCACACACCCTAGACAAAAATAATGTTTGGTGAGCAATTCTGTGTGCATGCTTTTTCTCTTTATTCTTGACTTCCCTGTGAGGCACAACCTTATTAAGGCCCCCGGGAGACCAATGTGTACAGGTCTCCCAGAGTAAAGAGGCTAAACCTTATAAAGTTGTAATTAATGAAATAAGACCACTGTATTATATTAGCTTTGGAGCCTTCCCAAAACCAAGACCTGCTAATCTGAGCAAAACAAACATCAGGATGGGATTGTATGTTTATTGAAAAATAGGTGTGTTTTGGGATCTCTGGCTGCGGTGTGATGAAGATTTCAGTTCAGCATTTCTGAAGTCCGCCTCCACAACAGAACATATTCCTCAGCCATCTGATAAACCTGTGGGGGAGACAGTAACCACTTACACGAATGGAACAATATGGACACTACTGCAACATGTCAAAACTGAGTCACACAGTCCTTTACTATCTATCTCCTTTTATGTGTCCATCTGTCTGTTAGCTTTTCCCTCCCTCCACTATTTCATTTTCTCCTGTCTACTTTAAACTCACCTCTTCTTGATGGTCTTGTGAAATTTCTTGCCCTCCTCTGTCTCATTCTCCTGTTCATTCTTCTCCTTCACTTCTTCCTTCTCTTGCTTTACTTGGAACCTCATCAGGCAGTATGAGAATCTCCTCTACCTCATCATAATCAATCTCATCAGGCAGGATGATAGTCTCCTCTACCTCATCATAATCAATCTCATCAAGCAGGATGATAGTCTCCTCTACCTCATAATCAATCTCATCAGGCAGGATGATAGTCTCCTCTACCTCATAATCAATCTCATCAGGCAGGATGATAATCTCCTCTACCTCATAATCAATCTCATCAGGCAGGATGATAGTCTCCTCTACCTCATAATCAATCTCATCAGGCAGTATGAGAATCTCCTCTACCTCATCATAATCAATCTCATCAGGCAGGATGATAGTCTCCTCTACCTCATCATAATCAATCTCATCAAGCAGGATGATAGTCTCCTCTACCTCATAATCAATCTCATCAGGCAGGATGATAGTCTCCTCTACCTCATAATCAATCTCATCAGGCAGGATGATAATCTCCTCTACCTCATAATCAATCTCATCAGGCAGGATGATAGTCTCCTCTACCTCATAATCAATCTCATCAGGCAGTATGAGAATCTCCTCTACCTCATCATAATCAATCTCATCAGGCAGGATGATAGTCTCCTCTACCTCATAATCAATCTCATCAGGCAGGATGATAATCTCCTCTACCTCATAATCAATCTCATCAGGCCGTATAACAATCTCCTCAACCTCCTCATACTCAATCTCACCAGGCAGTATGAGAATCTCCTCTACCTCCTCAAAATCAATCTCATCAGGCAGGAGGATAATCTCCTCTACCTCATAATAATCCATCTCATTGGTTTCTCCTGTATGATCTCCATTAGTGTCCAGAGTGAGAAACATAATACATTTAAACATCTTTCCAGCGCAGCTACAATCTGACAGATCTACACTAGCTTTCCTCTATGTGACACCATGTGTGTGGATCTGACTGACAGAGAGAGAGGTATGAGGTCTGTATGTGTAATGTTTACTGTTAATTTTTGTTGTTTTTCACTTTATATATTCACTTTGTATGTTGTCTACCTCACTTGCTTTGGCAATGTTAACACATGTTTCCCATGCCAATAAAGCCCTTGAATTGAATTGAATTGAGAGGGAGCCTGGTTCTTATCAGGTTTCTTACCAGTACAGGGGTTCCAGCCCTGTCAGAGTTGCCTGTCTGTCCTCCCTCAGTCTGGGTGGAGACTGGTAGAGGGGGGAAGTGGTAGTGGTCTGGAGGGTAGCGTTCAGTGGAGAAGTGGTCAGTGGTCAGAGACAGAGGTCAAGAAGGTCATAGTCACTGGGGCAGGTGACCTGTAGTTCTGACTCGATGGGAAGATTAGCGGTACAAGATTAGTTAACATGATTAATCACAAGATCACAGTGACAAGATACAGCCCACTGGGCACAGACATCAATTCAACATCTATTCCACATTGGTTCATTGAAATTACATGGAAACAATGTTGATTCAACCCGTATTTGCCCAGTAGGAATATGTGTATCAAAACCTTACAAGTCTCACATACTGGGAGAATATTGTAGCTGCAGTAATGAATCAGTAATTCATATACAGTATGTCTGTATAAATACTGTCTGAATCCAGTAAACAATCTACCACTGACTCAAGAGTAGCGAAGTCATTCTGCATGAGAGGAGACAGAGGTGCAGGGTTTTGGCTAAACCTACCAGCTCTCACAGTACCACGTCAGAATTAGATGTTCATCCATTTTTCTCAAACTTCAAATTACTAAATTGTTCCAAACGTCACATTTCTAAGTGTTTAAGGTTAAGTTTAGATATTAACTCAGAATGGTTGAGGTAAGGGTTAAGGTTTGGGATAGCCTTAAAACAAAAATATAAAAATCAACTTTCTATCGCTGGATTTGAACTTGCAACATTTGGAATCAGATGCTTACACCTATCTGCCATGCCGTCCACAACGCTGTAGCAAAACCGAAACCTACTTGACAGTAACAGTGCTCACTGTTGCCCCCTAGTGGCCGGTTTCCACCATCTCCTGATGTCCTTAGACATGGATGACGTCAAATACTGACTTGTTCAATGGGTGACCCGGCTGGGCTAAACATAACATGCACAATGCATTTATATTTTTTAAAAGTAAGTTAACCCAATCCAAAATACTGGGGCAATACTGATGGCTATTATAGTGCACAGTGTGAGTTGGAAAGAAACCTGAATGCTATTTCTTCACTCTCTGTTTCCACCATTATACCAGCTGTTCTTACCTCAACTTCCACAGTGGCGATTTCCTGGACTCTGTCCAGCATGGGTTCGATGCCCTCCTCCAGCTCTCTCCAGTAGTTTCTGAAAGAGCCCACGACTAACTCCTGCTGGAGCTTCCAAGCATCCAACATCATCTGGTCTTGCTTGATGTGCTTTCTGACCATGTGACACATGTCAATGTCTTGGACGTTCTCAAAACCCTCAAACACATTATTGGACTTTTTCCATGAACTCTGCAAAGGTTTTCCTTGTCAATTTTCACTGGCTTTGCACTTTGACCTCTTTTACTCTCTTCCTCTTCTGCCACCTTCACTAGTTGGCCGGCTCCCAGTCATTAGTTTCTTTACTTCCGGGTGTCTTGATCTTTTTCTGTCTATGCGTCCTGCAACTTCTAGCCCTAGCCTCATCAATCTCTCACCCTTCCCAAACCTCCAAACCATCATTTCAAAATCGATCCTCTCCTCCAGCTTAGCTTCCTCTTCGCTCTGGTTCAGCACCAGAGCTCTGTCCAGGGTCTGGCCTAGGTTTTTGATGACCTTCTCATGGTAGTAAGCCAGATCCTCCTTCAAGTATCTCATGGTCCTCTCGCTGGCTTTAACCAACAGGGCCTTCTCTTTCTCATTCTCCTCACACAGGGGGTCTGCATCATTCACACCTTCACACCTTCACACACACACACACCTTCACACACACACATGGAAAACAAGTGTAATTGCCAATTGTTGCACATTGGTTAAATAAAATGTGCCTTGACCATGTTGGGGAAAACAACATCCCAAAACCTCTGCCATCATTCCATCACCCGTCTTAAAAAGTTGAAGAACTACAGGCAGCAACACTGTAAAGGGGTTGTGGTGAATTTGACAGTAACTACAGACAGCAACACTGTAAAGGGGTTGTGGTGAATTTGACAGTAACTACAGGCAGCAACACTAAGGGGGTTGTGGTGAATTTGACAGTAACTACAGGCAGCAACACTGTAAAGGGGTTGTGGTGAATTTGACAGTAACTACAGGCAGCAACACTAAGGGGGTTGTGGTGAATTTGGCAGTAACTACAGGCAGCAACACTGTAAGGGGGTTGTGGTGAATTTGACAGTAACTACAGGCAGCAACACTGTAAGGGGGTTGTGGTGAATTTGGCAGTAACTACAGGCAGCAACACTGTAAGGGGGTTGTGGTGAATTTGGCAGTAACTACATGCAGGAAAGTGGCAAGTAGCTTAAGTTGCTATATTTCATATTGCAGTACACCTGCTGAAATCTAAATGCAGTATCAAAGCGAGTACTGTGTAATGACACACAGTACAATACCGTACAATTTACTGTATTATACTTGTTTAAAAAAGTGCATGCTCCCGCTATCTTAATGAATGAAAGGATGGCTGGCTGGATGAATGAAATTCATGGAGGGGATTTGGGGTTTCTAAGTCACAGCATTTTACTGTAATTACATGGAATTGGTGCAAGCAGGTCATCTGCTAAATAATGTGTTTACACATTACAGCATATATATTAATATTTGGTGTTTCACTTCCAAGAGGCCTTATTAAAGGCATCCAAACTGGCAGTGACTACAGGTCAAAACAGACCAAAAAAACATGGAAAAATGCTCAATCATCAAAGGTTTAAGGCTTGCTGCTACTCCAATCTGTCCCCTATACATGTTTAAATGATGGGGCACTACTACCATATACTGGTGAAATTGGTAGGGCTAAAGCACTCTCACCAACAGGTGCAAAAAAATGATAGCCTTTTACAAGGCACCCTCAAAATATGTTAATGAGCCAACCTACCATGCACCCCACTGGAGGGCCAAGGTTGTTGGCACTCCAAAAATACTGTCGATTCTGTGGGATGGAATTACAATAGCCTTCGAAATACAGCAATTATTTCCCAGCCTACAATTTTTTCACATAATGCACCATCATTTACAGTATCATGCAGTAAAACATTTCACAGTATTCTACTGTTGATTATACCCAAAATTACCTATAAATAAGTATAATAACAGCATAATAATGCATCACTAAAGTTTTAAAAAATGTCTCACATCATGTATATTTACTTTTAGAAGGATATATTGTTTTTGTTTCAATTAATAGATATGCAGGTGTTCGAGAAAATAGTGACAAATAAATATGGAAAATAGATAATTTCATTGGAAGGATGGATGGAGGGATAGAGACCAATTTGGCCAGTAATTAAAGGCTAATACAATACATTAAAAAATAGCAAAATGTTGCTGATGTAGCAGACAGTGTACCTCTACAGTATATGCATTCCCAATGCGCATTTCACAAAATCTGTTGTTGCAAATGTGAAGCGCCTCAGATACAGTATATGCGTCTAGATCCGGAATGAGTCACCTAAAAAAGCGGATGTAGAACACGGGCACACTGGCCCAACAGGAATGATTGTGTTCCTCATAATTTAGCAGCCAAGACGAGTGGGCCACTGGGCCTTTTAGGGCGTCTGAGCCTGGAAGCTATTGTGGGATTGTCATCCCACGCTAATTCTGATCATGGGGACGCGTGGCCAGATGGTAAGGGAGAGAGGGCGTGAAAGGGCGCCAGCACCTCTTCACAAGTTGGCCTTTTAATTCGGTCTCTCTGATAGTTTCTGCCCTTTGATTTTTGGCCGTTCTGTGCCATAACCCATAACAAATGGAACTTTATAAAAGTTCCTATTATAGAGCCTCCACAAAAATGTCACAACTCGAAATTGACACATTGAATAGACTAATGTAGGTTAGGATAGGCTATTGGATCAATTAGGTAGGCCTATATGAAAATTTGACCCACTAAAATCTAATTGCCTTGTTAGGCTACATAGTCCTGCGCATCTAGAAAGTTTTTCTTTTGGTGAGACGTTGCTGCTCTCTGGAAGAGAATGCATGCTCTGCGACCGTGGGGTCTTTATGTGTGACCTGAAGGACGTTTCCTAGTGATAAGCGACAGGCGGTTGACTGTGGGTCGCGTGGCCAGATGTGCCATTGCCCTTTGTGTGGTTATAGGCCTCCCCAAAAGTCGCCCAAGTTTTCTGGAGTTTCAAAAGAAACCCCACCACTTACTGTATTCGTCAGCCACAGCCCACCCATTGTGACTCTATAGGCCTATAGATTGGATTTGTGGTTTAGAAAATGGACTCAAATCGGTACACTTATTCAAAGCTTCGCTGATGCACACTTGTCCGCCTGTCGCCTGTCATTGCCAACTACCCACTGAAGGTTAGTTAATTATTAAGGCTCTGAGGATCACACTCCTTTAAGCCTACAGTAATCCTTCCAATAAAAAAACAACAATATCATCCAATGCCTATGCAAAAATGAGTTAACCTGTTTGGACATCTCTTGTATTGTTAATAGGCTACCATTCAGGGTTTGGGTCAATTCGAATTGATGACAGTCATTCAGGCAATTGGAAGTAAACTGAAATTTCAATTCAATTATTGAAAATGCCTTATTTATTTCCAATGGTTTCTCAATAAACTGAAAAGTAGAAGCTATTAATTTTCCAAAGATTTTAAATTGTTGTATTATAAATTCAAATTACTTATTGAATTGACTGCCTTCAATTCGAATTGACCACATTAGGCTACACTGTTTCATGTTGGCAAATTCAACAAGTGTTATACTAATACCTGTTGCATTCACAAATAGGCCCATATGTTAGTCTCATGCATAACAATGTGATATCAAAATGTATTGTGTGGTCAAGGACCGCTCATACTGACGCTTCATTGTGATGATCACACACCTGCCCGAAAACCAGGGGTCAGGGCGCACCTGCCTTAACTTCCCATTAGTCACCTCCTGCTCCGGAGCTCATTGAGAGAGAGCCTTCTCCCGGGCTGGACTGTCCACTTCTTCCTTCACAGGGTTAGTACTCTCTTCATGGTGATTAGGTTCGGCTGAATACCGCCTATTGTTCGGCAGAGTTTCCCACGTTCGAGCATTCGCCTGACAGTCGCGTGGCTCAAGTCAAACACAGAGCCCCCGCCATGAATCTCTTACGCCAAGGGCCAGCGCGCGGGTGTGACATCTGTCTGCGTGGTCACTCTGACATCTGCTCTCCCTGACTCAATGAGTTAGAAAAAGTTGACAATATATGTTTAGGGTACAGTTCTAAAACGCTTCCTGTATCTGGCTTAAGTTAACAAAAGTTGTACATTTTAAAAAAGTATATTGATTAATAATAAGCTATGATCAATATCCGAAAGGATATTGAAGTAATTTGTCCTTGTCGATATTAGACAACCCAAAGAGGATCGGAATTCATGTGGAATTAGGCGTATTTACCCCCACCCATATCCACCAAAACCATTAGGTGAAGGGATTTCATTTTACTTCAATGAAATTCAGAACAGAAAACAACACCTGCAATCGATGTATTTAATTTTAATCAATGAATTCGAATGAAACCTGACCACCTGTTGATAATTCATTGAGTAGCCTAGACCTACTGAATTGCTAAACCAGTGCAGAGTTGAAAATAGTTTGAAATAAGCTTCTTTAACTTTGAGTGTAATTGCCAATAGGTTTTCCAGTCATGAACATACAGTATATATCCCTTGCCATTGCGCGAACATAATTTAGGCTATATGTCAGGAGAAACACCTTTTGTTATACTGTAGGCTTGTGGCTTAAATTCTCAGAGCAATTAGTTTAGTCCTACTCTTCACTCAGGATTTAATCACTAGTTTCTCAGCATCAACACTTCCCTGAGCACTTGTTAGTATCGACACCGATACAGACAGGGCCACTAGGCGTTGTGGGTATTTTTTCTGTGTGAAACTTCAGGGGATAGGTTTCGTCTTTTCTCGGGTAGTCCTAATGCTTTCCCAGCTCATTGGCATGAATGGCCAAGGGGGTCCCTGGTGTAACCACGGTAATTACACACTCTTGTTCGGCCCTGGGAATGACAATCCTGAGGGGACCCGTGCGCTTTGCTTCACTAGAGAGAGAGAGAGAGAGGAGGGAGCAGAGGGGGGAGCGGAGGGGGAGTCGATGGGGGGGTGCATGGTTTCAGGCTGGACATCTGTCGCTTGTATTTTTTTGCAGGGCTGGTACCTCGGCTATTGAAAAGAGGCAGTGACCTGTCATCCCTGACTGATGGGAGCGACACCGTGTGTGGGAAAATACCTCAGCCAAAGAGCTCGAGCATTCACATGCTAATTCTTCCCTATAAATAAGAGGGGTGCGCCGCGCGGAGGGCCTTACAGACATATCCTAGACTCAGCCGGAAGGGGAGAGATATACTCCATATACAACTATACCGAGCGTAAAGGAGAGATGACAACCAGCGCCATGGCGCACAACGTGGGGAGACACTCGAGTGCCAAGGAGGAGAGAAAGGTATTGCCTTCGTCCCCGTCGATAGATAAACTTACACATCAACATGTGCCTTTCTTCGGAGATGCTCACGCTTAGTGATCATCTGGTCCAGTTTGTGTCTGTATCTGGTCGCCATTAACCTATCGCTTTCCATCTCTAGTTGCGCAAGCCGCTCATTGAGAGGAAAAGACGGGAGAGGATTAATAACTGCTTGGATCAGCTGAAAGAAACGGTCGTCGGGGCGTTCAGTCTTGACGTGAGTAGGCCTATATACACACTGTATTTTAATTGTTATAAATGCTCAATTATATGGCGTGTGAAAGACGCAATGTAAGTTATTTATTGATACTTACTTTCCATTTTCCCCAACAGCAATCGAAACTTGAAAAGGCGGACATTCTAGAGATGACAGTGAAACACCTGCAGAATGTTCAGACACATAAATTCAGTGGTAAGTGTCCAATAAAGTGACTTGACGGAAGAAACATACAAGTGAGTTTTCAAAGTTGTGCCTGTGTGCAATCATCTATGTAAGCAGTTGGGGGCACGTTAGAAAGTAGTTACGGAGACTGGTGGGAGTATTTTCATCAGTTATTGAACAACAGTCCTATGGTGCCAAATAAGAATAATATTTTTTGATTATTAGTACTCATAGTTGTATGATTTAATTGTGGTTTTCTCCATATTTTCTCTTGGTTTCAACATAAAACAATTGATTAGTCAAGTGATTCTTAATCCTGGTCATGAGGACCCAAAGGGATTCCACTAATCAACTCATCATTTAAACATTTGATTAGTGTTATCAGGTGTGTAGTGTTAAGGCAAAAACAAAAATGTGCTCCCCTTTCAGGATTAAGAAATGCATTATACAAATGTATTTTGGTTAATAGGCCAGTCTGGATGCAATACATCCTGCCACCAACAGATGGTGCTATGACCCATGTTTGACCCAGTGTCTCCTCCCCTCCACAGCAGACCCCACCTTAGGCCTGGAAGCACAGCAGAAGTACAGCACAGGCTACATCCAGTGCATGCACGAGGTCCACAACATGCTGCTCAGCTGCGAGTGGATGGACAAAACATTGGGCTCCCGCCTGCTCAACCACCTGCTCAAATCCCTGCCCCGCTCAAGCGAAGAGCACCCCTCTCAGGCCAACCCCAACCTCAGGCCCGACGCCCCCACACCCAGCCAGGGGCCAGGAGCCCCCACTACACCCATCAGAGGGGACCCCAGGTCTGGGAGGCAGGGCCAGATGGAGGGGCCACTGTGCCATGTGGTGGGGCCCCAGGACAAGCCCCTGCTCCTGCCTGGGAGCCCCCACCTGGGCATGCTGGAGATGTGGAGGCCCTGGTAAACTAAACCGGCCCTCTGGGTGTGTGCTGGATCCCTATGTTAGACCCTCCTCTGTTATGTATCTTATAGATATGCTACTCAGAAGACATTGTTTTGGATTGTGGGGCGGTTGCGTTTCTGATCTAGGTGTGGTATATAAACAGACCTCTCAGTACTTCCTCTCCGAAGTCTACTTTCCGTAGCCTGCATTGTAGAAGGCTCTTATTCATCTTTTTCTTGTATTTATTGTATTAACATCTTTATTTATTGAATAATAAGATAAAACATGTAGCTTCTTAGCTGTAGTCACAAATAGCTTTTGTACTCCTCCCTTTGTTGTATATTACTAACCAATATTAATAAAAATGTGTATGGAATTTCTGTAGATGTTATACATTTTATTTGTACACACCTGTACTCGTGCACACGCGCAAAAACACACACACACTTTCTCTCTTATATAGAAATGTGTTTTGATCCTATCAACATGATGAGATAAACCCATGTTAAAAGATATGAATGATGCTGAGGCTTACAGCTGCTACAGTATTATTGTGCATTTATAAACAATTAAAAACGGTATAATATTCCATATTATACTCTTGCTTGCAATGTGAAGGAATATAAGCAAATGGTTTCAGTAATATTAAATAAATTACCTAGTCCAGAACTTCCAAAATGAAGGAAAGCCTTGAGTAAAATGAGGGATACAAAGTGTATTGAAAGCAGGTGCTTCCACACAGGTGTGGTTCCTGAGTTAATTACGCAATTAACATCCCATCATGCTTAGGGTCATGTATAAAAATGTCCAGTTGCCTATTATTTTGGCTACCATGGCAAGAAGAGATCTCAGTGACTTTGAAGAAGGGGTCTCAAAGGAGCGTAGCAGGTTTAACGTGTGTGTGTCAGTCACCAGAGCTCAACCCAATTTATGGGAGATTCTGGAGCAGCACCCGAAACTTACGGAATTTATCGTTGAATAATGGTGTTGCATGCCTCCAATAGAGTTCCAAACACTTGTATAATCTATGTCAAGGCACATTGAATCTGTTCTGGCCGCCCGTGTTGGCCCATCGCCCTAATAAGACACTATGTTGGTGTTTCCTTTATTTTGGCAGTTACCTGTATGTGGTGAGGAAATTAGGTCGGTGGTTTCTAGTCTTTACACCTGCAGCCCAATTTTGAACTTTTTTTCACTAATTGCTCTTCTGAACAATAACGTCAGATGTTTTTCAGAGGTGATCTGATTGGTCAGAAGACCAATTAGTGAAAAAGATCAGAATTGGGCTGTGGTTAGATGACAGGGGATATGACGTTGGTTGATCGCTGGCAATATTTGTGTACACCCTACTGGACTTGAAGTAGAAGGAAACACGTTTATAATTATTTTCAAGTACAGTATAGGCAAACCATTATTTGTTTACAATTAAAAACATGTTTTTATAAATGTAACCTTTATTTAACTAGGCAAGTCAGTTAAGAACTTAAGAAAAAAATTCTTATTTACAATGACGGAATACCCCGGCCAAACCCGGACGACGCTGTGCCAATTGTGCACCGCCCTACGGGACTCCCAATCACGGCCGGATGTGATGCAGCCTAGATTCGAACCAGGGAACTGCGGTGAGGCCTCTTGCACTGAGATACAGTGCCTTAGACCGCTGCGCCACTCGTTCAATTGTGAATTTTTAAAAACCTGACAAATGAACCTTATCCACAGGCATTTTTTAAAATTATTGAATTCGAAAATTGAAAACGTTGCTGTAGTAAATGGCCTATTTCCTCCTGACTATAAACCCATAATAATTGTCCACAGAGCTAATGAAGCCGCCGGGTGGTGGCAGAGAAGGGAGAGAAGATGGAGAGGGGCGCCCGGTCCCTCAGCGGGTTCTCGAACAAAAGCGGACCGAGACAGCTGCTCTCTCCCCAGTCCAGACCATTAAGAGGAGATCTGGAGCGGAGCGTGGGGTGGCGAGGTGCCAAACTCCTCCACTTCAAAGCCTCTGGACACGGCCTTCATTTAGGTTGTAGATATTTTACTGATGCCTAATTGCTGTAGCGAAAATCTTGTGCATAAAACTCACTCCTAATGGTATCATGTTGTTTACCTGGAGAATTTAGTGACGTGACACATTGTGGTGCTGGTTTAGACACAAATGCGCTATTGTGTATTCGTAATTTGCATGACAATGCGCTGTATACATACACAATACATGCAACGAGACCAGAAGGTTGAACACTTCTATCAGACGTAAACAAATAGACAATTGTGCATAAAAGAATAGTGCACACACCCACAACGAAATTCGGCTAATGGATATAAGTCCATTTGTAGACATAACATAGGCTGTTTTTACATTGGCAGCCCAATTCTGATCTTTTTACACTCGTAAGTCTTTTGGCCAACCAGATCAGGTCTTTTATCAATAATGGTGCAAAAGATCAGAATTGGGCTGCCTCTGTAAACTCAACCATAATAACCTAAATGTTCTTGAAAATAAGCCGGAGTTATTTTGTTAACTGTAAGGGGTGAGCAAATACAAACCTGCATGAACTCTAAAGATGAACATTTTAATTTTTGGTACTTATTTCTTCTGTGCGTTTTAAGGGAATGGGGCATCTGAGAGTGCAGTTGCACCCAAACCAGAAGTCACCAAAGAAGTGAGAGAACAAATGAGGGGCAGGCTAACACCTGTCGCTTTCTTTGGGGAAGGGCCTTTAATTCCCAGTCTGATTCAGTTTAGGCCAAGGGGCCTCCGCCAGCAGCTGCCAACTGAAGGCATCGCGTTACATCGGAGAACCCGCACTGGGGAAATCTTCTGAGCCTTGCACAGGGACATACGACAAATGGTACTGGGTAGGGCAAGAAAATAAATTGAGAAACATGACCGAGTCTTGAGATAATCAGAAGATTGTCAAGATTTGAAATGAAAAATATATTAAAATGTCATTATTATTATTTTTTTGACACATCTGCATAACATCTCTCTGTGTTCTGCCATAAATAGTCCTATTGGCCACCTAGTGAAATACACTGGACACATCTGCATAACATCTCTCTGTGTTCTGCCATAAATAGTCCTATTGGCCACCTAGTGAAATACACTGGACACATCTGCATAACATCTCTCTGTGTTCTGCCATAAATAGTCCCATTGGCCTACCTAGTGAAATACACTGGACACATTGGAGCTTTGATGACCCACTGAATGGGTAGATCATTTGCGATTAGCAGCCTGCACCCCATCCTATTTCCTTTCACAGAATGTAGCCTATAATGTGCAGTTATGGAGGACACAAACAGATGACAAGATGGAAGATGCCAATAGCTGTCTAATAATAAGTTACATACGTTGTTATTACCATGCAATGCATTTGTAGGCTACTTTTTTAAAATCCAAAATTGTAATTATTTCTTAAACAGTAGCCTGAGTGAATAGCCTACGGTTGATCAATAACATCAAAAAGACACTGTCGCCGGATACTCAACCCAAAAGATTACTTGTGACCACTACTGATTCTCACCGCGCAGAAAGGGCTGGCGGAAGACAAAGGAGAGGGCTCTGATTGGCTCTCGCGGTGTGTGCTCTGTTGTCCCCTGGCTAGTGCAGACAAACCACACATTCATATGCAAATGAGTCCTTATAAATACCTACAACAGTTCTATAGTGCCAGCAGTACGTCTCACGAAGATTGTACAATAATCATAGGGCGTCTCGCCTGTCGTGTATAAATTCTCTCTGACCGGTTCCGTTTGCCAGCTGCTCTCTTTCACGGATCGGGAAAATAGCAGTGGAATACAAACTGGGATCTCAGACTGACTGCACGGCTCGGGCTCAAAACCAACATGGCCCCCTCGGCTCTGCACATCAAGAACGGATTTGGCATGGATGAGGATGACTACTACGGGATTAATAAAGGGGATAGAAAGGTACCGGACATCTGTGGTTGTTATGTCGCTGATCCCATTCTATATAGTAGCCTACCCTAGTAATGCAGTTATTACATTGTTACAACGTACTAACTGGCCTATGTGTCATTGTTACAGGCTAGAAAACCTTTGGTGGAGAAGAAGAGGCGTGCTCGTATCAATGAGAGTTTGCAGGAGCTTCGGACCTTGCTCGCTGACACCGACGTGAGTTTGGCGCACCTACCCCGCTATAGACTCACCTGGCGCGGCTGCGCTTATTGGCTTGAGCGTAGCCTCTGCAATAATACCGGTCATACAATAGAAGCGAATTAAATCTAATATTTTTCACTTCGTCTCCCCTCGGCTTCAGTCAAAGGTGGAGAATGCAGAGGTTCTGGAGATGACGGTGAAAAAAGTGGAGCACATTCTCAAGGATCGTCCCCAAGGTAAGCAGTGAGCAATGGTACAGACCATTGACCCTTTCCTCCACTCATCAAAGTGCATTTAGGCCCATATCAGGTGCTGTTTAACATATAACGCCCACTGTGGGAGTGCAATTGAATTTCAGTAGGTCTAATTTAATTTCTTCCTCAGAGACTGACATCATGAACCGGGAGGCCAGCGAGAGGTTTGCAGCAGGCTACATCCAGTGCATGCATGAGGTCCATATGTTTGTGTCCAACTGTCCCGGGATAGACGCGACGGTGGCGGCCGAGCTACTGAACCACCTGCTGGAGTGTATGCCCTTGAACGAGGACCACTTCCAGGACATGGTTATGGATATAATATCGGACACTTCCAGCAACAACGGCAGCCCTTGGCCAGCCGGCGAGGCAGTGAGCGTGGCCATAGCCTCACCCGGATGCAGAAGTATAGCCAGCGGCTCTTCCTCGGCCCTCTCCCCCGCCGCCTCCAACACCTCCAGTGAGGACCTGTGCTCTGACCTGTACGAGACAGACAGCGAGCACAACCAGCGCGCTACCGATGCACTGGAGAACCAAGAAGCCCAGAACATGCCCACCATCACCTACTCCAAATCAATGTGGAGGCCCTGGTAGTGGCCCGTACTGGTCAACTGTCTGCCTTTGGGATTTAATAGAATAGTTTGGAGTCTACCTGGCCCCAGGCGGTGACATCGTCTGTTACCTGGAAAGCGCATATCGCCGGAAATTCACTTCCTGCTATTACGCAATTGAGAACTGCTCATATTTGTTTTTGTAAATATCTCATTATGTATAGAGGATTTGCATAATAAAAAGCTCTTTTAGAAACCGAAATACTTCGGCAATGACTTAAATAGGCTATAAATCTTTTTTTTCCAGTGAAGAAAAAAGGCAATTGGGCGTGTAGCCTATAGTTTTTTCGCCATTTAACCTTCAAGAGAAACGCTTATATTTCCCCCCAGCCACTTGACGCTGTAACAATGTGTAGAATGTTTTGTCCCAAAAAATGTCAATGTGATTAATAAAATAATTTAATGAAAATGACGATCTTCGTGTATAAACTGTGCTTGTTTTTGTTTACACCATCTTACAGAACGACTCAGTTCAAAGGAATTTCAGGCTAGAATGACTTGACGTGTGTTTGCACAACATTTTAAACAATTGGTAGAGTACCTAATATCACATGGTAATTGAATCGCCCAATTGACAAACATTAAAGCAATTAAGAGGCACTGCAGCCTGAAACATAAACTAACAACACTTACAGGCCTCTTGCTAGTCAGGTTATTATCCAATGGCTAAAAACGCAGTGAAACAAAATGATAAGCCTATGAAAAGAGGCCAGTGCCACACTCCCATAATCAAAATCCTGTGTTCCAGGCATTTTATTAATTCATTATTTTTTAAAGCACATGGAAACAGTCCATAAACAATGCAGAAGTCAATATTGAAAGATACATTTGTGATAGGCCTGTAATAAAACATGAGCGAGCGATTCCATAATCATCTCATTTCAGTCGAATAAATTATAAGGTCTGTGTCGCGTCCAGTTCAGCCACGTTCAATTTCTAAATCTCTCCCCCACAGGCGTCCTCTCCTAAAGTACAAAGGCGCGCATCGCGTCCTGTGCGCACATGAAAGGTTCCGCTGGTGCAGTGGAAAGCAACGCCAATACCTGGTTAATGTCGCACCACTGATGTCCCTGCCACACCAAGTGTCACTGGTAACACGTCAGGTACAATGGTTGCCATATTCTACAGAGCAACGTTAGATCCTGTCCACGGTCGGTTGTTTTAACCGGCACCACCACTACAGTTACTTGACATAATTTTAAAAGGCACATTGCTGTACGATTCTAATCACCATATACCCAAATCTTGACTTGAAATAACGTGTGCCCAAAGTAGCCTACAAAGTGCTGCGCGCTTCCATTTCCAATGCCTCCTATTGAATATTAACGTGAAACCATAATAATTGCGAGCAGCTTTCCAAAGCCATTAGCCTACTTGGCCCGTTAACCATTAAACCGCAATCGGGTTACCTGCGTATCGACTACGGATAGGAACATGTCAGGCCTGCCTATGGGCTAGGCTACCAAGCATAGCTCACCGTGGAATATGAACACAAGATCAACATCTTTTGCTCATCGATTTGCTTAGACCGACAAGTTTCAATCACAAGTACAATAAACCGACTGGGCACTAATGAGTGCCACCAATAAAGATGATAACAGCACTGGAAAACCATTGATGGGTGGCTGGGTGATTTTGCAACAACGGGCACTTTTGGCATTTTTTACTTAAAATACAAATGTTTACTGAAAAATACATTCATTACGGATGTTAATTTCTTGTCAAATCGACATTAATAGATTTACAGACTGTTGTCAGCTTTTGATGAAGGAATGGCTGACAAGTCGGATTAGCGTTGAGCAGCCGCAGGGGGCTTGAAGCTGTTCACACCTGTGCCACGAATTTGACGAGGTGTGAACAGCGAGCATGGAAGCAGAGGAGGATACACTGATCAAAGCTTTGATCGGCAGGCTACCATTTGACAGAATGGCGACAAAGTCGGGGAGTTGAAAGATACAGACACAGTAGACTATATTTTTGGTTCACCTTTGCACCTGTCAAATGACATTTTTAAAGAAATGTGGGCCGAAAGAATGACAAAACAAAGAACTTAGGCTGTAACAAAACTATTATATAGATAGGTTATCCTTCTGTAGCTCTGTTGGTAGAGCATGGCGCTTGTAACGCCAGGGTAGTGGGTTCGATCCCCGGGACCACCCATACGTAGAATGTATGCACACATGACTGTAAGTCGCTTTGGATAAAAGTGTCTGCTAAATGGCATATATTATTTTTATATATTATTATAAGACCAATTCATAGACATTTGTAATGTATCATGAGCCATTTTCCCCCATTAGTTCACAAAGCCCGTTGTTGCTTGGTAAACCCATAGTCCCAAATGTGCATAAGGCAATCTATTGCATCAAATCTGTTGCATTCCCATCATTATCCTAATGGAGCACCATCACCATTCATCTAGAATCACATATGACATGTCGACGACATTACACAATTAGTTTAAGCGATCCGTGAATGACAAGGGCAAAATAACAATTGCACAGCATCCAAACGCATCAGCTGAGGATTCGTGACGGTGAATTTGAATTCCGGGGTTAAAGGTTAGTGGCCGGTGTCAGTTGACATGGGGATTTGAAACGTGAATGAGAGCATATGGCTTTGATTCAGATCCCATGTGGGACTCCCATTCCATCCTTGGATGAGTCTCTCCTGTCATCTGTCTGACTCTGAAGAACAATCACTGATCTAACAACAGAACGTGAATGAGAGCATATGGCTTTGATACGGATCCCCTGTGGGACTCCCATTCCATCCTTGGATGAGTCTCTCCTGTCATCTGTCTGACTCTGAAGAACAATCACTGATCTAACAACAGAACGGAATGAGAGCATATGGCTTTGATACGGATCCCCTGTGGGACTCCCATTCCATCCTTGGATGAGTCTCTCCTGTCATCTGTCTGACTCTGAAGAACAATCACTGATCTAACAGAACGCCTCAGCCTAGCCGTTCATCCGCTCTGACAGTTTAATGTGTGCTTTCCCTGATCTGTTTCATGTTTTCACATGCACAACACTCAAACAGATAATCCTCCCATTGACTACACTGATTTCAGTCAGAGGAGCCGATCTGTCGATATTCGAAATTGCCTGCTGCTTTTGAACAATAGTCACACAATCTTACCATCTGAGTTTTGGCCTTCTTCATCAGGTTACAGCCTTAAAATGTTATTATAGCAAACATTCAAGTACAATATAGTGAGTGAAAACCCCATGGATCACCATCACAACAAAACAAACCCTTACCTGTCCAGATGAATTAACACTAGCGGGAAAGCACCTACAAAATAGCAATGAACTGTGCTAAAATATCAGCTTCTCAAAGTAACAGTGAGACAAATATACACTGAGTGTCCAAAACATTAAGAACACCTGCTCCTTCCATCACATATACTGACCAGGTGAATCAAGGTGAACACTATGATCCCTTATTGAGGTCACCTCTTAAATCCACTTCAATCAGTGTAGGTGAAGGGGAGGAGACAGGTTAAAGAAGGATTTTTAAGCCTTGAGTGTGTGTGCCATTCAGAGGATGAATGGGAAAGACTAAATATTTAAGTACCTTTTAAAGGGGTATGGTCATTTTAATTTGTTTATTTATTTAACCACGCAAGTCAGTTAAGGGCCAGCCACAGAGATTACCAGCTGAGACAGCAAGCGAGCAGCAGAAGACGCAAAGTGACCATCGCTGTCTCTGTGGCTATGCCCACGTACCCCTCACCACACTCTGCCAGGAGGAGACCGCAGAGGGGCGGGAGCCTGACTGCGGTAACACAACTTCCACTCATATCAACTACCAACTTATGGATAACAGACATATACTTACAGACAATATCTATGATAAAGCCTCAAGGTGCCACAGCATTTTGAGTCATCTGTTTCCTATTCTGATGACAAAGTTCCATCCTCACAGGGACTGCTGTCAAATCAAATTGTATTTGTCATAATGTGCCAAGTGCAACATTTCACCATACAGTGAAATACTTACTTCTAAGCCCATAACCAACAATGAAGGTGATTGTGTGTGTGCGCATTGTACCCCCTTCTCCCAAAATGTTTGATCACGTCTCATTGCTGCAACTCCCCAACGGGCTCAGGAGAGGCAAAGGTGGAGTCATTCCTTCCTCCTGGGCCAATTATGGGACTCCCTGGGAACAGCCTGTGGTCAGAAGTGGTCCTTCTGTAGCTCAGTTGGTAGAGCATGGCGCTTGTAACGCCAGGGTAGTGGGTTCGATTCCCGGGACCACCCATACGTAGAATGTATGCACACATGACTGTAAGTCGCTTTGGATAAAGGCGTCTGCTAAATGGCATATATTATTATTATTATTATTATTATTATTATTATTATTATTAAGAACAAATTCTTATTTACAATGACGGCCTACCCTGGCCGAACCCTAACCAGGACAACGCTGGGCCAATTGTGCACCGCCCTATGGGACTCCCGATCACGGCCGGTTGCCAGGCAGACTGATTTTGCCAGGCACAAAAAAACAACAATTCAATCCATTTTAGAATAAGGCTGTAACGTAACAAAATGTGGAAAAAGTAAAGGGGTCTGAATACTTCCTGAATGCACTGTATGTGTCTGAATTTCCCTGTTTTGTTCAAGTCTGACTGCCAGGGGCGGACTGGGACGACAAATCGTCCCTGGCCTTTTCTGACACGCAGACCGTTTTTTCCTGAGTCCCCCTCCTCTTCCTCCATATCAGGAAAGTCCTCCTCGATAAGGGCTGAGGCAGAGTCTTCACAGTACAAACATCCTGATAAAATTCAAGGATGCGTGTAGGTTAGTACAGTATTGACCCACATGACATCTGTGTGTGTGTGTACATGTGTGTTTGAGTGGGAGGTAAATTCGTTTGTGTGTGAGAGGTGTGTGTGAAGCCAGATGTTTGACGTACCTTGACGTTGATGGCCTCGGGCAGAACCCCCATCCTCACCCAGGGCTGTTCCTTCACTAGCTCCCTCCGCCGGACAGAGGAGAAATGTGGCTGCATCAGTCTCAGTCTCTGCTGGTCCTCCCTCAACACCTTCTGGATGTCCCTGTTCACACAGAGAGATAGCTCTGTTAGAAATGATTAACAACTGTGCTTCTCATCTACTTAGCTATTCTTCATAGTGTTACCAACATGGGTTTTTGAATTAGCTAATAGCCAATTACATCTTTTTTTTTTTAGCAGACACTCTTATCCAGAGCGACCTACAGGAGCAATTAGGGTTAAGTGCCTTGCTCAAGGGCACAGCGACAGAATATTGTCGGCTCATGGATTTTCAGGAAACTCTAAAAATAACATGCACTAGTCTAGGTCAGTAGAAATAATTGTCTGTATAATTTGGAGTTATTCTGTTAGTAGAACTGAGGTCTGACGACCAACATAGTGAAACATTGTTTTGTCACAAGCTACTGACAAAAAAGGAGGTAATTATAAGCAAAGAGCAAGTAAACATTAATTTAATTTCAGCCTTTGATAACATCTTCCAGCAAGATCAAATAAGAACAGTATTAAAATACCAATCAAGAACCATTTCTAAGAAAAACATCCTCACAATGACTCCATTCTGCTATTGGTTGGTGGTCCTGTCAATGACTCACCGTGAGGGCATCTGACAGGTCATCATGATGATCTCATCAGGGTTGGCCATGAGCAGCCAGAGGGGTTCCCAGAGGACGTACTCAATTAATTGTTCTCCCTCCCCCTTCCCCTGTCCTTGACTCTGGACCATGGCTATTGGCTGTTTCCAGGCACGCCACGTGGCTGCCCTTAGCCGTGGTATATTGCCCCCCCCCCCGGGCCTTATTGCTTAAATTTATAACACATCCTCTCTTCTTCTATAACAGGTGTCTCGCCTGCTGTAGGGTCCTCCTCAGGCTGAGCTACCAGACTCTTCTCTGCTGCTATACTGCTCCCTGGAGCCCCACTATGGGGTGCCATGCTGTCCTCTAGCTGCAGCAGGTTGAGCTGCAGGGGAGAGCTGCAGCGACACTCAAACAGTGGGGGAGACGCAGCCGGCTCCCGGCCAGTGGAGAAAGGGATGGAGCAACGGGACACTGCCCCCTCTCTGGTATCCATGGCCGGGGTTTTCGGTGGGGTAGGAATCCTGGGGGACAAACTGAGCCTGCAGTGGGAAGGAGGGCTTGCACGGGATGGCATGTTGGGTTGTGTAGGCCATCTGTCCTGGGAAAGGTGGGTGGGTTGGGGCTTGCAGGCGGGCTGGTCAGGAAAGAAGCAAGGTGCTGCGGCTATTTGACCAATCTGTCCTATCTGTCCTATTTGTCCCATTTGTCCCATTTGTCCCATCTGAGGGAATAGGTAGTTGGGCACAAGGGGGGTGATGATAGGGGCAGGGTATGGGCGTAGCAGTGGGTGGAGCCTGGCTGCTCTGGCCCTCCCCAAAGCCAATGGAGACAGTGGGGTCAGGTCGAGTGATCTGGGCAGGGGTGGTAGGGGCAGCAGAGAAGGCCTGGAACTGGGAGACTTCAAATGGGGACCAGGGCGTCCGTTTCAGGCCCTGCAGGGGATGGCGGGGTTAACATTGGAGTCAGGACACTTCACACGGGGCTTCTTGGATTTCTTATTTCGACTGCCCATCTTGGCTGCAGCAGGGGAGGTGCCTGCACGTGCTCTGTTTAGCAACGTCCCCACTTCCTGCGGCTTCTGAGGAGAGAAGACACACAACACAGTCAGTCAAGAATATCTATGAGATGGATCTTATCGTCTATCTCAGATGTTCCCAAAGCCAAATTTCCACAATGCTGTGTGTATGTAACTATGCATTTTGCTCACCCTGGGTGTTGGTCAGACCTCTCGGTCTGTGCAGGTACGTGGAGCAGTCTTTCTGGAAGTTTCTGGAGTTGCGGAGTTCCTTAAAGGCTTCCTCCTCCTGGTGTGTCCAGCGGTGGGGCAAGCATCTATACATCTCAGCGGTGGGGCAAGCATCTATACATCTCAGCGGTGGGGCAAGCATCTATACATCTCAGCGGTGGGGCAAGCATCTATACATCTCAGCGGTGGCACCACAGGTCTGACCAACAAAACATTCACCTAACCAGGTTAAACTTTATAAGGTATGACGTGATCTGTTATAAAAATGTTTCATATTTTCTATTTAGGTCACATGGTTTAATATCTCCTGGGGAAAAAAGGGGAGGTTGAAAACAGTCTAGGGAGCCTAGTCAGCCCAAGTTTGAATATAAACCATATTTGATACCATTTACATTATCTCACAAACAAATGGGCTATAAATACATAACATAACGTCCCCGCCTCGTTTACCATGGCCAGAGAGATGGATCCAATAGTAGACTATGCAGCAGCTGTTGTTAGTAACCTACAGTTGATCAGACGGAAAAATAGTATTGTTTCCATGCAATTCAGCATGTCAGATGGTTTGTGTTTAGGTGTCTAGGCTGCTACATTGCTTGTCTGTCGGGAGTGTGATGTGTTATCACTTGCTAAATAAAAACTGGAGGAAAGTGGAGAGCGCAGCTTGAACGTTGTGACCGGCCCGCGTGACCTACGATTTCCATGAATCTGATTGGTCAAGACACGCAAAAAGCCAGTCAGCAGCACTTCGATGTGAAGCACAGAGAGGTTGTGCGCGAGTTGACAAATCAAATAGCACTTTTCCCTTTTTAACGGTTTTGCGTCAATATATTTTAATATACTAAATCAAAATACCCGATGTAAAGGTCTGTGGCAAATGCCGCCTCGTCACACGCTTCCCTGCGGCCCTGATACATCTACATTAGGCTATGATTAGGGATGTGACCCATTGAAATCGTTTCATAACGTTTAAATGGCCTTTTCATCAAATTTCACGTGAATTCACTGTGCCGTTGTCTGTCTCACGGTGCGTCCCCTTCTGCTAGTTCAGCATTAGATCTGTACTACCATTACTGTACCTCTATTCTACCTTCCAGTTTGAATTTCCTTCTCATTTAACTTCTCAGAGAATTGCCATACAGGATTTTGCTGCTGTCGCTTGCCTTAATCTCTGCCTTTTTCCCAGCTGTTAACAATGATGACCTAGTCAACTCCAATTTCTGAGTTACAGGATTCGATTCCGCTAGCAATCAACTCCTAAAATTCAGTATGTTTGGAACAGAGACTGATTAGTTGCCGTAATTCCGTGAACACAAAAATGTGCGTATTTCATAGCGAGCTAGCGAGAGAGAGAGGAACAGTGTAGGCAGGCCAGTCACCAGGCAGACAGTCAGAACCGTAAACAAGGCATATCTATCGGTAATCAAAAACGGTATCTTTCAATGGAGTGCTGTATCTTGCAATTTCTTGTCTTGCAATGTCTCGCAACTTCAGTGAAGCAGGGCCTATCATCAATTAATAGCCTAGGGCATTCTACACGAAACAGACCGAAGACACACTCGCATCATTAGCGAAGAGCGAGAGCAAGGGTGTAATCATTTTCCAAACATTTGCACAACAACATGCAACTAAAATTTGTTTCTGTTGGACAAATTCCGGTAGGTCTCTCCCCTATTTGTTCCGTTTGCTTCAGTTTAAGAAACGTTTGCAACTGAATCAGCGTAATGAATATTCCCCAGGCGAGGGAGAGCGAGGAGGGGGCAGGCAGAAATAATCGCGGTGCGCATGTTTCTCAGTAATCTTAATCTCTCAATGTCTTGTTTTGCATGCCTTGTAAATTCACCAAAGTAGCCCAAAGTTCCTCTTTTGGTTTTATTTAAATTACACAGCTTTCCCCAGGCCTGTATTGCCTTCTGTCATCATGAAGTGATTTGAGGGACTAGTCAAGAATCATATCACCTCCACCTTACTGGCACCCTAGACCTACTGCAAATGGCATAGCACCCCAATATGTCCACATATGATGCAATCGCCATCACACTGCCCACTGCCTTGTCCCATCTGGATAAGAGGAATACCTATGTAAGAATGCTGTTCATTTACTACAGCTCAGGGTTCAACACCATAGTACCCTCCAAGCTCATCATCAAGCTGGAGGCCCTGGGTCTCAACCCCACCCTTTGCGATTGGGTCGTGGACTTTCTGACGGGCTGCCTCCAGGTGGTGAAGGTAGAAAACAACACCTCCACTATGCTGATCCTCAACACTGGGGCCCCACAAGGGTGCATGCTCAGCCCCCTCCTGTACTCCCCTTTCACCCATGACTGTGGGGCCATGCACGCCTCCAACTCAATCATCAAGTTTGCAGACGACACAACAGTACTAGGCTTGATCACCAACAATGACGAGACAGCCTATAGGGGGGAGGTGAGGGCACTCTGAGTGTGGTGTCAGAAAAACAACCTCTCACTCAATGTCAACAAAACAAAGGAGATGATTGTGGACTACAGTAAACAGCAGAGAGAGCACCCCCCTCTCCAAATAGACCGGGCGGGTGTTGTAATAATGGGCTCCTGAGTGGTGCAGCGATCTAATGCACTGCATCTGTGCAAGAGGCGTCACTACAGCCCCTGGTTCGAATCCAGGCTGGGTCACATCCGGGCGTGATTGGGAGTTCCATAGTGAGGCGCCAAATTGGCTGAGCTCGTCCGGGTTTGCCCGGGGTAGGCTGCCATTTTAAACCAGAATTTGTTCTTAACTTACAAAACGTAAATGACAGAATTAAAAGAAGGATGCCTGTACAGAATACAAATATTCCAAAACATGCATCCTGTTTGCAATAAGGCACTAAAGTAAAACTGCAAAAAATGTGGCAAATGAGTTTGTGGTCCTGAAAACAAAGCATTACAGTGCATTTGGAAAGTGTTCAGACCATTGACTTTTTCCACATTTGCGTTACAGCCTTATTCTAAAATGTATTACCTAGTTTTCCTCAAGAATCTACACACAGTACCCCATAAGGACCTACTCATTTCAGGGATTTTCTTTGTTTTTATTATTTTCTACATTGTATAATAATAGTGAAGACATCAAAACTATGAAATAACACATATGGAATCATGTAGTAACACAAAAAGTGTTAAACAAATCATAATATCTTTTCTATTTGAGATTCTTCAAAGTAGCCATCCTTTGCCTTGATAACAGCTTTGCACACTCTTGGCATACTCTCATGCTGGAACCACCTGGGATGCATTTCAATTAACAGTGGTGCCTTGTTAAAAGTTCATTTGTGGAATTTCTTTCCTTAATGCATTTGAGACAATCAGTTGTGTTGTGACAAGGTAGGGGTGGTATAGAGAAGATAGCCCTATTAGGTAAAAGTCCAAGTCCATATTATGGCAATAACAGCTCAAATAAGCAAAGAGAAACAACATTACTTTAAGACATGAAGATCAGTCAATCCGGATAATTTCAAGAACTTTGGAAGTTTCTTCAAGTGCAGTCGTAAAACCATCAAGCGCTATGATGAAACTGGCTCTCATGAGGACCACCACAGGAAAGGAAGACCCAGAGTTACCTCTGCTGCAGAGGATAAGTTCATTAGTTACCAGCCTCAGAAATTGCAGCCCAAATAAATGCTTCACAAGTTCAAGTAACAGACATATGAACTGTTCAGGGGAGACTGCGTGAATCAGGCCTTCATGGTGAAATTACTGCAAAGAAACTACCACTAAAGGATACCAATAAGAAGAAGAGACATGCTTGGGTCAAGAAACACGAGCAATGGACATCAGACCGGTGGAAATCTGTTTTAGTCTGATGAATCCAAATTAGAGATTGTTGGTTCCAACCACCTTGTCTTTGTGACGCATACTAGGTGAACGGATGATCTCTGCATTTGTAGTTCCCACTGTGAAGCATGGAGGAGGAGGTGTGATGGTGTGGGGGTGCTTTGCTGGTGACACTGTTGATAATTTATTTAGAAGCACACAGCCAAGACAACGCAGGATTGGCTTCGAGACAAGTCTCTGAATGTACTTGAGTGGCCCAGCGAGGGCCTGGACTTAAACCCGATCTAACATCTCTGGAGAGACCTGAAAATAGCTGTGCAATGACGCTCCCCATCCAACCTGACAGAGCTTGAGGGGATCTGCAGAGAAGAATGGGAGAAACTCCCCAAATACAGGTGTGCCAAGCTTGTAGCGTCATACCCTAGAAGACAATTTGTAAGTCGCTCTGGATAAGAGCGTCTGCTAAATGACTTAAATGTAAATGTAATGTAAATGTGTGTGCACTGACAACACCTGCTTGGTCAGCCTCAGCATTTTAAAGGCCTCCTTCTCCGGGGTGGGCGGGGATACCACACTGACTAGCAGCGGTGGAGGGGCGGGACTCTCAGCAATCTCTGGAGAGGTCAATCACAGGAAACAGCCAATTAGAATGAAACCTAACACAGTGTGTGTGTATGCTCACTAGATTCTGTCTGGCATTTGTCTCCTACATGGACGATGGTGCTGCTATAGCTACAATGGCTGGTGATTGACACCACGCTCTCAGCCTTGCTGGGCAGAGCCAGGGGCCCTCCCTTTGTCCCAACACTGGGGAGGCACCAGAGGAAAGCTTCTTAGGGACCTTCATAGACAGGCCTGGATCTGAAGGACAAGAGGGTGAAGAAGACACTGCTATTAGTTATGCTCACACATCAAGCTTTAGAGTGATTGTTTCTATGGAACGTTTAGCAGTGTGATGGAGATATTGTATATTCCTTGTGAGACCTGCAGACACTGTCCAGACAGCTGATATGCTGGTAGGAGTAGACAGTCTGGTCACTATAGGTGACCTACTCCACACTGGCAGCAGCTGTAGCAGTAATGTCCTTGACCAGC
Source organism: Oncorhynchus gorbuscha (assembly GCF_021184085.1). Classification (NCBI taxonomy): domain Eukaryota; kingdom Metazoa; phylum Chordata; class Actinopteri; order Salmoniformes; family Salmonidae; genus Oncorhynchus; species Oncorhynchus gorbuscha. The sequence continues at coordinate 22,181,475 of NC_060185.1, forward strand.
AGAGGGGGCACTGCTGAGTCCTTCAGAAACATCACAGGACTCTTCAGCTGCTAAACTCCAGCTGGAGACACACATCTGTTAGCAAAGACACACTCTCACAGACATGTGCATATACACACGCACGCATTTACAAGCTCAAAACTGTCAATATTCTCCAACACACACACACCACTTACTGTCTGTGGTTTTCCTGTATTCAGGTTTGGAGGGAGAGTAGACCTGCTGGTTCTGACTCTTCAACATGTGGACCCCTTTACAGATCTCCTGGATTGTTTTCTGTAACACACACAGATAGAGATGGTGTGAGTGGGGAAGAGAAACAGAGCAAGTGATCAAGCAGAGAAAATTATGAGACATTGATTTAGAATACTGAAAACAACCAGGGAAGAAATGCAGAGTGTGGCATCAACTCACCAGCTTGGATTTGCCTGGTTCCTCAACCATAATCCTGTTCTCAAGGGCGTTCCTGTTGGTCTCGCTAGGCCACCCCATACTCAGCAGCTGCTCGTGGAAACCATTGCTGCCATGGCTACCGTAACCAATGGAGCCCATGTTGTGGATCGGTTGTAGGAGGTAAAGTGTTGTTATAGAAACACACAGAGGATAGTGCCATGTGAGAAATAATGCGAATCGTAAAGTGTGTGTGTGTGTGTGTGTGTATCTGTGTGTGTCTGTGTGCTGAACTACAGCAGCAGTATGTGGATCCACTCAGTTATCTCCTGGATGCCAGAGTCCATTAACTTCCTCTCTGTGACGATAGGTACTGCAAACACGTCTTCATTTACCGGACCCCTGAAACATCAGACACAATGTCAAATTACATTTCAAAACACTGGTGCATAACTGACACTCCAGTGATGTCTCACTGGCCTGATATACTTTTCATGTGTCACTACCGATCATTTGTGTGTGTGTGTGTGTGTGAGACTCATTTGCAGACTTTGTGCCTGCCGATGTCAAAGCCTCCAGGGGTTGACGAAGCTGGACCAGCTGGTATCTATGACGACATACTCGCTATTCCGCGCACAGAACCGGTTTGAGTGGTCAAAAAGCTGTTCCACGTACTACAGAACTGTTAGAGAGACAGACAGGGTATAGGAGTGTGTAATTCGATGCTTTCTACCCCTGTATGTTTTTGGCTACATAAAAGGGTTGGGTCGATTTCTTTTCAACTCTTATTTAAATTCCAAGAGAACTGGCCTCCCGAGTGGCGCAGCAGTCTAAGGCACTGAGAGAAACTCCCCAAATACAGGTGTTCCAAGCTTGTATTGTTATACCCAAGAAGACTCAAGGCTGCTAAAGGCGTTCAACAAAGTACTGAGTAGGACTCCAGAGTGGCACAGCGGTCTAAAGCACTGCATCGCTAGAGGCGTCAATACAGATGTGGGTTTGATCCAGGGCTGTGTCGCAGCCGGACGCGACCGGGAGACACATGAGGCTGTACGCAATTGGCCCAGCGCTGTCTGGGTTAGGGGAGGGTCTGGCAGGCTGGGATGTCCTTGTCCCATCGCACTCTAGCGACTTTTGTTGCAGGCTGGGCACATGCACGCTGACACGGTCGCCACGGAGTTTCCTCCAACACATTTGTGCCGTTGGCTTCCGGTGTTAAGCGAGTAGCGTGTCAAGAAGCAGTACAGCTTGGCACGGTCTTGTTTCGGAGGACGCATGGCTCTCAACCTTTGCCTCTCCCGAGTCTGTAAGGGAGTTGCAGCGATGGGACAAGACTAACTTCCAATTAGAGATCACAAAATTGGGGATAAAAAGGGATAAAAAGTACCAACAAAAACACCCCCATTCACACATTGAGTCTAAACATACTTTAGTTATATAGGGTCTGTTTTGAAAGTAATACTAAATCAACCAATCAGATCGGTCTGAATCAAAGAGAGTCTCACTCTTGCGGTGGATGGCCAGCACGATTGGCCGGTCATTGGGGTGCAGGTGCAGCAGGTACCCCAATAATGGAACAGCCCTGAGGGACACACCAGAGGTTACGATTACACAAACAACATCCCTACACATTATTACAGACAGGGACACTAGAAGTTAAAAATGCACATCAGCCTTGCACTCAAACAGATGAGGTGTTGTGTATGATTGTTTATGACCTCACTTCTCGTCCATGTCCTGGAACACACAGCTGTGTGTGTGTTGTGGTGAAGATGCGCTTGTCAGAAGGGATCCTGGGGGCTGGGGAGGAAAACAGTAATGATGTGAAAATTAAAGGCTGTGTAGAGTGTGTGTCACGAGCGTACATTTCTCTTTTTATTTAAAATGTCGCCAACAAAACAAGAAACGAAAAACAACCGTGAAGCTTACAGAGCTAAGTGCCACTAACAAAGTTAACTACCCACAACGAAAGGAGGGAAAAAGGGCTACCTAAGTATGGTTCCCAATCAGAGACAACGATAGACAGCTGTCCCTGTTTGAGAACCATACCCAGCCAAAACATAGAAACACAAAATCATAGAAAACAAAACATAGAATGCCCACCCCAAATTGCACACTGACCAAACCAAATAGAGACATAAAAAGGCTCGAAGGTCAGGGCGTGACAGTACCACCCCCCTCCCAAAGGTGCGGACTCCGGCCGCAAAACCTGAGCCTATAGGGGAGGGTCTGGGTGGGCATCTATCCGTGGTGGCGGCTCAGGTGCTGGACACAGACCCTGCTCCACCACTGGCTCACCCCACTTTGGTGGCACCTCTGGTGCGGGGACCCTCCTCGCTTACCGGGCTGGGCAGACGTACAGGAGACCGGGTACATGGAGCTGGAACAGGATATACTGGGCCGTGGAGATGCACCGGAGGTCTGGAGCGCAGAGCTGGCACAACCAATCCTGGCTGGATGCTCACCCTAGCCCGGCGACTGTGGGGCGCTGGCACAGGATGCACTGGGCTGTGGATGTGTACCGGTGACACAGTACGTGTAACTGCAAAGCATGGTGCCTGAAGGGTCACAGGATCCACAAAGCGACTGTCTTGCTCCAGACTCCAACCCCTCCAAACTCTTTCATCCCTCTCCACTGCCAACCTCTCCACTCTCAAACGGTCCAAGAATTCCTCCTTGGTCTCGGACTCACCCCTCAGCACCGATGCCCACGTCATCTGCACCCCCCCAAAAAATATTTTGGGGCTGCCTCTCAGGTTTGCGTCATGTCCTCTCCTCCTGACCACGCTGCTTGGTCCGTTTGTGGTGGGTAGTTCGGTCACAGGTGTCGTTGGAGGAAGTGGACCAAAGTGTAGCGTGATGAGCGTACATTTCTCTTTTTATTTAAAATGTCGCCAACAAAACAAGAAATTAAAAACAACCGTGAAGCTTACAGAGCTAAGTGCCACTAACAAAGTTAACTACCCACAATAGAAGGAGGTAAAAAGGGCTACCTAAGTATGGTTCCCAATTAGAGACAATGATAGACAGCTGTCACTGATTGAGAACCATACCCGGCCAAAACATAGAAACACAAAATCATAGAAAACAAAACAGAATGCCCACCCCCAAATTACACCCTGACCAAACCAAAAGAGACATAAAAAGGATCTCTAAGGTCAGGGCGTGACAGTGTGTGTGTGTGTGTGTGTTAGGGTGTGAATGGGCATTAAGATGGAATGTATGTGTATTCTAGTATGTGTATGAGACTCACTGCAATACGACAGTGCTGAGAGAGACAGAGATCACAGAGAGGGTCTGTATGTGTCTTACCATCATAGCCGGAGTATACCCTCTCAGCCAGTAGCAGGCAGCAGGACTGTTCCTCAGCCAGAACAATAAATCACACATACATACAGTGTCTTCGGAAAGTATTCAGATCCCTTGACTTTTTTCACATTTTGTTATGTTACAGCCTTCTAAAATGGATACACACAAGACCCCATAATGACAAGTGAAAACAGCCTTATTCAGAAATGGATTAAATATATATACAGTGCCTTGCAAAATTATTCAGCCCCCTTAAGTTAATACTTTGTAGCGCCACCTTTTGCTGCGATTACAGCTGTAAGTCGCTTGGGGTATGTCTCTATCAGTTTTGCACATCGAGAGACTGAAATTTTTTCCCATTCCTCCTTGCAAAACAGCTCGAGCTCAGTGAGGTTGGATGGAGAGCATTTGTGAACAGCAGTTTTCAGTTCTTTCCACAGATTCTCGATTGGATTCAGGTTTGGACGTTGACTTGGCCATTCTAACACCTGGATATGTTTATTTTTGAACCATTCCATTGTAGATTTTGCTTTATGTTTTGGATCATTGTCTTGTTGGAAGACAAATCTCCATCCCAGTCTCAGGTCTTTTGCAGACTCCATCAGGTTCTTTCAGAATGGTCCTGTATTTGGCTCCATCCATCTTCCCATCAATTTCAACTGTAGCGGTATTTATTAAGAGAGGGATAAAGAAAGATTTTGTTCGGGCGCCAGGCAGGTATTAACCCTGCCGAAAGGAAAAGAGTAGAATAGAGAGAGTACCACTACCAGACCCACACACATCAGCAGAAGAGACTGCCTAGAGTGTAGCCTGTTTACCAGATAGCCAGTGGAGAGAAAAAAGAATACACACCATATAAAACCCACATCACAGCACAGGGGTAACCCAAACACAAATACCTCATACAATAATACTAATACTAATAATGGCAGAGCAATTCAACAGCAACTTCATACAAGAACGAACCCAGTCATCAACATAGGATTTGCAATAATCTGTATTATTTTCAATAATCTGTATTATTTTCTAGTGGATGAGTGCAGAGGGTATGAATGTGGGGGGTGTTCTTCGACACAACAAAGGCCTTAAAAATGTCCACAGTCTTCTTGGCCACATGTCATTAGTACACCCACCTCAATACAGTTCACATAATATACAACTTGCAAGTAACCTACTAAAATGTCCATCCAAATACTTCTGGCAGGGAAATAATAGTCCAGCTCTAATGAACTTCAATGGGCGGTGCATTTAACAAATAGAGAGTCTGTTGCAGGGTAAAGCACTGGAATGAGAGCAAAGAGAGAGAAAAAGATACATCTTAGCTGTGGTGTTCAGGCCTGCCGGTGTCTGACTGTCCGATGGTTTGTTGGTTTGTTTGTTAAAGCTTCGCAACAATGTTGCTACTAATCCATGCAATCCATAACGGGCGCGGTCCCAAACAAAAACAACCACGATCTAAAGCGATCACACCGATGATTGAGTTAAATACTTTATAAACTACAAACGCTGAAAACAAACAAAACTTCTGCAGCACACACAATCAAACTGTCGCGCCACCCAAGAGCTCCTCCCCAAAGAGCTGAACGAGCTCTCTTTATTTCCTCATTCCTTACTGCTCATGCCCTCTTAAAGTGGCAGCGCACGGTGAAGGCTCCGAGCAGATTTCGCCACATAACCATCTTCCCAATCCCTGCTGAAGAAAAGCAGGCCCAAACCATGATGCTGCCACCACCATGTTTGACAGTGGGGATGGTGTGTTCAGGGTGTTGCTTTTACGCCAAACATAACGTTTTGCATTGTTGCCAAAAAGCTCAATTTTGGTTTCATCTGACCAGAGCACCTTCTTCCACATGTTTGGTGTGTCTCCCAGGTGGCTTGTGGCAAACTTTAAACGACA